>NW_003852408.1:11806164-11831010 GCF_000181295.1 Otolemur garnettii | reverse complement strand
TGGCATTACAGCTCACAGCAACCTCCAACTGCTGGGCTCAAGCGAGTGTCCTGCCTCAGCCTCCCAAGTAGCTGGGACCACAGGCACCCACCACAATGCCCAGCTACTTTTTGGTTGCAGCCGTCATTATTGTTTGGCAGGCCCAGGCTGGATTTGAACCCACCACCTTAGATGTATGTGGCTGGCTCCTTAGCCACTTGAGCCACAGGCACTGAGCCTTATTGAGTATTTTTGCATCAATATTCCTTCTTTAAATTTGTCTGTAGTTTTCCTTTTCAGTTGTGCCTTTTCCTGGTTTTATGATCAGGGTAATGTTTGCTTCATAGAACATGTTGGGGAAGGTTCCTCCCTTCTCAGTATTTTGGAATAAGTTCTGCAATATAGGTACAAGCTCATCTTGGAAGATTTGACAGAATTCTGGTGTGAAGCCATCTAGTCCAGGGCTTTTGTTGTTGTTATTGTTATTGCTAGAAGATTTTCTATTGTTTCTTCAATTTTAGTATTTGATATTGGTTCCTCCCCTTCTCAGTGTTTGGAATAAGTTCTGCAATATAGGTACAAGCTCATCTTGGAAGGTTTTATAGAATTCTGGTGTGAAGCCATCTAGTCCAGGGCTTTTGTTGTTGTTGTTGTTATTGTTAGAAGATTTTCTATTGTTTCTTCAATTTTAGTGGTTGATCTTGGTCTGTTCAAGTGTTCTATTTCTTTCTGGTTAATTCTAGGGAGATGGTGTGATTCTAGGTATTGGTCCATTTCCTCCACATTGTCAAATTTCTGGGCATAGAGTCTTTTTGTGGCAGTCCGAAATAATCTCTTGTATCTCTATGGGTTCAGTGCTTGTCTCCCCCTTTTCATATCTGATTGACATTAGTAAAGATTTCTGTTTCTAGTTAATCTGGCCAATGGTTTATTGATTTTGTTAATCTTTTCAAAGAAATAATTTTTGTGTTTCATTAATTTTATGAATGATTATTTTGTTTTCCATGTCATTTATTTTTGATGTAATTTTGGTTATTTCTTTTCTTCTGCTAGGTTTGGAATTGGATTGCTCTTCCTTTTCCATTTCTTTAAGATGATTCATTAGGTTGTTGATGTTCTCCTTTCTGTTTTTCTAATGTAGGCCTCTAATGTGATAAATTTTCCCTGTAAGCTTTCTGCAGTATCCTACAGGTTTTACTGGCTTATGTATTCAATGCTGTTATGTTTGAGGAAGTTAATGATTTCATCCTTCATCTCTTTATTGACCCAATTGTCAAATACCATAAGGTTGTTTATGTTCAATGCCTTTGTGTGGGGATGAACATTTTTGTTGGAATTGAGTTCCACCTTTATTGCTTTGTGGTCTAAGAAGAAACAAGGTGTAATTTCAATTCTTTTGATTTTGTTGAGGTTTGATTTGTGTCCTAAGAAATGGTCTATTTTGGAGCATGTTTTGTGAGCTGATAAGAAGAATGTGTTTTTCTTAGCTTTAGGATGGTATATGTCTATTAAGCTCCATTGTTCTAGGGTCGTGGTTAAGTCCCTTGAATCTCTATTTAGTTTCTGTGTGGAGGATGTGTCCAGCTCTGTAATAGGGGTGTTAAAGTACCCAGCTATTATGTTATTATAGGATATCATATTACTCAGACCAATTAAGGTCTGTTTCACAAATCTTTGAGCATTTAAGTTGGGTATAGGTATATGAATATTTAGAACTGAAATGTCCTTTTTTTTTTTTTTTGCAGTTTTTGGTCAGGGCTGGGTTTGAATCCACCACCTTTGGCATATGGGGCTGGTGCCCTACTCCTTTGAGCCACAGGCACCACCTTGAAATGTCCTCTTGTTGTATTGTTTCCTTGATGAGTATGAAGTGTCCATCTTTGTCTTTCTTTTAGTTGCTTTGCCTATGCCTCTTTGGTGGGGACTTCAAGCCATTAACATTTATTGAGAGAATTGATAAGTATGGTGGAGTTCTGTTCATTGTATTTTGTGATAGTCCATTGCTTAGTTTTATCTTTTGTGTCATTGTGGAAGCTAGGTTTTGTCCCTTAGTTTCTAGCTGTTTAGTTTGCTGATGGTCCATCATGATGGTCAGTGTGGAGAATAGGTCTAAGTATTTCCTGAAGAGCTGGTCTTATTGTAGCAAACTTCCTCAATGTTTTAATATCAGTAAAAGATTTTATTTGTCCATCAATTTTACAGCTTGGGTTATCAGGATATAGCATTCTGAGTTGGAAATTATTTTATTTAAGAAGGGTAAAGGTAGATGGCCATTTCCTTCTGTTTTAAAAAATTTCATTTGAGAAGTCTGCTGTCACCCTGATGGATTTGTCCTTGTAGGTCAATTGACTCTTATTCCAGGTTGCTTGCAGTATTTTCTCTTTGATCTTGACTTTGGACAAGCTCTGTTTGAGTTGAGATCACCTGGCATTTGATATCCCTCTGACAAGAGTGTGTCAGAATCTTTGGTGATAATAGGGAAATTTTAATTTATATTGTCCTCTAGTAGGGCTTGCATTCTTTTGAAATGATCTTCTTCCCCTCTGGGATACCTATAATTCATACATTTCAATGCTTCATGAAGTCCCATAATTCTCTGAACAAAGATTCTGCTTTTACTCTCTTCTTTTCTGCCTCTTTTACTGCTTGTGTTAGCTCAAAAGCATTATCCTCTAACTCTGAGATTCTTTTTTATGTATAATCTAATCTGTTGTTGATACTTTCCATTGCATCTTTAAGTTCCCTGATTCACTCCTTCAATTCCTGAAGCCCTACTATATCCTTTCTATATTCTTCATATCTTTCATCCCTTATTTTTTTTTCTTTTTGGATTTCCTTTTTGTTATTTTCCACTTTCTCAACAATTTCCTTGATTATTTTTGCCATTCACATTTTAAATTCTCTTTCTGTGATTTCCACTATTTCTTTATAGGTGAAATCCTCTGCAGTAGCTGCCTTGTGATCTCTTGTGGGGGGAAGGTTGCTGCTCTGTTCCGATTATTCATGGTGCCAGGATTTTTCTGTTGGTTCCTCCTCATGAGTATTTTCTTCATGTCCACTTCTTCCCCCTCCTTTTTCCTTTCTCATCTTCCTCTTCAAATTGCTTTGTCTCTGTACTTAGGTGTTAAAGTTTCCTTTTGGTATAGGGCCCAAAGTAAGAGAAGAGGGAAGAGTGAGAAGGGTGAAAGAGGGAAAAAGAGAAAAGAAAAAGAAAAGGGGGAGAGAATAAAGGGAAATTTTGACAAAAAGAGGAGAAGATGAACATAAAAAGACAGAAGGGAGTAATAGTTATGCTTTTCAGGGTACTTTGATCCAGACCCACAATTCCTGGCCTCGGGGGGACTGTGATGGGTGTGTTGTTTGAGGTATGGAGATCCTTAACAACCTGGGAATAAACAAGACCTGACCTCCACCAAATATAGAAAAAAATTAAAACAGTAGTATGTCACAGTAGGAACATACCAATAGCACCCTTCTGAAGGTCAACACTAGAAGGACACCCCTAGATCAAGGGCTCTTTGAGACAGGCCAACATTCTTAAAGTGTCACCTCTGCTTCAATCTCAAATGACTTCTCACTGATTTCAGTATAATTTCAAGGAAATTCTAAGACTTTTTATGACCTGACACCCTTTCCTGATCTCAATTCTCAACTCTCATTTCTCCTTACCCAATGTTCCACCCCTACACACTACCAGACACCCATCTCATGTGTCTGAAGTCTTCAAATCCATCACATTTTTCTCATTTCTAAAACTCTTATCAAACTGCCTGAAATTCTCTTCCCTTGACTTTTAATAGGTCAAACTGTATTTATCCTTCTGTTATGTCTTTAAATGTTCCATTCAAGAATGCAGCTGTTCCTGACTCTCCCTGCGCTAGGACATGAATTCTTTTAGCATGCCATGCTTCCACACAGCACTACTTGCCACACTTCACTGTTCTCATTCGTCTCATGGTCTAGCACTGAGAGCTGATTCATACCTGTGTGTCTGTAGTACTAATCATAATATTAATATTTTTAACTACTTTTGTGTCAGATAGTTTGATAGGAATTTTGCATATTGCTGCAGAAACTGACTAGTAGCTCAACAATCCTTTCCCTCTCTCTCCTGTACCTCTGCTGGACCCCATTTCTCAGGCTTCTATGTAGTAAGGAGTGACCATGTGACTACATTCTTCTTAATGAGAAAGGAGCAGAAGTGACAAGCTTCACTCCAAGATCCAATGTGTGTATCTTCTCACAGTGTGTGGTCTCTTTCCTCCTCAGGGAAATCATTGTGTAGAAGACTACCAGCCAAACAAACAGATGACCCACTGAGTTCATAGGAACCAAAAGTAAACTTCAACTGAATCAAGCCATTTGGGGTTAATTTTTTATGGAATCTACCATTTCTTAATCAATGCAAGCACATTTTTCTTAATTTTTCTGCTATGAATATTATTATCATTATTATTTGGTAAATGGTTAAACTCCAGTTAAGAGAGATTAAGTAACTGGTTCAAGGTAAGAGCTGATAAGTGATGGAACCTAGATTCCAACTCAGATAGTCTGACCTCAGAGCCAGAATTTTAACAGTAGTGCCCTCCTCTTCATTACATAATAAAATGGCAACAAAAATTCAAACATAAACATATTTTAAAGTTATAGTAATTAGAAGAGTTAAAGAAAACAAAGGTTAGTGAAATGGAATCATAAAGCCCAGAAACAGAATTTTTATTATTTATTTATTTTTGAGACAGAGCCTCAAGCTATCCTCGTGGGTGGAGTGCCGTGGCTTCACAGCTCACAGCAACCTCCAACTCCTGGGCTCAAGCGAGTCTCCTGCCTCTGCCTCCCAAGTAGCTGGGACCACAGGCGCCTGCCACAACGCCCGGCTATTTTTTTTTGGTTGCAGCTGTCATTGTTTGGTGGGTCCGGGCTGGATTCAAACCCGTCACCTTAGGTGTATGTGGCTGGCACCTTAGCCACTTGAGCCACAGGCGCCGAGCCTATTTTTTATTTTTTTATGACAGTCTCACTATGTTGCCCTCGGCAGAGTGCTGTGGCATCACAGTTCACAGCAACCTCAAATTCTTAGGCTTAAGTGATTCTCTTGCCTCAGCCTCCCAAGTACCTGGGTCTGGGCTCTCACCACAATGACTGGCTATTTTTTGGTTGCAGTTGTTATTGTTGTTTAGCAGGCCTTGGCTGAGTTCAAATCTGCCAGCTGTGGTGTATGTAGCCGGCACACTAACCACTGAACTACAGATGCCAAGCCCAGAAATGGAATTTTTATAACCATTTAACACATAATGGTAATATTCAAAATTAGGAAACAAAGCTATGCATGCCATGATTTACGTCTACATACGTTATCTATAGATTAAAACGTGAAACATAAAAAGAAATTAATTCACAGCAAAATCATAACAAATTAGAAGATAGTATTTGGAATTTATTATCTTAACTTTCAACATAAGTAAGTATTTCCAATACTTAGAAAATGTTCAACAAATGTGTTAACAGAATTAATGATTCTGATTTTAAGACTAAGTATCATTTGGCTCCATGACTTCATTCCATACTTATTTCAGAATATATGCTTTGAGACATATTTTGGGCATCTATAATGGAAGATAACATCTCTAATAAGATATGGGTCTCAGGTTCAATGAGATTTTATGTTAGAGAGGATGTTTTAGTTTAATTAAATAATTTACAGTCATATTAAAGAGTATAAATAGAGGAAAAGTCTCTCATTATAAACCACCAAAACCGAAACTTTATATTTCTAAAAACAGAGATTTATTCATAATTGTTTAGTTTCATATCCACCCATGTTCATTTTATTTCAAGGATGCTTACTGGTATCATAATGAGTTGAGGAATTTGGTTAATATAATGAAAGTCAAGTAAAGTTTCATGTACTATGGCTCATGAGTAAATACTTCAAAATAATATTGTTTATTTAGGCTCCCAAACCCTCAAAATCAAACCTCAGTAAATGTACTTAAGGTTGGATAAAAAACAAAGCTATGCTTTGCCCATAGGTTGTGAAACTTTTACCAAACACTCAAACTCAGAAAATTTCTAGTGACCATGGATATTTAAAGAAGTTCTAGCATCACTATCAGTACTTTTAATATGGAAATTATACCTTTTTTAATATATTAATTTTTACTTTAATTGAAGATCTTATGTGAGAATTCTTGGAACATTTCTGTGATTCTTTTTGAGCCTATATAGCTAATTGTTTCAGAAGGTGGAATGATTAACGATTTGCTACTCTTCCAATTGGTGAAGTCCATTATCCTGTTTACTTGAATCTTGGCTGACTGACCAGTTGAATTCAGCAGAAGTGATACTGTGCATCTTTGGAGGATAGGACTTAAGACATCAATAGCTTCTGGCTTTGTCTTCTTAGAACATTGCTCCCTAAAAACAAACCACCACATGAGAAGTCTGAGGTGTCAGTAGCCAAAAGTGGCTCTGTGCTGTTGGCCATGCCTTCTAGCATTCACGCCTTTCAGAGTTCCCTGTGCTGAAATCTGTGACTTGCTCTTAACCAATATAGGGTGGCTGAAGGGATGCTATGTGACTTAGAGATCCTGTCATAGGAAACCTAACAACTTCTTGTCTGGGCCTTTTGAAACATTCACTCTTGGAATGCTCCTTTTGGGAACCCAACTTCCATGGTGTGAATAGCCAGAGTCACATGGAGAGGTCACATGAGGATGCTATAGTTGACAATTTAGGCTACACTCCCAGCAATGGCCATAATCAGCTGCCAGTTTGGGGCCTGAGATTTGGGGCCTCTGGCTCAGTCAAGCTTTAGGATGACTACACCCAAGCTGATATGAAACAGCAACCTTAGGAGAAATACAAAGAGAAATAATAAATTATTATTTTGTCACGCAGCAATGGATAGCTAGAACAAAGTCAGCCTGCTTTGACATTTTCATTCAACAAGGAACCCCAACTCAGACGTATAGAGAGAAGGAAGCCACACTCAGGAGCACAGAGAACAGGATATGCAAGTGAAACCTTTTCTGGACTGGCCAGCCCAGCTTAGTCATCGATAAACGCAAATGAGTAAATGACCCCAACTGAGCCACACAGGACAGAGGAATTGTCCCTCTGAGCCTTGCCTGTGTTCCTGATACCCAGAATAATGAGCAAATGAATGGTTGTTACTTTAAACCATAATGTTTTGGAGTAATTTGTAATGTAGCACGAGATAACCAAAAGGCAGGGTATCTGGAATTAGGTTTGTCTATTTGCAACTACATCTTTTTAGCCTGTGATTTAAATACGTATATAAATTCAGGGGTGCAGTGGATAGAAGTCTTAGGGTCCTTTAGGAATTGCGAAGAAACTAGATAATTTAAATATTTATAGTCAAAATGTTGTGTGGGGACAGTGATGTAAGTGGGAAGAGGAAGATCCTTGGCTGCTCCTGCATTGGCAGAGGATGTAAGGCAAAGGTGTCTACAGAAGGCAGGACTCTGATTGCTTAAGGCCTCTAACAATCTACCCACCACACACACAGCAGTGTGTTTGTGGGCTGATTCACCCTCCCACTTTCCTCCCTTGGACACATTTCTTCCTTCACTTTTATACGTCCTCATAAACATAGAGCATGTTCTCATTCCTCACTATGGCCTCGAACATCATATAGATGAATCATGTTCAACAGTTCAGTAGTTAAGAGAAAACCCACAACCAACACTTGAGGTCTACCCATGACTGACACTTCTCTCCCTGGTTGCAAGCTCAGTGGGTATGGCTAGGTTCATGGCATCAGCTCACCCCCAGTCCCCTGCACTAGAGCCATCAGCAGATGATAATGTGAGCTGCTCCCCTACAACATAGCCCTGTCACATCTCTTAATATCATCATCTTGGGTTGAAACCCACTACTTTCTAGAAATCTCCAGCTCTAGAGGTTAGTTGTTTATTTTTTATTTTTTTATTTTTTGAGACAGAGCCTCAAGTTACCCCCTGGGTAGAGTTCCGTGGCATCACAGCTCACAGCAACCTCCAACTCCCAGGCCCAAGTGAGTCTCCTGCCTTAGCCTCCCAAGTAGCTGGGACCATAGGCACCCGCCACAATGCCTGGCTATTTTTTGGTTGCAGCTGTCATTGTTGTTTTGGCGGGCTGAGGCTGGATTCAAACCCGCCACCTTAGGTGTGTGTATGTGGCTGGCGCCTTAGCCACTTGAGCCACAGGCACCAAGCCAGGTTAGTTGTTTATTTATGGACAACTTACACTAGGACCCAAAATTTCTGGTTCCAACTGGGCCTGAGCAGTTGTCAACTGAACAGTGTAATTGTGATGGATAACACAGCAGCTGTCTCTGCACTGTCAAAGACAACAGTGTAACTGACACAAAGGAACTGCTGTATTTGCTGAGAGTATTTCCCTCCCAGAGTACAGATGCTGCCCTCTTGGATCCAGCCTTCAGAGCAAGTGTGCTTTTTTACCATGTTTGCTTGTCCCCGTCCACGCTCAGGTTGGCTCTGCAAAGCATGACCTGAGATTTTCCATTTCTTCTATTAAAAAACAAAAATCTGAAGTATGCAAATACTTAGCCCAGAGGAAGAGCTGGAACTTTCATCTTCTGGAAAGTAAAGAACACAGTGGTGAGAACTGCTAGCCTGGATTTAATTCTAACTTACAAGGAAGGACATGTTGGTGGTTTCTGACTAATCTGAAACTGGGAAGAAAGGAGTGATCTCATCTTCGGGTGCTAATTACCAAATACAAACATAATGAAAGCGTATGAGACTCAGATGCAGGCTATTCAAAAGATTTCAAAAGGTTCCAAGAAAAGATATGATATATCTGTCTCCATTGGCTAAAAATTCTAATATAATGGGAGATGGAAATTCTTCAAATAAGCAAACCTGGAGCAAAGGTGAAGAAAAGGACATGACATGGCTACAACTAGAAATGTTTTCCATGAGGAAAAAGTCTGGAGGAGGCTGGAGTGGAGAGCTCAGAAGAAGCCAATGTGGCTGCCCAGGAAAGTTTTGACCCATTCGGATTTTAAAACACCACACACAGAAGATGGAAGAAGGAATGTATGGCTTAAGACAAATGAAAATGAGTGTCAAATGCAGCAGAAGAACCTTAATAATTCTGAGTAAATTATTCTGGGTAGGGAATGCTTGGAACAATGAAAACACCTTTGGATAAATTTAGATTATGAAGAATAGGGAAGAGGAAATAGACCTGTTGTTTAGGAAGGGCTATTACCAAATGACGGAGAACAAAATAAAAGAACCAGTAAACAGATACTCATAATTTCTATATGTGAAAAGGAAATGCTTAAAAGCTAACAAACTGGATATTTAAATAAAATTCACATCCGACTTGGGTAAAACACGGCTCAGACAGATCAGCCTGAAACTCTTCCCTTTCCTGAGCCTGGGTGAATTATTCTTCAGAATTCTGCACACGAGGAGAAACATAGAGAATCTGCAGAGAATGTAGTCAGACAGAAAGGCTGACGTGTGTTCCACAGCCAAGTAGCACCTGGGACCTTGAAAATAGTTTCACGGCCTCTCAAAGCTGCAGAATCTGCGAAGAAACCAAATAGCCTGGGATCCACAATCAGGGTAAAGTTTGGGAGGCTCTGTTCTAAAAATAAAAAAAATAGGGATAGGTAAGTAACTTGATTTTCAACACTGATCTCAGCAGAATTTGAGGGAGAATTGTTTCTGAGATGGTTTACCTGCACACTGAAGGGCTGTAGTGACCTCGGACTGGGAGTGCTCCACTGGAAACAAAGCACACAAACTAAAACCACTTGTAAGTTAAACCTAGTACTGCTGGGTTCAGATCTGAGTTTTGCTACTTACTTTGTGACTTAAACCACTCACTTACCTTTTCTGTGTCTCAGCTTCTCTGTCTATGAAAAGAGGGAAACAAGAGTATTTGTCCCATATCTTACTGCTAGGATGAAATGAGTTGATAAGAGCAATGCATTTCTAAAGGTACCTGGAACCAGGAATGGATCTTGCAACAGAAAGAGAACAATTGGTAAAAACTGGTAAATTCCAAATAAAACCTGTAGTTTAGTTAATAGCAATACATCAGTGTTATTTTTTTTAGTTTTGATACATGTACATGGTTATGTAGGTTGTTAACATTGGGGGGAACTGGGTGAAGGGCGTATGACTCTCTGTCCTTTCCTTGCCACTTTCCTATAAATCTACAATTTTCCCAAAATAAAGTTTAGTTTTTAAAAAAGTGAAATAGTGCCTGATGTATAATAAACACTCTATAAATGAGAGCCTAATTATGCCTAACACAGAATAGTGCCTAACATATAAAAGTACCTAACATATCATAAACACTCAATAAATGGGAGCTATTATAATTATTTTAAAGTTTGCCTATTTAGAGTCAGTATGTTAAAATCTAAGCAGTCTAATCGAGGCACAGTAATCCTGATTCAGCAAAACGTATATCTTGGATGAAGATTTAGAAGACATAATTGCCACGTTTTAAAACAGCACAAAACGGGGAGAGAGCTAATATATTGAAAAACTTGAATCCTCTAGGTTTCTTTTGAGCAAAAGGCATCAACTCTAGCTTTGCTGTGACTTGGAAAAATCTAAAGAAGTGCAGAATAACAACGCCTTGGAACAGGAGGATTAGAAAAACTCTGGAGATCAGGCAGGCAACACCAGGCAGGCAAAAGGAGCAAAGATTCAGAGAAGAACACAGTTACAGAAAGATCTTAACCAGGTTCTAATGGCATAAAGTCTGGTTTGCAGGTTGTTTTATAAAGGGGAAAAATAAACTAAGCTCTAACTATCTGCAGCGTATTGTGATTCAACCTGCCACTTACCTGCTGAAACACCTCGCTATGGAGGGAGTGGAGAGGAACCATGGGGTTAAGGTTCTCATGAACCCAGCACGGATGAGAAAGGTATTTTTCTTTGGGTTTTGCATTTTAGTAAGATTATTTCTATCTGAAATAGGTAAGATAATTAACCTGGGGAAAGTGGTCTCCAAAGTGAGAAACATATGTCCCAGTAAGAAGGAAAATAATGCTTTTTTGAGGAAGTAAAATATTAGAACTGCTGTCAGTGTTTACATTTTATAGTAAGAAAGAAATTCATCAAATGCGAGTGATATTTATTCTACAGATCGCCACTGGTGTGCTGCTTGTGACCACAAGTTGGATGGTCAAGTGTGACATGCCATGTTCCATCCGTGGACCTAGAGCAAGGTGTCCACCTCTCCTGTGCTAGGTGGGTTGTGACATACTTCAACTTAAATGGACTTAGTTAATGGATCTGGGAAATAACTGAAGAGTCTCTCAAGGAGGCACCGTATTGAAGGCAAAACTAGTAATGGTGGACCAAGGAAACAAAGCAAAATGGAAGGACTTCAAATTCTGTTCCTGGCACAAAATTCCTCATTAGCCACATGAAGAGATAAAAGCAATAGCGATCTAACTAAGTTGCAAGAAGTTGGCCAACAAATTCAAGGTGGTCTAGACTATTGAATCGGGATTTATATCTATATAATTGCATGATAAAACTTGCCCTAAATCAGTGGTTCTTAAAAGGAGGTAGTTTTTCCTTCTTACTGGGACATATGTTTCTCACTTTGGAGACCACTTTCCCCAGGTTAATTATCTTACCTATTTCAGATAGAAATAATCTTACTAAAATGCAAAACCCAAAGAAAAACACCTTTCTCATCCGTGCTGGGTTCATGAGAACCTTAACCGCCCGTGGTTCCTCTCCACCCTCTCCATAGCAAGGTGTTTTGGCAGGTAAGTGGCAGGTTGAATCACACTATGCTGGGGACCTTTGGAATATGTGAAATGTCTTAGAGAGATTTTTGGTTATTAAAAGTGGGAAATGCTACTGTTATTTACTAGGGGCAGGCCAGGGATAGAGTTAAATCTCATGTAATATGCAGGATGGCCAGCCCCCCCAAACAAAGAAGTTTAGCTCCAAATCAATAGTGCCAGGGTTGAGAAACTCTGAACTGAATGCATATTGTGCCTTGAAATAATAGCAAATACTACATCTGTGCATATATATTTTATGAAATAACATATAAAGTTAATATATATTTGTATGTAGCAATATATACTCAACAATTTTTATGATAGAGGATTATAAATTAAAAAGGGTTTATGGCACCATCAAAATAACACCTAGTAGATGCTTGATACAGGTTATTGTTTGCCTTTACTTAAAGGGTGGTTAAAGTTTTTGAAACCATGTCACAGAAATTATTGAAGGGTCTACAATTGTGGAATGTAAAACAGAAGATGAAGGGCCGTGTGAGCTGTCTTCAAAAATCTGAAAGATTATTTTGTAGAAGAAAGATTTGTCTTAACTGCATATCTCTGGAGAGTTAGAACTAAGATCACTGGATCAAACACCAAAAGTATTATTTTGATACAATAGCAGGAAGATTTTTCTAACGGTGTGAGTGTCCAGGAGATGAAATGAGTTGATGCACTGCGGCTGTTTTTTACTTGGGATGGAATGCTGGCCCAGATGAACTCTGCGGGGCCTCAGATCAACAATTCTGTAAATTTGTTATTAAAAAATATGAACAGCTTTTCCAGAAGTTTATGCTGTACTCCAGTGTTTAAAGTAGAGGTTGCAAACTTGTGATCCTTAGAACTGTGTTGTATTCTATTTTCCAAATCATATTTACAAAAGTCTTAAAAATAACACCCAGAATTTAAAAAGCAGAAGAGCTCACATATGCAGTCCAGGTTTTAGGTTTCTCTTGCAACATGAAAATATGTGGCAATATGAAGTCCCTGGTCTTACCTTGCAAGAATAAGCTAGGATTATCTACTTTCCTCATTTCCATGACTTTGCCTTAACCCTAGAATACTTCAGCAGTGGTTTAAAAAGCTGACTCTGAGCCATAAGATTTGGCTACAAATCTCTCTACCATCATTAACAATAGGATAGCCTTTAGCAAATTATTTAATTTCTCTTTAATTTTCTCATCTGGAACACGGAGATAACAATAATATCTTCACAGGGGTATATACAGATTAACTGGATTGGCAACATACAAAGTACTCAGAACAGTTCCTGACACATGGCAAGTACTCAGTAAGTGACGCTGTTATTTGAGCTTGTGGTCCCTGCTGGGAAGGTTGCCTGCAAGCACAGATTCTCAGCAGAGGGTTCGGTCAGTACTGTTCCATTGACCTGACATTGCCATTTTAATGGAAGTCGTGCTAGAAGCACAAATCATGTTTTCATTCAGAATTTGAAGTAATAGTCTAGACCATTTTCGGATGTCAGCTCCTATGACTATGCAGAGTAGTTAATATGAAGTAAAGATGTGGTTGGGGAAATGGAAAAGGACTATTTTCTCCACTTTATGTGACTGGTAATTTCATATCAGAAGTTCACAGTGGAAATGTGAATCTACAGAAGTCCAACTCAGGGAAGCCACACGCACCTCACTGCAGTTCCGTACCGTAATACTGTAGACTAGTAGGAGAGAGCCCAAAGGAGAAATTTAGAGTAGATGGAAAGGATGATGTTTAAAGACGTCCCTTCATGTACCAATTATTACTTCACTTGCCAGGAACCACGAATCCACCATTTCATTATCTAGGATATTCCAATCAGTTGACTTCAAATGATACTGAACTAAAAATGGCATTATCATCTTGCCTGCCTGGAATTAAAAGTTTATTTTTATTATTTGGGTGAGGGTGTTTTTGTTTTTTCAGTGTTAATGGAAAAAATTGAAAACTGATAGAGTTCATTACCTAACATATTGGCTTGGGTGAACTTTTGCCCAGTGAACAAAAAACGACTTTGATATCACAATACTTATTGAACCAGGCTGAACAGACATACCTTTCAACATTGCTTGCTATCCTGAGCAAAACCCCAAAGCCTAGAAATTGCAGAAATTTTTGTTCTCCAGAGCCTAACAATCTCCCAAGGAAGGCAGTTCAGTTGCATTTTCCAAGGTAGTAGTTTCATCAAAGAACAGCTAATAAGGACAGGTGAAGAATTGCCTGGTGGCTTGAGCTTACCTCCATTTCAAGGATTTACTGAGTACTAATAGAACACAGCTTTTGTTGGAGAAAAAGCTCTCGCAGTCCATGATGGCCTGGTATCATTAAACTTGACCAGCAATTGGTTTGCTCTACGGGGTCCGCTTTATCATGCTGGGAAGAAAAATAGTTAGATATATATTTTTTATTTTTAAAAATTTTTAATTAAAATCATAACATAATAACAAAAAATCATAACAGAAGTACTTACGGGGTACAATGTGGTGATTTGATCAAACTGATTAACAGCCATCACTTTCCTTACTCTGTGTGGTAAGGCATTTAAAATTTTATTTTGAAATATACCTTTTTCATTATTGAATGAATGAGTATATCCTTTAAAATACCACTTCTTTCTATTTAAAAAATATATCTTGGATACTTTGAGGTTTTTTTTAAATAGAAAGAAGTGGTATTTTAAAGGATATACTCATTCATTCAGTAATGAAAACCATTTGTGGCTACGATGAGTGATTTCCATTTCGTTACTGTAGAGTGGCACATTGTACACGTAGGAGGCAGAATGAAGGGATCTGGATTACAGTCCTAGTAAAGTGCACCTTAAACCCCACTTGGCTTTCATCTCGTTCACATTCCCTCTGAACGACACAATGAAGCTTTCTATTTCACGTTGCCCTACGTTGTCCTCTATTCATCTGTAACACGTTGGTTTTGCTCCTAAACTCTACTGCACGTTTCACAAGACCATGGACCTTTCTAATATTTCTTTTGCTCCCCCATGTTGTTCCTAAAAGAGAACTGGGCACATACCATAGGTTCAAAAATACGTGTTGTTTGAGCTAGTGGCCCAGAGGCAGAAAGTTTTGGGAAGAAAGAGAAGGACTTCTGTAGTTTCCAAGAGAAAGTAAGTTTTCAAAGGACTAAAGGGTGGTGCATGTTAAAAAGTGACTTAAGTGAAAAGAAAAATAAAGCTAGGCAGGTAGCTGGTTCTAACTCTCTGGTGAGATGGGAGCTTCCAAACAGAAATGGACTATTTTGAATGATGAAGAGCAATCTCTGGCTATACCAGAATGGATGTAATGTTCATTTGATTTCCCTATGACGTGACAGATGAGGGGGGTGTAGGACCGGGCTGAATATCTCTGCTTTCTGGAACTTTCATACACAGCTCTCCTCCTCCCTCTTTGTTGTTTGTAATCACCATCACTATTGGCCTGATGAGGACTTAGTGAAAAATAAACACAGGGGTCTCGGTTGCTTTAGTTACTGGCATTCCTCATAAGAAATAAGTTTGCTTTTTGTTGGGAACCCGTGGTCTCATCCTCATTTGGTTGTAGGTCAAAGAAAGGTGAGGCGGAATTTATTTGGAAATCAGCATTACACAAGAACTTTAACCTGATTATCTTAACGTGATAGTGAAATATCCAGACTGAGATTTTGAATACAGCCAGGAGGTGCCCTCAGCAGTTTTTCTGAGGATGTCTAAGAGGGAATGAATGTCATACCCACTGTTCCATGACTTTTATAAAAGCGATGATGATTTTTATGTAAATACCAGCATCTTTGACATGTGTGATTAATCTGCCTATGAGTTGAAAAGCTGGCTCTCTTAACACAGATGAGTGATGGGTTTTGATTATATCAGGACATATGCGGGCCCTCCTATGTTTTGGTAGCTTTTATAAAATGAGTGCAGTGCTGAAGTCCCTCCTAGAGAATTTAAATTAATGGAAGCAACCATCATGTGAGTCACCACATCTATAAATTTTTATAGGGCGGGTCACCAGACATATCTCCTCTATTTTTCTATTTATTACCAAAGAAAAGGAATGGTAACTTAACAACTGTTGAAGTATTACAATGGGCCAAGCATTGCAAAGGGCCTTATCACCTTGGTTAAGGATGGTTATCCTCATTTATACAAGAGGAAACTGAAGCACAGAGAAATTAGGTAACTTACTCAAGGTATGCACAGCAGATGGATATGAGAGTTGGGATTTGAATCCAGATCTGTCTTACTGCAAAGTCCATAATGTTTATCTTTCTTCATCTCCCCTTAAAAAATTAAATTTTTTCAATCTTATGCAATATTGCCATCTTTCTTATGCGACATTTGTAGAGTTAATATTTATTGTGTATTGTCTGTATTTCACAGCTTCACATACTGTTTGAAGTTCACGCTCCTTTTCAATCCTCATGACAATCCTGAAAAATAGGCATAATTATCACTCCTACATTATAAATGTGGAAACTGAGGCAGAGAAATGCTATCTAAATTGCTCAAGATCATGAAACTATTAAGTGACAAAGCGGAATTTGAGCCCCAGCGTGTGGCTCCAGAGCCTGTCCTTGTAATCACTATCCTCAATTTATACTCTGGATGCTGTACCATGCTAAACATAAGCACAGGCATGGCTTTGACCTTGAAGTGTGCCATTTAGTACATTGATATATAATCACCTGATAGAGAATCAAAAATAGACTTCTTCCGGCTATCCTGCTTCAAAATGGCTTATGCACAAGCTGAATCAGAAATAACATTTTACTGAGCTATGAGTTTTACATGTTTAAGAGTCAAATTTTCCTATGTTATAACATTATGTCTCTGACAGATCAATTCTATCTATTCTATTAAGAACACAGGAGATTCTTCAATAAAAATATAATTTATGTGATGTTTGTCCACCAAATTATCTTTTCTGTTCAATATAAATTAATTACAGATGGTGTGTGGGTCAAAGTAGGTTACAATATATTCAAGCATTCACAGTATTTCAAATAGAGGACTCAAAGCAACATCTCAAAATGGCTTTGAATTTTTTATTAAAATAAAATAAATAGGCATCTTGCTTGCCTTTGAAGATCCCTTTGCTAATCTCAGATTGCCATCTGAAATTTTAATTAGTGATTTAAAATGTGCTTACACAAAGAACCTTGTCCAAGTTGTCTGTTTCTGCCAAATTAAACTATTAAACTAAGTAACCTAATTAAAATCCTTTTAGCTTTTAATCAATATTTTATTTACATCCATATTTCCCAGGAACCTTGATGAGTTTTTTGGATGTGATAGTTATTTCTGCCACATTTATCAAAAGTTGTTTTTAAGGAAGATTTCTCTCCTCCAGGGCCATGGAGTAAGCAAGAAGCAGATGAGGACACGGGCCAGTAGTGCCCCTCTACCCTCTACCAGCCTGGTGAAGTCTAGGGGACAAGAGGACAGGCTCTACTGTCCTGTATGCAGCCAGTCCTCTGACCTTCCTCACACAAACCCTGGTGACATACGTGTCAGTGATCACAGGAAGTAAAAACCACAATGTGCTCTCCAAGCAAAAACAGTACATTCCCATATTTTTTATTCCTATGAATTTAGTTTCATGAAACTTAGGAAAATAACATCCTTTTCTTCCCCCAGTCATCCTATCTCATTTATTCCATTTCCAAGAGGTAACACCTTTCTGATCTTTTTATACATTTATGTATCAATATCTCTAAAAAGCATACTCAAATTACCACTTCTTAAATTTCTAAATTTTATACATCAGTGATTAATTTCCTGCTACAGAAGATAGTGAGAGTTCGCTTTCTTTAATCTCCCCCAGCTCCCAGACACATATGTACATTTTAACTACACACCCTATTCTTCCAACAAAAGTACAGTGGAGTTTTGGTTATATAAATATTCAATGTTGACATTTTTACAACCATATAAACACTGTTCTCAATTAAGTCATGTGGGGTAGTAGAATAACTTTTGCTTTCTTGTAAAATCTTTGTTTTCCTTGCGTCAGACTGTCTTATTTCTTTGTTTATCTAGTGTTCTGTGTGTCCATCTCGAGTTTAGCCTCAGATTCTTCCTTAACTGATTAAATCTCCCTCAATACCATCAAATATATTGCATTGTAAAAATACCATGTTCTTAAAGCCATCACTCCCAGAGTCTTCTGATCTGCTTTGGTTCAGGCTGGTTGGTCTTTATCGGGGGTGGATGGCTGCTACTCTGAGATCATCATCCATCATCACCATCCTGGGGCATCTTTCATCTCTCTGTAGAATCAGGTGTCTGCTTTCCTGGATTTCAGTCATCATCTCTGTGGGTTTATCCTTGTGTTTGGTAAAGCACCATCTCCTATAGCTTCCTGAGAATGAGTACCTGGGAGGTAAATTTTCTGATCTCTAACATGTCTCCAAAAGGTCTTCATTCAACCCTTGCACTTAATTAAGGTTTCTCTGGGTACAGAATTCTAGGTTAATGTGATACTATATTTTCCAAAGCAGCTACCATACATATCTCCCACCTAACATCCTTGCAGAATGTGTCTGTGATGTTCCTCTCGTGGAGAGGCAGGGGCTCTGTTCCCTGCCCTTGAATCTGGATAGAATAGTGACTATGGTACTAGTGACACAGTATGACTTTCCAGGCTAGGACACAAAGTAATAAACAGGTTTTCTCAATTCTTTTATTCTTTGGGAGTCCTTTTCTCAGAACCCAACCACAGGTTGTGAGTAAATACAAACCACCCCGTGGAGACATCCACATGGAAAGGACTTTACTGCCAGCACTATCCGGCCAGCCATGTGAATAAGCTCCCTTAGAATACGACCCTCCTGACCAGTGAAGACCCCCTAGGTCATGCCTCCTGGAGCAGGCAAACCATCTCTTGGGAGACTTATCCAAATTGCAGATTTGGGAGACAAACATATTAATACAATTTGGAGGCTCGAGATTGTTTGTTATTCAGTGATAGATAATCAAAACCATTACTGAGGAGTTTGAAAGGTATAACTTCTCTGTCCCTTAGACTTCCATATTGTTGTGATAAGTGTAAAGACATCCTAATTTTTTTTTTTTTTTTGGCTGGGGCTGGGTTTGAACCTGCCACCCCCGGCATATGGGGCCGGTGCCCTACCCTTTTGAGCCACAGGTACCGCCCAACATCTTAATTTCTAATAGTCTTAATATAATATTTTTAAAAATTATGGAAGTTTATAAAGTTTGCTTTTTGGTCTTCCATAGTAATTTTATATTGTTGGTCCCTGGTGTGAATCTTTGTTCATCCATTGTGCTGAGCACCCACTCAATCAGCCCCTCAATCATGGTAAATGATCTTACATTAGTTCCTTGCTGATTCTTTATTCTTTCTTTCTGGATGTATGTATGCATAGTTCATCTTCTCAACTCATTCTCTAAATCTATTCTTCATTTTATGACCTTTTCTTCCTCCTTTTCTTTCTTTTTTTTTAATGTTTTGCTTTATATTCTAGGATATTTCCAATTCCTTGCCATTCAACTATTTGTTGATGCTTTATAATTCTTTCAGCATATTTTGAATTTTTCAGTATTTTCTCTCTGTCCTCTAATATTGAATGGTATATTGTTTGTTGCTATTCTCGTGAATATACCACTTTTACTTACCATCAAAGTGGGATGAATGATAAACATATTTTCTAAAAATCTCCCGTTTGTTCTAAGTTCCTTCTTAAATCTTATAGGGAATCAGTCCTATAAACAAGAAATACATCTTTCAATGTGATATATTTTAAATTTTTGGCTCTAAAACTGAGACAGAATTAAGCAAAATAGATTCTGCATCACCTGCTTCTCTAAGTTACCTTTTTCCTCTTGTTTGTCTTGACCTCTGTCTTTTGTATTAAAGAATTTCAAGGAAATCTAATGCTCACCAGCTCCCTGACTCCATTAAGTGCAAAGCAGATTAGATGCTCTGCACCAGACTCGTCAGCTGCGAGCTCCACTTCAGGGTGAATTGGCTGGATTGGCTGTTTTATTGGAAAAGTCTGGGTATCAGTATCTTTGTCTTTTTTGTTGGCCAGTCTTACCTGGGAAGAATTTTTTAGTGTTCTCTTTTAATTACAGTGGTTGTCAGAGTTCTGAAAGCTGAATAGAAAGAGAAAGCTGGAGGTCACAGCGCACAGAACGTAAGATTTCACTTAATTCCCCATTTCTCAGTGTTCCTCGGCACCTTTGGCTGTGCCTGGTGCTCATTACTTCAGAGACTTTCCCTTTCACCTTCTTCACAGAATATAACGTCACTCCTTTTCTCTGGGTGGCCTGTGGATAGAGCGAGGATTGGATCTGAAACTATAACTGTGTCTCCAAGGGACTTAAAAAATTATTCTGTTTTATATTCCCCCTTCTCTCTTTCTTTCTGTCCCTGTTTCTCCCTGCTCCAAGGGGCCCAATGCTGCCAGTTTCTGATCATTTTGGAGGTTCTACTCAGAAAATTGTGTTGCTTTTCATTTTATTCTATTTCTGAGCCATTTTTTCTTTTTGCTTGCTAAGTCTATTGTTACTGGTCCTTTTGTTTTTGTGCTTTCAAAATGTTGTTCTCTCTCTATTCTGTTAATATTTCTTTGCCTTCGTGGACTGATAAAAGAAAACAACAATAATGGAAGCAACAACTCCTCACTGTCATTAGATTAAATTTATGGAAAAAGCAGGGATAAATATTAATACCTGTTCACTATTTTTGTGTGTCACACTACCAAACCACCCTAAGGCTCAGTATCTTAAACCAACCAGTATTGAGTATTGCTGTGAGTCCATAGAAAGTGGATAATTCTGGTAATTTTAGTCAGGACTAGATGATCTTTGCTGAGTTCACTCATGTATTGTGATCTGATGACAAGTTGGCTAGACTCTGGCTGGTCTAGGATGATCTCATTCATACACCTGAAGTTCCACTGGCTATTGAGTGAAGTGATGAGAATGGCCAAACCATGGGTCACTCATCATCTACTAGGCTTCCCCGGGCTTGCTGTCATGATAGTTCTCCAGATGAGGTTTCCAGGAGCAAAAGCAGAGGCACACAAACCTTACAATTGCCTGGGGCACGTCATCACTTCCACAACATTCTATTTGTAAAAATAAGTCACAAGAGCAGCCCAGATTCAAGTAGTGAGGAAATACTGGTGGAGGGAGCTACAAAGAGATATTTTGGAAGGGTTTTGATGTAGGGAGTGATAAAGATTTGAGGACATTCTTGCAATCAATTTACCACTTGTGTTCAATCCATCAATTTTAGTCAGAATTCCCTTTGCAGTAGATAGAATAATAGTCCCCTAAAGATGTCCACATATTAATCCCTAGAGTTATGTGTATATTATCTTGTATGGCAAATGAGGGTTTGCAAACATGGGTACATTAAGAAGATGGGGAGATGATCCTAGATTATCCTGTTGGGTCTAAGATAATCACATGAGTCCTTATAAGAGGGTAGCAGGAGAGGGACACCAGAGAAGGTGAGTAAAGTAAGGTGAGTGAGTGTCGGCTGAAGTCAGAGTGAGGCCACTGCTGGTAGGACCCCCACCCAAGCAATGCAGATGGTTCCTAGAAGATGAGAAAGCCAAGAGAGAGATTGTCCTCTAAGCATCCAGGAAGTATGCAGCTATTCCAACCACCTAATTTTAGGACTTACAACTTCTAAAAGCGTAAGACAGTACATTTGTGTTGGTCTAAACCATTAAGTTCGTGATAATTCATTATGTATTTTCAGTATGGTAAATGATTACATCTCACTCTCCTTTCAGTTGAGCCATGCTACACCTACACACAGTTCGGTAGGATTTTTGCCATATCCCTGTGCCACTTCTATCATTATTTTCATCAGAAAAGATAATCTATTTTGAAAAAATGTATCCTTGTTATAGGTGTAATATATCTGGAATCAAGAGGTATTTTAGTTTCTTTCCCCAATTCATAAATTTATAAAATAAACATGATGATTAAGAAAAATATTTGTTCACACACAAGAGAGGTATATAGTGTGCAGAATTTCTCAATTTTATTTGACTACGTTGCTCTGTCTTCATGGCACATTCATTTACTCATTAGTGTATCAAGTGAGCATGTTATTGAGTACCAAATATGGGCCGGGGATGTGTGAACAAGAAAGATGAGGATTCTCCCTCTAAAGAGCTTACATTTAGCGAAGAAAAATATAATATGCACATTTAAAAAAGTGAATAATATAATTACAGTTTCTGATAAAGGAAATAAAGTGATGTGTTAGAGAATAACTGGGGAGTGGGAGGTGGAGAAGGTCTGGGATGCAGAGTGTCCTAGTAGCTTGTAAGATCAATTCTCCAGAAAGAGGTTTATAACCTAATATTCTGCCTATTTCTACATGGAAATCTCCAGTCCCCCTGTCAAAATTCAGTGAAGGAGATTGCTCATTCTGATTTTCCACCCTGCTAATCCATCACCAAATTTTATTGATTGTTGTTTGTACATCCTTTGGCTTCACCTAAGTATCTCCATTCTCAATTTCCCACCAAGGCTAAAATTCTTAGAACAATTCTTATAAAGTGGATTGTAATTGTTTTCTGCCCTAATAGCTTGGATGGACGTGATACCCTCCTCAATGATTAGGAAGTAAGCTCTGAAAATGAGGGCCATGGTTAGAAGTCCCACAGGAGGCCTAAGATGTTTCCATAGGCAGAGATAGTTCTACGCTAGTGATTCCATTACTTTGGGGAGCGGGTGCCTTGTGCCTGTGTTAGGGCAACACAATGTGTCCTGCCGAGAGAAGCAGCTCAGTGCTGGACAAGTTTGAACAGAAATCATGGGTCTACTTCCCTGGCCCCTCATGCTCTTCCTGAACCTGTTCTCTCTTCTTTGCAACCAGGGTCATGCCTGAGAGCTGTCAGTCTGGGACAAGGTCAGTCACTCTCCTAACCTTTAAACCGCCAATTGATGGAGGTGAATAGCAGCGAGTTTGCATCAGCTGTGGACTTGTCTTCAAGTTCACCCCGTCTCACCAAGTGCTGTCTCTGACTCGCTGTTTTGGTGTGTAAATGGGTATTTCTCCTGGTTTACATAACACTATGATAAGCTTTAGGGTTAATATTCAAGAGATCATTTAATTCAAAAACAAAAATGTTAAGAAATAAAGTTAAAATCCAGAGATACACACAATTGGTTCCAAATCGCCTAACTAGTCAGTGACAAATCTCAGATTCAGATTTGGGATTTCTAACTCATAGTACAAGTCTAAGCTACCATGTTGACCTTCATGCTGTGAAAATATAGTGTTGAGACAAATAGTGGCTTTAAAGTTTATTTACAAGTGATAGTTGAAAGCATGTAATGTACTCTTAGATTTATTTGGCTTTAACGGGGTATAAATGTTCTATTTTTTTTTTTTCTGGTAACGATTACCCTCAATACATTCCATGATTTTTTGGGCTTGAGTTCTCTCTTTTTTATCTTATGTGTCCTCGATTATCAAGAATTCATTACTTTCTCACTGTCCTTATGTCTGGGGTAATTTTATGACACATGCTTTATAAATTCCTCTTGCTTCCCCTGCAACAATTTTCAGTGTCCTTATTACTCATATACTAGAAGAAAAAATAACCATGCTTCAGATCTATCCTCAAAAGCCACTTCCTAAAATTCCCTCTGCTGTAAACTAAGTTTAGAATATAGGTTTTAATCGCCTCTCAGCCTTTTGGCTAAGATCAAGTGTGGAATACAGCTTTAAGTATAGACTTTCCAAGAACAAATTGCAAGGGAATCTTCTCTGGTTAGCTGCTCTCAGAAACATTCTTAGAATTTTCTTTATACAACATCTTTTTTTAACAGTCCCCAAAGATTGTTAGAAATCATTAGGTAACAGCTATTTTTCATTTCATTCTCATCCAGCCAGGGCAAGGTGACACTAATACATTTCATATCCCTCGTTCTAGTTTTCAGAAAATCTTTTATGACTTTTTAGAAACAAGCCATCCACTATATTGACAGGAAAATAGGAGATGCTAAATGAATCAGAGTGTTTTATCTCCTCTGTATAATGTCATTACCAAAAGGAACCTATGGTACTCAGAACCAATCCTTTCTGGTTACTTGTACCTTGTGCCTCAGGAACGAAGAGGGGTCACGCACATGTTTCTCTCATTCCCTGAGCTGGGGACTAACAAGTCACAGGACCCTATTGCCAAGCTTTTATGAGTCCTCAGAATTTTTCTTAACACAGCCTCTAGAAAGCCCTACTCAACAGTCACTTTACATATGTGACTCCCAAACCTATTGAGTAAATCTATACATTAGCTGTTTTGTCTGCCTTTAAAAAAGCACAAACAGGGGCAATTAGCAGTATCTCACCTAATGTGCGAGATGTGAGGGTACTGAATTAAGTTTCTCAATTCTAAAAATACGTCTATTATTTGTATGAAAGAGCATTAGCTAAGAAAACATTTAATATCCATAGAAAATTAATTAATTAAATTTAATGTAAGTAAATTAAAGAGACATTACATTGTCAATTCTTAAATTTCTCTAAAAGAAATGCCTCTGAAACTGTAATATCAATAAAACGTAATAAGAAAAACGTTTCCAAGTTATATGATTATATATACTGATAACGTGTAAGTTAAATTAGTGTCTAGTACATTTTTCTATCATTGGTAAAATGTGATTTTTAAAAATCAAATTAATGCTGCAAAATGTTTATGAATATGAGTTAATCATTCAACCAAGATTTAGCTTCAATAAAAAACAAGCTAACAAACAAAACTGGAAAAAAATAGCATCTTAGTAGGGCCTGGGAAAGGAAAATCTTTGAGTAGTGAAGTCAGGAATTATGAGTGTTCTTCTAGTAAATACACCTATAATTTTCCCCTACCCCAGGTAAATCTTCTGCCTGATAAGCAGGGAAAGAAAAATGCGTTTCAGTTGGGGAGTATAAAAACATGACCCACTGAAGTTTACAAATCTCAATTTGTAGAGAATCTGTCATGTTGAGGACAGGTGGAGATTAGATTGACCTTTTCCACTAGTATTTTACATAAGGAAAAAGAATCAAATTACAAAAAAAAAAAAATCTTCTCAGGAT
>NW_003852408.1:11794039-11806007 GCF_000181295.1 Otolemur garnettii | reverse complement strand
ATGATTAAACCACAAAGGCCCCAAGCACAAATTAGCTTTGGAAACCTCCTAGACAGCTCTGTTTGAGATAAGCTGGGTATCACCCCAGGTTTTAAGTGAGCTTGAAAGAGAAATTGAACTATATAAAATGAATGAGAATAAGCTCTCTCCTAGAGATAGAGTTTTCTCTCATCTCATTTATGAAATAGTCACGTTACTCGTTTTTCAAAGCATATTTTTATACTAATTTATAGTAAGTATTAGTGCTATCTCACTCAGGAAGAAATACACACCCAAGACACAGCCAATCACATTTATTTCTATAAACAGTTCTTTTATGATGCAAAGTTAGCTTTAAGTTTTACTATTTATTTATTTGTTTAAATTAAATCATAGCTGTGTACATTAATGCAATCATGGGGTACAATGTGCTGGTTTTACATACAATCTGAAAGGCTTTCATCAAACTGGTCAACATAGCCTTCACGGCATTTTCTTGGTTATTGTGTTAAGACATTTATATTCTACATCTAGCAAGTTTCCTAGTACCCTTTTACTCTTAAGGTTAATGTGTCTCTAATTATTGATGGTAGAGGCATTAGGTGTGGTGCTCTTTAGGGCTGTTTCCAGTGCTTTCAGTGCTCCTGGTGGAGGCACATCCCTTATGTGAGGTGTGCCGCACTGGCCAGTGTATTGTGATGAGCATCAGTGGGGTGTTACCTCCTGGGCAGAAGTCGTGCTGAGTCCAGGTGTGCTGACCATGTTCCTTCCTCCATGGCGCGGTGATGCTATGGATGTGGAGGCTCTGTCATCCTAAGCCCCTAAGTGGGAGTGACATGAAACAGTGCCGCTATCTATTGATCCACAAGGCAGCAGTAGGAGATCCACTCTTGTTATCTGAAGCCACCCTGTTCCTGCAGCACAGTGCAGCCCATTCTGACTGATATGCAGGCTTGCTCCAGCATTTGGTGCCCTAGCAGAATTGTACGGCAAAAACCCAATACCCCCAACTTAGCTGGAGAGAATTATTGAATTGAAAATCACTTAACTTTAACATAACCCTTTCTCAATACTCTCCAGTCAGATTGGTGGAAATCTCTCTGGAGATTTAAGCTCTCTTTCTTTCCTAGCACTTTGTGGGTCCTTCCAAGTCTCAGAAATAAATAAATTGATCTACAGTCCAGCAGGGGAGGAGAAGCAGAGTAATGATTCAGTGTGGAAGACTGAACGGAAGCAGGGAATTGGGTTTACTGGAATCCATGTCAGAAAGAACCTAACAGTTCTACAAAGTGAGTAGTAAGGATTTCTTACTCATTTGTGAGATCTATATAAGCAAGTTCAGTAAGCTAACGTTTCCACACACCAGGGATCTATGACAAGGTAAAACTGTAAGACTAATGAAGAATCAAACTGCATGACCAAAGGGACCATCACTCCACACTTCCTCCTGATTGTAAGGTCACAGTATGTGAATTCTTTACAAAGTCACTGCTGGGAAATTTCTCAGACTTTGTCAACCTGTCCCTAGTAGCTTCAATGGTAGACGAACCCTGTTAAAATGACACCTTTGTATTGAAGGTCTGTGTTAGCTACTTGTGATTTTATTATACTCATATTTATCAACATTTCTATGTGCTTAGGAAACATTGAATTCATTTTATTCAGATTCTAGTAGTTACCTTCAAAGTATCAGTCAGTGTCTTTTTAATCTGGACAGTCTTGATTTTGTGCTTCATTAATAGTTGTTTTTTCTTTCTTTTTTTTTTGTTTTAACATCCGTTGTTTTGTAATTTCCTTTAGGTTCATAAATTTGTCTTTGGCCTTTGGAGAAACTGCTCTCAAACTATGCATTTATACTCCTTTTTTGCTCAAGAAATGTTGGTGGACGTCTTCTGTACGTTCCCTCAGTCTAGAAGATAGTCGTGAAATTGAGGGAAAAAAAGTTCATTATTTTTACAACAGATCTTCCAAATGAAGTTATTAGTTCACATACTATTAATGTCTCTGTAGCAAGTGTGTCCATATTTTTAAGGATCAATGTGGAGACATAGGCAAAGGCATCTTGGAATATATTTCTTAATTTTCTACACTTTTAACTTACAACACTGGCTTAGAAATTCTACATACTCTTCACAAGGAAAAACTCATGGTTCTATTCCCTGAGCCCCATCAAAATTTCACATAACTCGATTTATCAGCTATCCCCATTGCATCATCCACAGGCAGCCGTTTCTATTTCTTCTAGATTGTGAGCTTATTAAAGCCAGTGAACATATGGTTTTCTTGGTTTTCCAAGAACCTAGAACTAAGTTTGGCTCAGGAGATACGTTCAGTAACTGTTTCCTGAGTGGCAGAATAAATGCATGTCTAAATATTCTATTTCCCCAACTATATTTTAAGTTTCTTAAGCGTAAGAATGACATGTTATATTTCATTGACTCTCTTCTTTATATATTAGTTGAGATTATCAAGATGGCTGGCACAGAACATGAGAGAATAAGGAAAAAGCTCACATCTAGGGATTTTGTTCTTTAATACATAGATTTAGGAATCTTGATTCATCTTTTTTCTTTGTAAATGACTAAAAGGGAAAAGAAACCAATGCTTTGTAGAGACCAAGGGTTTTAGATAAAGAAGTAAATCAATTGACTTTTGAGTCAGGTTTAAAAGAAACAGCCATGAAGTTCTTTGAGACATCTCTGATTGAAAAGTCATATCAACTTGCCTTTCCCCAGTAGTAGACAGAGTTACAGCACTTCAGCACAGCAAACAGGACCCTGTGTCACTTCTGAGCCTGGGCCCAGAAAGGCCATGAAGGTTTTTCCCCATTCATTGCAAAACCTATGTGTGGAAGGCTCAAGTGCCACATAAGACATCTAATTAATCTGATACGTTGTGATGAAGAAGCCACATGCAAAGGGTCCTGTAGAGGATGCCAGCTGACTCTCAGCAGCCATGGGGTGAGGGAGCCATCCTGACAGCCATGAAGTTGAGACAGCCGATGGCTGCAGACGTGATAAAATCTGACTTCAGTCATGTGAGACACCTCAAATGAAAACATTCTAGCGTCATCCTCCCCAAGTCCCGGCCCGCAGATTTGTTACCACAATAAAAAAAAAAAAAAAAATAGAAACATCATAGAAACATCAGTGATTAAGCCACTAAATCTTGGGGTATTTACTATGCAGGAATAGATTACCAAAATAGATACATTGGTCTTTTGATAATGGATTTTATTTGGATACAAATTTAACCTTAAGATACACTGGATATTCAGAGTTCAACAACTCTTACCAGTTGGGGCAAATCATAAGTAAAAATAAAATGTGTTAATATAGGAACAAAACAGTCCTTCCTGTATTTGGTAGGAAAACCATTAGGCAAAAATCTGAAAATCAAGATCTGTTATTTGGTTTCAACCTCTTCATCATAACAACAGCAACAAAAAATACTTTTAACCAGAATTTAAAGGAATATTTGAACCAGATTTTGATAAGATCCTTTATGTACAATTGTGTGCTAATAAATATTTATCAACTGTTTTTCTGAGAGAAAAATATCAATGATTTGTAGACTTTGCCAATTTCTGTAGTATAAATACTCCCAAGAGATAATTTCAGAGGAGCTGGGAAGAGTTGATGATGGTCTGCATTCATGAGCCAGTACAGCTGGCTTAGCACAGTGCTGTGATATCTTTATTGTTATGAAACTTGCAAATAAGACATCTAGTGAGAACTTCATGAATTATTCCCCTCCCCAGCATCTTGGCCCTTCTCTTAAGTTTCAGAATTTACTGTCTCTGCCATTCACTTGGCTTTTAACTGCTTATTGTCTTAAACATGTCTCACATTTATAACTTATCATTTTTTTAATTTAAAAATTCATTTACAGGGCAGCACCTGTGGCTCAAAGGAGTGGGGTGCTGGTCCCATATACCAGAGATGGCGGGTTCAAACCCAGCCCTAGCCAAAAACTGCAAAAAAAAAAAAAAATTTACAAAACACCCAAAAGATAACATAAAAATATTCTGTAACTATTTAATAGTTATATTTCCTGTTTTTATGTGTTATTGTTTCCTATTCATTGAGGATACAAAGAATTCTGTTATCCTATTTGTATTTGTTAAGTAAAGTCCCTCTTATACTTGTGTCCTGCCTGCAAGAGATGTGCCATATACCGTGGCCCCTCACCCCCTTGCCTCCTCCTCTCTTCCTGCTCCCTCGTTTCCTTGTCCCCCACATTGTACTGATCTGAATTTTTCACTTACGTGGGTAGGTATTGGATTGTCTACTGGCTTCATATAGCAATTGAGCATATGTCTTATTTTTCAAGATAAAATATTTTGTCACATTATGGCAGAGGAAGTGTTTGTATGGTGCCTCTCAATATCTTTTCCACATCGTTCCCTTCCTCAAGTGGAGGCCCATTTAATAGTTTTCAAGGTCAAAGTAGTATTTAAATATTCTCCCCTCTTATTCCAGTACTGAATAAATTCAGAATTCAGCTTAACATTTTTATTTACGTCCATGGTCAGCAAATAATACCAAGTGGCTGTTTTGCTTGTAAGGCACTGTGTCAAATGCTACACATACCTGTCAGTTTTATTTACAGTCACTTTAAATTATGAATCTTAAATATAATAATAATTATGGGGAAGAGGTTAAGACAAGGGAATATTTTGTAGAGCTTTTACATTGTGATAAATTCTTCAGAAAAATTATTTTAAAACGTAGCCTCCATTCTTTCAACACAAGTGATCAGATTGTAAAATACTGACAGAACTGCAGATTTAAAGAATAATTCACCCTTTCATTGTTTACAGGCACAAATGCCCAATCTGATTACAAAATATGCTTCAAACAGCTGTTAAAAGGTTCTTTGGTTCATTTTTATTTCTAAGAAAAGGAATATTAATATTGTTGAATGTTCAAATTATGCAAATGACATTCATTGTAGAGCATAGTATTAATTACCAACTGAATCAATGTGAAGAACAAAAGCAATTGTTTGATCCAAAATAAAAGGTTGGAGACATTTCTCTGTTTGTGTGAATGTTTATTTTCTGTTGCTCTAATATCCTGCATCGAGACACACAGTAGTATTCATCAAAATGAGCTAGGTTTGTGGGAAATCAGTGCAATTCAGCACCATTTCCCAAATTGGAGTAATTTAGATAGAAACAAATTGGAATAGTGCTTATCTCAGGCTTCTTAGCGTGTGCCAAAATGTGTTCATTAGCTGTTCCCAAAGAGGATCAGGACACGAAGAACCACTGTGTCTGGATGGAGGCGCCCAGCTACCGCCTCACCACAAATAGCAAGGGATGATAAGATCACATGTTTTCAAGAACAACAAAATTAAGAACATAAAATCATCTCAGTTACGTATGAATACTCTAAAAATGGAGAAAGTAACTGTTCCCCTAATGGTTCCATTTATACCGATTTTGAGTTTATGTGTTATTGTTGTTACTATTTTTTTAAAAAGCACAGAAAGAGAAAGTGAAAGACCAGAAATCCTGTTGTGTCTAAGAAGTAGATGGAAAATCATCAGCTGAATGAATAAATATCAATGCAAGAGGATATTCCGTAATCCATACACTATGGATCATGATAAAAATAAATGCCATGTGCTTATTTTACCCATTAGTCAATTTTATCAAAAGGCAAGTTTTTGGTGGAATTTTTTTACTGTTTTTTTTTTTTTAATTTCTTATAGCATAACTATGTACATTAATACAAACATGGGGTACAGTGTGCTGTGTTCATATACATTTTGAAATACTCTCATCAAACTGGTTAGCATAACCTTTATGTCATTCTCTTAGTTATTAAGTTAAGACATTCATACTCTGCTTTTAGAAAGATTCACTTGTACCCTTGTAAGATAAACCATAGAGGTGACCCCAACTGTTGTTGTTTTTGTGAAATTACTGCAAGCGTTTTACATCAGTAAGTTTGAGGGCAGATCAATTGAATGTATAAAGTTTAAACAACAGTGAATTAAAGAAAGACTGAACCCAATGAGTAGAGACAAAATGACCTGGGAATAATAAGAGAAGATCCAACATCTGTATTAGTGCAGCAGAGAGAGGCAGGAGGAATAGAGGGGGGCTGGGATGATAGTATTTGAAGAAACAGTGGCTGAGAACTTGCCAAATTTAGTAAAAGAAACAAACCTATAGACTCAGAAAGCTGAGCAAGGTAAAGGGACCAAATAGAACAGACCTAAAGCTGTTGAGATATCTTTTCTACCTACATTTGTGTTTGTATCTATCTCTGTATTAACAGAGAATCAGGAAATGTCATAGTAATCAATAACAGAGAAGCAATGGTAAAATGTCTAAGAAATTAAATATCACACTTCTAAATAATCCATAGGTCAAAGAGAAAGTTCCAAAGAAAATAGAAAACGCATTGACTAAAAAACAGTGGAAAATTGTGCTGAGAGGACAATATACCACACTAAGTTTTCATCTTAGACATGAAGAAAAGTCTTAACTGAATAATATAAATTTCTAGGCCAGGTATGGTCTCCCTAGCACTCTGGAGGACTGAGGCAGAAGGATGGCTTGAGCTCAGGAGTTCAAGATCAGCCTAAGCAAGAGTGAGACCCTGTCTCTATTAAAAATAGAATAATCATCCACTTGTGGTGGCATGCACCTGTAGTCTTAGCTATTTGAGAGACCGAGGAGGAGAAAGGGAGGATCACCTGAGCCCAGGAGTGTAAGGTTGCAGTGAGCTCTGATGATGCCATGGCACTCTAGCTGGGGAAACAGGGAGAGACATTGTCTCAAAAAAGTAATAATAATAACAAAAAGAATAATGTAAGTTTCCTGCTGTAGGAGCAAAATAAACTGAAAGCAAGTGTGGGAAGGAAACACAAAGAACAGAAATCAATAAAATTAAAAATAAGAAAACAATAGAAACATCAACGGAACAAAAAGCTGGTTACTTTTAAAAAGATCAATAACATCGATCAATCTCTAGCAAGGCCGAAGAAAATAAAAAGTGAGAAGACACAAATTACCAATATCAACGATAAAATGTAATACATCATTATAGATTGTCCAGCCATTAAAAGAATCATAAGTGAATAGTATGAACAACTTTACACTACTAAATTTGACAACGTAGTAGAAACAGATCAATTCCTTGAAAACCACACGAAAGAAAAACTCAATCTAGGTGAAATAAATGATATTTACATGCACCATTTAAAAAATGTAATTCACAATTTAAAATCTTTCTGAAAAGAAATCCCCAGGCCCAGAGTTAGTGATTTCTACCAAACATTTAAAGAAGTAATACCAATTTTATATAATCTCCTCTTGAAAATATAGGAAAGAGAATACTCAGTCTGATTTAAGAAAAAGACAAAAAAGAGTATACGAAAATAAAAATGAATAAACTTAAATCCTCAACAAAATATTAGTCAATATAATCAAATGCATATAAAAAAGTATACATCATGACCAAGTGGAATTTATTTCAGATATTCAAGGTTCTACATATTTCTTGAAAGTTTCTTTGAACATTTGAAAACTGGTCAATGTAATTTATCATGTCAACAGGCTAAGGAAGAAAAAAAATCGTGGAATCTTATCAATGGGTGCAGAAAAAACATTCAACAAAATTCAACATTAATTGTTGATGAAAACTCTCAGAAAATTGGGAATAGAGAAGAATTATTTCAACTTACTTAAAAACTAATAAATGAGTTTGGCAAAACCTCAGAGCACAAATGTAACACATGACTGTCAATTGCAGTTTTATGTAATAACAAAGAACATGAGGAAATTGAAATAAAAGACACAGTGCCACTGGGCAGTGCCTGTGGCTCAAAGGAATAGGACGCCGGCCCCATACACAGGCAGTGGCAGGTTCAAACCTGTCCCTGGCCAAAAATCCAAAACAAAAAACAAAAAACAAAAAACCCCCAAAATCCAAAAAACAAAAAACAAAAAACACACAGTGCTACTTATAATAACTCCAAAGATAATTAACTATTTTGATACAGACTTAACTGGACAAGTCCTGTATGCTGGAAATTATAAAATTCTGATAGAAGAAATCAAGAGACCTCAATAAATGGAGGGATTTGATATTTTAATGGTTAGAAATTTCAACGTAGTTTAAAGATGACAATGGTCCCCAAGTTGATCTATAGATTTAGTGCATAATTCCACAATCCATATAAAAATCCTAGGAAGGGTTTCTTATACATAAATAACTTTATTATAAAATGCATATTAAAGCAATGCTCTAGAGTATCCCAAACAATCTTAACTAATAATTATGAAATGAGAGAAGTCCAATACGGTAGAAAGACTCACTATACAACTGTGCTAATGACACAATGGGAAATAAAAAGGATATGAAAAGACAGTTAATAAAAAAAGGCTAATAATCCAAAAAAATTTTTCAATATAACATAATTTAGCAAATACAATATAAAACAAAAAGATGCTGTATCTCACTCAAATTGCCAAACGTTCTTAATTAGGTCGGTCAGGGCATGAGAAAATACACACTCTTATACGTTTTCTGCAGAGCCATGATTTGCTATTACTTCTTTGAAGAACAGCTTATCAATATCTGTCAAACTTCAAAATATGAATGGGCTTTTGAGAGTTTTTGTTTGTTTTATCTGGTCTCTTGTTACTTCTTTTTCCTGTAGGGCTTGTGTGTCTGCTCATTTATTGTGGTGCCTTTGGCGGTGGGTGGTGGTGTTGTTTTGACTTTGGGTTTTTTTGGTTTGGTTTTGCTGTGTTTTTCAGGGGTGCTCCCTCAAATATTCTACAGTGAGACAGTAAAAGGTTGTTTGCTGTCTGTCGTGTTGTTGCTTTATGATACTCTGTCAGAATATGAAGTGTTTTTTCAAGAATCTTTTCTGTGTTTAGAGAGTGAAACTGTAAAACTTCTTCCAGAGCTGAAGATACTCTCTGAAGGAAAACAGGAAGCGTGGAGAGACAGAACCCTCTGCCTATCGACTTTCAGTCTCTCCTCCTGACTTCACCCACCCGATGCTTCTCTCACCTCTCTCTCTCTCTCTCTCTCTCTCTTTTTTTTTCTTCTGGGTTTTGGGTCTCATTTTTGATGTTCTGCAAGGTAAATTGACTTGCTATTTAGACACACCTCTCTTTGCCATTTTCTAAGTACTACTTTGGCAATTTTCACTCTTGTTTCAACTCCCCAGAAATTTTTGTCTGACCCCTCCTTCCGTGTGCCACCACTCCCCTTACTTTACTTATTTCTATCATTTTATAACATTTTAAGTCTTTTGTTGTTGCTTTACAGAGGCCTCTGAAGAGGAAGAATATGTGGTCTATCCTCTTTTTTTAAATGTAAATTTAGAAATTGCTCTAATGGGGTGGCGTCTGTGGCTCAAAGGGGTAGGGTGCTGGCCCCAGAAGCTGGAGGTGGTGGGTTCAAACCCAGCCCTGGCCAAAAACTGCAAAAAATAAAAATAAAAATTGCTCTAATGTAAGAAGAATCTTTCTCTGCTTCCTTATATTTTTTCACATATGTTCTTTTTGTTTGTTTGTTTTTTCTGTGAGTAAGTATAACACTATGTTCACAATAAGCTTAGATTTTCGTATGTAATTATTTGGGAATGGAAAGTATCTTCCAGAGAAATTTAATCCATCAAACCCAAAAGCAAAGTCTTCTGCTGAGAATCTCTTTCTAGAATAAGAGAAAAGAAAAAATGAAAGAGAGAAAACACATAGAAATGGCTAAAATATTTATTCAAGGTTCTTTACATTTTTGTATCATATGATTATGATGTAAATGAGAAAAATGAGGGTGTGACAAAAAGACAAATTAGAAACACATCAGGCAAGAAAGGCATTTAGAAACTCCAAGGAAAACAGACAATTATACAAGAAATAAATAGACGAGAAAAACTAGATGACTAGCTCTGTTAGGAATGTTCACTTATTCAAAATAATGAATTATGATGTATTAAGTTTAGCTTTTGAGAAAATATTAGAAAACACGTGAGAAACTAAAATCATATATAAAGAATTGCAATGCTATTACCATGTATAATCAAAAGAAAATGAATCCAATACTGGAAGCTGAAAGGTCTTGGAGAAAGGTAGTTAGAGCTGAAAGATGATTCAGTTGTACCAAACAAATGAAGATTGCTTGACTTATAGACTCAGCTGTTGTGCACGCTGTATCCATGCAATCCCATTCATACTAGTTAATAAGATTATTTTCAATCTTTGAAATTTTAATAGGAAAAGGGAATGTTCTTATATTTCCTTGATAACTATTAAGGCTGATATTTGTGTGTGTGTGTTGGTCATTTTTGTTTATTTTTTTGAAATTATCTCTTTCATTCTGATTTCTTTTTTTATATTCGTTTGTAAGAATTATTTTCATAGTGGTGTATAAGACTTATTTACATAGTAGGGGTATTAACTCTATCATACATTACAAATATTTTTCAGCATTACAGTAGATGTTACAAAATGATTAATAAAATGTGAGCGTAGTAATAAAATGGACATACTTTAAACAAAGAGACTTCTAGGAAGGAAGAGAGGCTTAGGGGTCTTGTCAGCATTGGAGCACGTAATCTGATTCTGGATAGGGAATTAGAGAGTTTGAAAATTATCAAAAAAGATTGTTAGTCTTATCAAATATTTCTCTGCCATGATGGCTCAATTTCGACTTCACAGCAGGCCAGAAGTTGACATTTCCAGGGAAATAAACAAATGCAGTATTTCTTGCATAGGCCAATTTGTAGACAGAGACCTGCAACCACTCTGTTACTTACATGTCTTTGTGTTCTATAATTTCCTGAGCAGTTTCTGGAAAGACAGGCCTGGACAACACTTGATGGCTATCTCTGACAAGTGGCCCGAGATAGGGATCTAGGATGGGATGGGATTCACTGTTTACCAATACCACGTTTATAATGTTCTTTGTTGAACCAAGTACATTTATAATAAAAATGAAGATCTTCACATGCCAGACATATTTACATTTTACATAACATACATGTCTGTATGCCACATTATATAAACATTATACATAAATATGTTAACATTTGAAATAGCTAATCTTTTAAAAAGGTTTTGCAATAAATTATCAAGCTATAAATCTGTATTTTGTATTAATTGCTAATTTTTAAAAATTACTGTCATAAGAAGGACATAGTGTTAAATGAAGGGCCAGTGGCAGACAAATGATATGCTATTTAACGGGACTGGAGAAAGATTACAAAGAAATGCACTAATGTTAACTGGTCTTAAATTTCTCCCTATCTTTCTATTTCTATCTCATTCTCTACCTACCCAGTATAATACTCTTGCTGAGATAAAGAAGAAAAGTATCTCCTTTTGGTTTCTAATTCTACTGCTACTCTATCTTTAGAATTCAACCAGCATAGAAAAACTAATATTTCGATGGACATTACTGAATATGAATCCCTTTTTTCAGCCAAAATAGGCTAATCATTATTCTTCTCTTGAGCAGACACAAATGACTGGCCATGCTTTCTGAAACTAGAGCTAGAAATTTAAATACAATTTTCATTTGCACATGAGCTATTTCTTAACTAGCTTCTTTTGTGCCTGGGAGTTTCTACTGGGCAACATCATCTAACTACTTTATCTGCTCAATGTTGCTTAACAAAAGAATTTCTCAAAGTTGCTTTTCAAAGATTTCATATACCACAAATAACAAAAGCATATTTAAGAAAAAAAAAACAAATAAATAAACTTTAGAAACTTTCTTTAATATAAACACATTGATAACAATCAGATTTTATTTGACTTGATAGTGCTTTATTACTAAACATACTTTTTACCATGTAACTTTGATGAAAAAAGGAAGAGATTATCCATCAAAAATAACTTTGCCCTCTAAAAGAAGTTTGGGGAAGAGAGAGAGAGGAAGGAAGGAAGGAAGGAAGGAAGGAAGGAAGGAAGGAAGGAAGGAAGGAAGGGAGGGAGAGAGAGAGAAAGAGAAAGAAA
>NW_003852408.1:11786092-11793848 GCF_000181295.1 Otolemur garnettii | reverse complement strand
AAGGAAGGAAGGAAGGAAGGAAGGAAGGAAGGAAGGAAGGAAGGGAGGGAGACAAGTATTTGTTCCTTTGCCAAGGCACCAAATTATATTTTGGCCTTATTCTAGAAACAAGACCAGATCATCAAGTCTTTGGTAAGGATGATATGCTATGCTACCTACCAGCTCTCTCCAGGTGTACATAAATCAATCAAAAAATTGATCATCCTTGTACATTTGATCCAACTTGCTCTATCAGTGTAAGTGGCCTGGTAAAAGGCTATCTTTTTCAGCAATAAATCAGAAGTGATTGATTAAGCTTATCAACTGGTAAGCTAAGAGACTATTTGACAAAATCTTTTTTTTTTAATCTAAGATTTATAGGCATAAGTTTTGATTCTCATCTAGTTGCCCAGCAAGAGAACATGCTCAGAAATACATATTGAAAAGCAGTCAGTGCAATGCTTAAAATGTTTGTTCCTTACCTTTGTAAATGATAACTCAGGTGTATTCATCTTCAGTAAATCCATCTAGCTTTAGACTTGGGATGTGTGCAGTCATCTGAATTTTTGTTATATTAAGAGATTTAAAGTTAAAAAAATTCACTATCACTTAAGATATATTGATGTGACGTTTATCTCAAAACAAGGAAATTGACCACAAATGACATTTTTCTGTTTCTTCTACCGGTATTTTCTGATTTATCTCCAAAGCATAGCCTTTCCAACCAAAAGATTTCTTTGAATCCCATTGTGTCAACTTATAGTTTAAAATTCTATAACCTTTCAAAACGATTTTCTTTAGTTTTGTCACATTAACACATAAGTTGTTCATTTTCATCATTTTTATTTTATATATATAGAGAGAGACACAGTCTCACTTTGTTGCTGTCACCTCATTGAAGCTCACAACCACTTTAAACTCTTGGGCTCAAGCAATTCTCATGCCTCAGCCTCCAAGCAGCCACAATGCCCAGCTATTTTTAGAGTAGAGGTCTCACTCTTGCTTAGGCTGGTCTTGAACTCCTGAGCTTAAGCGATCCACTCATCTTTGCCTCCCAGAGTTCTAGGATTACAGGAGTGAGCTACTGTGCCTGGCCTGAATATGATTATTTAATTTCCATTTCATGGAACTCAGCCCCAGTATTGAAAATGATTCAATGTTTTCCAGGTAAACACACAAAAGAGATTAATGCAATGAAATCTCAACCATAAACATACTGATATTTTCCACAGATTTAAAACATTGCTTTGGGTGGAAAGTGTGGCTCATGAGTTCTGAAATCTTTAAATCAAATTTGTGACAAATATAAATTTTCTGCAGGATGCAGGTTAGTTTTGTAACTTCTCATGAGGAATTTTTGTTTTTCGAAATTCTATGTATCTTGAGAGTTCCTCCCCAAGGGTATATGTATACTTACGGAAGTCTTTCATTTGGTGTAGGAAAAGTTTTATGCCTTAAAAAGAGGACTACATCTTGTATTTTCAGATTGCCTCACAGGAAACAAACAAGTAGTCTAATGTGTTGTTGAACATAAAGATGAAGTAGGGCAACAGCAAATACAGCAATATTCAGCTTCCCCATCGTAGTAGCGTTGGCATCACGATCATTATGTTTATAGATGTCTCTAGGTGTTTTATCTGCATTCACTAACTCATTACTATCAATAACCCCATTAAAAGATCACTGTCATTATATTCACTTTTATAAGTTAAAAAATATTTAAAACACTTTGACACTAAGGTCACAGAATTCAGGGCAAAGTAATTTCTTGAGAAAGGGAGGAAGATGGAATTTGGGAAGAGCATTTAAGGTGGTCTTTAAGATCATGTTTTTGAACTGAGTGAGTAGTAGGTACAGAAATGAATGTTCTGTCATTCTCATGACTTTTGATTATTCATAAATATTATTTAGTGTCCAATTTTTTTAAAAAGCAAAATCCACAGAGTGGCTGAGTATGGTATCTGCTCTACAATGCTGCCTCTTACACTCAATTTAAACCCACTTTAGGATTTAAATGTCTCTATGCTCCTCACTGTTACTATTTCTTTACTGTATCAACTCTTTAATTACTCAATAAAATTGGTGTGTCCATAGTGGAAAAGGGTTAGAGGGGTAATTTGTTATAAACATGGTATTTTTGAAATCTACCCTAATCTCAAAACATTGGAGCAATTTCAGTTTGGTAGAAGCTGGGAACCAGAAAGGACATATCTAGTTCTTATGAAACTGGAGTTAAGAAATTTAAATGGTCTAGAACATGCTAGAAAAATGCAGTTGGACAGAGGAAAGAATGAAAAGTAACAAACCAACCAACACCCCCCCCCAAAAAAAACCCCTAAGTTTAAACTTTTTAGGGAGCCAGATCTAGGAATTCTAAGTGAAGAAAAGATTGTGTGGATGGATGGGGATTAGAAAGTTGAAGGGAAATAATCAAGATGAAACATTTTAACTGACCTCGTGAGTCTGGACTTCTCAGACATTAAACATGTCTAATAGGTTAGAAGGGAACCAAAATAGGGAACCTTCAAATACCATTTTGATTAGTCTCTGCCTCCATTCACCTTGGAAAAAATAAATTTTAGTTGTTCAATGAATAAGACATGAAAATCTCTCCCAACTAATTGAAACACCCAATATCGTTTTGAACACATATGAATCACGCAGCAAATAATTCAAAAGCACATTAATTAGAGAAAGGAAAATTAAACTCTTAGTTGGTGACCTATTTGGTTCATGACTCAAAAGAATTATAAGTATTTATCAAACTTTTACATAAGTGTACTTAGTGTTAACCAGGCAAGAAAAATGAGGACATATTCATTATTTAACTTCAGCAAGTGTTCAATTTGGGAATAGTTAAATTAACTGCGAACCCTTCGCCTCTATGCTGGGAGTAAGCACAGAAAGCCTGGAGGTAAATAAACTGCTTTGGTCAGATTTAGCATGATTCTAGCAAAAAGAAAAAGATTTTGATGAATTAGAATCTGAGCTCATTTTTTAAAAAGTTATCCAACAATTTCAGCTTTGATAATTATGCCCACTACGACATGAGTTTGTGTCATATAAACACATTCCAAACTCCCTTACAAACTCTTATCTCCAGTCTCAGAATATTTCAGAAATTAACAAGCATCTTTCAACTTGTTTGACTGGACACATAGTTTCCATTATTTTGAGTGGTTTCCAGTAAGTCAGAAAAGTAAGAAAAAAATCTGTGGAAATAGGGCAAACATAAATGTATCTGATTCTTATGCAATCTACTAGGAAATAACAAGAACAACAATGGTGTTTCTTTATAGACCCAGCATATATAGGTGCTCTCTGTGAAATGTGACATTGAATCTCTCATGAGTTTTAATGCACACTCCACACTTCAGTTAGGTTTTTGAGAGTAATGATTCAGGTTGAACACCCCTACTCTGACAATTCAAAGTACAGAGTGCTCCAAAATCCAAAAATTTTTGAGCACCAAAGTGACATCACAAGTAGAAAATGTCACACAGAAGTACTGAATGCAAATTTAGTTTCAGTCACAAAATTATTAAAAAATATTTTATAAAAAAACCTAAAGGGTTTGTGTGTTAAGGTAAATATGAAATGCAAATTTAGTGATTAGACTTGGGCCCCCTCCCCAGGATATCTCATTATGTACACACTAATATTTCAAAACCTGAAAAAATTCAAAACCCAAACCATGTTTTGTCCCAAGGGTTTTGGATAAAGAATATTCAACCGTGAATACTCAAACTGTAGTAGTCTATGGTTCTGGAATCAAAATTCCATAACTAAGCCTTGTCAATGTTAACCTAAAATGTTAATCTTTTTCATCCATAGGGAAAGGAATTCGTATATTTGATAAATCAGTGATCAGTATAAATATTTAAGTATAATAAATACACAAGGGTGACAACACTAAAATGGGCTTTAAGAGGAATTAATTTGGGGATTATTTTGGCTGCTTTAACAGATACTCAATATACTTGACCAAGATAGAAGATTTGTTTCTCTCTCATGTAAAGTCTAAGTTGGCAGGTGGCCCGGGCCAGTGGGGCATCTTTACTTTCTAAGGCTATGCAGGGCCTTGGGGCCCTTCTGATTAGTTGCTTGTTCATTCTCATGAAGGTTATCAAAGCTGACTCACTCCCACCACAGGACTCGTGCCCACCACACGTCTGCCTTCCAGCAAAGGAAAGGGGTAAACATCTTTCCCTTTAGACCACCTCTCAGATGGTTCACAGATCATTTCTACTCACCCACTAGCCAGAACTCAGTCACTGAGAAGAAGGCTGGGAGAGGTAGTCTCTGTGAGAGTGCACAACTCAGCCAAGTCTAGCTTTTTCCAAAAGGATGACAGGGAAAATGGATATTAGGGGTAAAGTATCAGTCTCGTTGAATAAGGCAGCTATACCCCAGAAAGAACCTTAATTTCTCATCCCCCAAGTTAATTATATTATCCAATGATGCTACCATTTTTTAAGACCTAACATCAACCGCTGGCTTATCATTGTAAGACGTTCTTACTAAGGAGTGGTATTACCTTCTTACACAAGATTTAGGGATAATCTATGTGAAGCCTTTTTTAAAACAGGTATTATAATAGCTTCAACTAATTCTTATTTAAATACCAGCATATTTGTTATTAAATTAAGGCAGCACCTATAAAATAGACTTAGGTAGTAAGTACCACCATCATCAAGAGTACATTGTAGACATTGAGTTTTGTGGGACCAGCAATTTTATTAAGTTCCCTGCCTTTACTTTCACTTTTAATAAAGGTTTTAGATTTATTTCATCAGACTCTTCTGAGAACACTACTTTCCACATTTTTGAGGTCCCTTTTAAACACTCTATACATTTACTTTACTTTTTTAGTAAGTCACACATGAGTTTTATGGGGGAACCCAGGACAGTGTCTTCCCCTGCAGCCCAGGCTGGAGTGCAGTGGCATAATCTTTGCTCATTGCTGCCTTCAACTCCTGAACTTAAATGACCCTCCAGACTCAGCTTCCCAAATAGCTGGGGCTGAAGGCACATACCACCACATCTGGCTATTTAGTTTTTTAGAGTTTGGGGTCTCACTATGTTGTCCAGACTAGTGTCAGACTCCTGGCCTCATCCTTCTGGTTCAGCCTCTCAAAGTGCTGGGAGTACAGGCCTGAGCTACCATGCCCAGCCAAAATCATGCTCCCCCTCCTCCCTGTAATCATTTTTTAATTACTAGAGTTTATTTCTCAGAGAAGTCTTAATTTACAGAAAAATTGAATTGAAGGTACAGAGAGTTACCATACACCTTACAACATCCCTCCTTAATACTTTCCCCTATTACTAACATTTTTCATTTTGTGGCACACTTGTTATAATTGGTGAGCCGAAGCTGATATAATATTTTTAACTAAAGTCCATATATAAGAGCTCATTGTTTGCATTATATTCTCCATGGGTCTTAGGAAGATCCACCGTTACAGTACCATACAGAATACATTCACTGCCTTAAAAATCCCAAGCATTCTACTTACTCATCCCTCTTTCCCTCCCCTGTATCTCTGGCAACCATGGATCTTTTTACCGTCTCCATAGCTTTTCCTTCTCCAGAATGCCCTGCGTTCAGAATCATACAGTCAGTAGCCTTTTCACAAAGGCTTCTTTCACTTGGCTATGTGGGTTTATTTTTTCTCTATGTCTTTTTGTGGCTTCATCACTCATTTCATAACACTGCTGAAGACCGTTCCATTGTATAGATGTACCACAGTTATTTTATCCATTTACCTGTAGAACGACCTTTTGGTTCTTCCATGTTCTGGCAATTACAGATAAAGCTGTTATAAACATCTGCATCCAGGTTTGGGTTTGGAAATAAGTTTTCAGTTCATTTGGATAAATATCAAGGAGTGTAACTGCTGGATACTATGGTTAAATATATGTTTGATTTTGTAAAAATTACCAAACCGTCCTATAAAGTTTTTGTACCATTTTACATTCCCACCAGCAATGATAAAAATTCCTTGTTTCTTCTTTTCAGAGGATGGCATTCATGTTTTGGATTTTAGATATTCTAAAAGGTGCATAGTGATGTCTCACTGTAATTCACAATTCTCTAATGACATATAATCATAAACATCTTTTTATGTGCTTCTTTACCAGCTCTATATCTTTCTTGGTTAGATTTCTGTACAGATCCTTTGCCAATTAAAAAAAAAAATATATATATATATTAGGCTGTTTATTTTCTGATTCTTGAGTTATAAGAGTTCTCTGCATAATTTTCAAGCCAGTCCCTAATCATGTCTGCATTCTGAAAGACTTCCTCCAGACCTGTGCCTTTTCTTTTCATTCCCTTACCATCATCCTGTTCAGAGTAGAAGCTTTTAATTTTGTTTTTTTGAAAAGGGAACTTCAACTGATAAGCAGCAATTACAAAAATTCGTAGAATTCAATTACAAAACTTCAATAAGCAGCAATTACAAAAATTCATAAAAATCAATTACAAATTTCTCAACTCATAAGCAGCAATTTAAAAAATCATAGAATTCAATTACAAAAGTTGATAAGCAGCAATTACAAAAATTCATAAAATTAAATTACAAAAATTCATTGTTACTGCAGCTAACATCACATCAAAGTGTGAAAGACTGAATATTTTTTCCACTAAGATAAGGAATGAGGCAAGAATGAACATGCTCACCATTCACAGTCAACAGTTTACCAGTGGCTCGAGCCAGTGCGATAAGCCAAGAAAAAGAAATAAAAGTTCACAGATTGAGAAAAAAAGAAAGTTTTCTCTATTTGTAGTACATATGATAGTCTGCAATCCCAAAAATTCTGTGAAAATGTAACAGAGTTTATAAGAGAGTTTGTCAAGGTTGTAGGATGTGCTTGAATAGATAAACATTGGCTGTATTTCTGTAGAGTAGCAATGAATAATCAGAGTTAAATTTTAAAAATAATGCCATTTAATATAGCATAAAAATATGTAATGCTTAAATTTAACAAAAGATGAGCATGACCCATTTGTAGAAACTACAAATCCTTGGTGAATGAAGTTAAAGAAAGTTCAAATAAATGGAGAGATTACCATGCTGATGAATCATGAGTACCAATACCCACCAATTTATGTATAGGTTCAGGTAGATGTATGGAATAGAATAGAGAACCAAGAGATGAACCTAGCTACTAACGCTATATGATTTTTGACAAGCCAATTACAAACATCGAGTGGGGAATAAATTCCCTATTTAACAAATGGTGCTGGGTGAACTGGTTGGTGACCTGCAGAAGACTGAAACTGGATCCACACCTTTCACCACTAACTAAGATAGACTCTCACTGAATTAAAGATTTAAACTTAAGATACAAAACTATAAAAATACTAGAAGAAAGTGTAGGGAAAACACTTGAAGAAATCGGCCTGGGTGAAAATTTTATGAGGCGGACCCCCCCTGGGCAATTGAAGCAACATCAAAAATATACTACTGGGACCTCACAAAACTAAAAAGCTTCTGCACAGCCAAGAACACAGTGAGTAAAACAAGCAGACAGCTCTCAGAATGGGAGAAGATATTTGCTGGTTATGTCTCCAACAAAGGTTTAATAACCAGAATCCATAGAGAACTCAAACATAGTAGCAAAAAGAGAACAAGTGATCCCCTCTCAGGGTGGGTAAGGGACCTGAAGAGAAACTTCTCTGAAGAAGACAGGTGCACAGATTACAGATATATGAAAAAATGCTCACCATCCTTAATCATCATAGAAATGCAAATCAAAACTACTTTGAGATATC
>NW_003852408.1:11760514-11785493 GCF_000181295.1 Otolemur garnettii | reverse complement strand
AGAATATAAATGTCTTAACACGATAACAAAGAAAATGACATGCAGGCTATGTTAACCAGTTTGATGAAAATATTTCAAATTGTATATAAAAAAAGCACACTGTACCCCATGACAGTATTAATGTACACAGCTATGATTTAATAAAAAAAAATTAATTTTATGTTTCAACCTGGAAATCTAATTGGGGGAAAAAACATTTCAACAGACCTACATTTCTTTGTATGAAATAAGCCACTGCATGTATGTTATGAATGAGGAAGCCACAAAGATATTTGGTTCCCAAAATACCTTTCATTTGGAGAAGTAAGGGAACTAGCACATACCTTAAAGTATATTTGTGAGAATGGAGACCAAGTTACTAATGAATGTCATTAAGATATCTCTGTTGTAGCAGAGTACAAGATCCTTAGAACATAGACAACTTATATTTTAAGGAGAGAGGATTTTGAAATATAAGATTTCAAGTATCTGAATAAGAATAGTGGGAATACAGGTAAAGGGCACTTCACCTAACTCAGAGTTTTGGTAAATCAGGCTTTACCTTCTACACTGTTTATGGATCACCTAATTTTTAGTTACAAAGCATCTTCATAGATTTGCCTTGATGCAGTTCAATTTTTCCTTAAAAAATGATATTATTATTGCAAAACATTTTAATATACATTTCTGGGCTATCCATCCACAGTATATGACTTGTTCAAAATTAAAACTATATTTTTATGTGAGTTACACTTGGTGACATCTTAAAGTAATTTTGAAGATTCATTGAATGTAATCAAGATTATAACAAATTTTCCTTTGTATTTTTAAATCAAAAGTGTATTTATAGATATTAGTATGCCTGTTTGGGAACACAAAGTTATGAGATTAAAACAAAAGGTTAGCTGGGAGTGATAGCTCATACCTATAATCAGAGTTTGGGAACACACAGGACAACATAGACTCTGTCTCTATTAAAAAAAAAAAAATTAGGCAGGCGGGTAGTGTGTGCCTACAGTACCAACTACTCAGGGATCTGAGACAAGAGGGTTTCTTGAATTTGAGATTACAGTAATTTATGAGAGCTATGATCAAACAACTGCACTCCAGTCTAGGCAACAGAGTAAGACTCAGTGTCTACAAATATAAAAATAAAAATTAAAAATAAAACCCTGAAGGTTTTTCTATTCTCTGGAGGCACATTTGTTTAATTCCAAATTGGAGTATAAGTTAATGTAAACAACACATTAACTATTTCTTAAAGTGAGCTTATGAGAAATTGATAAATTTTAGTGTAATTCCAAGATGAATGTATGATGGGATATCTTCTGTTTGTGATATTTTCTCTTCACTAAAAATCATATGATTAAGGATATGAGTGAAATTGCAACCAATAAATATTTATTTTGAGACTATATAATTAGATTTGTGATTAACAAAATTGCATGAAAAACTGTGGCTCCAATTTCAAACACTGTGAAGTATTCTAATTGAATGGAGAAGGTTGACCTTTTCAATGCCATGTGGTATGAAGTACATGTATTTATTAATTATTTTGGTTCTTGAAGCTTCAAAGAATGTTAAATACTAGTAATGAATATGCCAAAGTTTATGAAGGTGACTTTCCTTGTTTCTTTATTCTAAACCAGCATTCAAACTTTTTTATCTCATCGCACACTTGAACCTATAGTTAAACTTCTGTGACATACTTAAATTAAGTTGATCAAAAAAAAAAGTAAAAAAATTATACTTACTGTGCTTTGAACTTCCTTTGAAAATAATTTATTTTACTATCTTTAAAATTTTTCATAAGGTATCTAAGATCCTCTCACAGCACACCAGTATGCCACAGTGCACAGGTCAGGTTGAAAATCATTATTCTAGACTTGGCACAAGGTCAAATGCAGACTACTTGAGAGTCCCACCATGGAGATTTCATATAGCAACTGTGAATGAAAATATAGTAGTTTTCTATTTCATAAATATATTATCCCAAAACTTAAAGTTATAAAAAACATCTATTATTATAGTTCCTAAACATCAGAGAACTAGGGTTTGTTGCATGTTCTGGCTAGAGATTCTGGCGAAGGTGTCTCTTGGGCTGCAGTGAAGATGTCAGTCGGGGCTCTGGGCATTGAAGGACTGAAGAGCTGCTTAACTCACGTGGCAGTTATCTGGCACTTGCAGTTCCTTGTCACATGGCTTCTCCATAGGGCTGCCTGGGTGTCCTCAAGGCAGTGCAACTGGCCTCCCTCAGTTCTCCCAGAGACAGCGAGACAGAGATCATGGTGCCTTTTATGAAATAGCCTCAGAGGCATCATCCATCACATCTGCCATGTTCTAACGGTCATCCACACCCAGACTTGTACAATGTGGGAAGGAACTACACAAGGACATGTATACCAGGAGGCCCAGGTCTTGTGTATTATCTTTGGGCTGGGCACCACAAAATGGAAAAGTGAATTCAGTGTAAAGAGTTTAGTCTGGCACACATCTCACTCTCCTTGACCTCCCTACTCCTCACCTCCTATCCCCTCCCCTCCTGTGTCTAGTGGGTAACCTTAAACCAAATTATTTTAAACATGCCTATCAGCATTGCTACTCACATAATACATGACACAAAAAATATCCTCTACCCTTCTCCTCCATTCCTCCTTCCCTCCCCTCTTCCTCTCCCCCTTCTTCCTATTCATTTTCACTTTTTCCTCTTTTTCCTCCTTCTGCTAGTTTTTAAGACAGACATTGTAATCACCATTAATCATGCATTAGCTGCAAATATAAGGATGCTCATATATATAAATAAGCCCATAGACAAATAGGCCAATTGATTGGTAATATAACATACTAAATTTATCACATTAAAAAAAACAGTTTAAAATCTTAATTCAGAACCCCTTCCCCCCCCCAAAAAAAAATCCACACTTAAGCAGCATCACTCACTATTTCCCTGAAAAAAATACCAGGCTGGCAATCAACATTAAGTCGACAGTGACAGTTTTCACTATTACTACGTTGATTTTTATTTGCTTATTTAGCTTAGTAATTTTTGAACATTTTAACATATCTTAAAATTTGTTTTAAGAAAATGTGGATTTCCCATCATCTGAGCAAATCTTTTCTGCTAATTTACATATGGGAAGGCTAATAGGTGATGAATAAATGAATAATCAAGTGAAATCTTCACAGAGAAACATTCATAAGTGTGTGTGTTTTTGTGTGTGCGTGTTTTATTGTTTCAGGTTCATTGAGAATACAAAGAATTAGGCTACACTGATTGCATTTGTTAGGTAAGGTCCCTCTTATAATTGTGTCCCACCCTCAAGAAGTGTGTCATACACCATAACCTCCATCCCCATTCCTCCTCTCCTCTTCCCCCTCCCTCATTCCCTTGACACTCACCTTGAATTGATTTGCATTTTCTCTGATGAAGGTATGTATTAGATTATCTGCTGGCTTCATATTAGGATTGAGTACATTGGATTCTTGCTTCTCCATTCTTTTGATGCTTTACTAAGAATAATGTGTTCCATCTCTATCCAGATTAATACAAAGATGTAAAGTCTTGAGTGGCACCTGTGGCTCAAGGAGTAGGGCGCTGGCCCCACATACCAGAGGTGGTAGGTTCAAACTGGGCCCTGGACAAAAAAAAAAAAGGGCAAAAGATGTAAAATTTCCATCTTTTTTAGCGGCTAAATAGTATTCCATATACACATACCACAGCTTGTTAATCTATTCCTGGATTGGTGGGCATTTAGGTTGTTTCCACATTTTCACAATTGTAAATTGAGCTGTGATAAACAGTCTAGTGCAAATGTCCTTATGATAAAATGATTTTTTTCTTCTGGGTAGATGCCTACTGATGGGATTGCAGGATCCCATCCATTAAGAGGGCTAATTTGAGTTCTTCAAGGATTCTCCGTACTTCCTTCCAAAAAGGTTGTATTGTGTTTTTGAAAGTTGCATATTGAAATGGTCTTTTGAATATTTTTTGGTGTGAGTCATAAAGCACCAGAATAACTAGTAATGCTAACAAAATGCATGTATTCTTGGTCCTAATAATGGCCTACAGAATTAATGGATTGAGTTTGGAATCCACATTTAGCTGGCTCTTAGGAGATCCTTATGCATGCTACAAGTGGTCAAGCTGCTGATCTTGGCAATATACTTTTCAGATTGAGCAAAACCCATTTCCCTGTATTTACTCTGGCCATACCCTTATGGGGACTAATTTCTCATGCTGCATTTGTATTTGTAACATGGAATCACAGTTTCAAAAAAGGTATGATTCCCCTAACCCCATACAGAACCTTGCAAGGCTGCCTCACTTTCTGTGGGAGAATATGAAAGTTGGGCCTCTGATTTGGGCCTAGCAAGTCAACATACTCCTCAGCACCACATATTCTTTTAAAGTGCTCTTAAATTTTAAAGGCTTTCCATTTTTCTTCAGTGGAAATAATAAATTGGCATTGAATAAATAGTTTCCTCTGTTTCAAAAAGTTGTACGTTTATCTCAGTGTGGCCAATCAATTAATTCCAAAAAGTTTATAATTTTTTGCTCCTATGGGGCAATCAAAGGCTAAATTCTGAAGGATTTGGAAATGTCAACTTGTAATACAAACTGAGTTGGCCTCGGGGCCTGAGATCAGAATCATAACTCAGTATGTTTACAAATTGTATCATTTGGTCTAGTGTGCTAACTGTAAACTCACTGATAATTATGGTGGAAAAAAATCACAGTCAATCTTTTTCTTTTTTTCCCTAGTTTCTGAACTGTCATGACATACGGGTTCTTCATCAACCCTCGAATTACACAGTGGACCTCCCTAGAAGCAAGTCTTGAAATCAATAAGCAGCTTGGCTTTCAGATGAAATACGGAATTGCTATAGACTTTTTAAGAGGGAGAGCAAATGGTTCCACTAAACAAATCCCCCATGTTATTTCAGGCAGATGAATACGCATCTGTGATCCTTAAGAAAAAGGATAAAAACATTACATTTTGTTAGGTAACTTACACATCTGAAAAGTCACTCTTTTCTTCAGGCTATTAGTTTTTTTCCTTATTGTTCCTTCTCAACTATTTCTTTCCCTTTGTGCTCAGAAAGGCACAACTGTGCACCCCTCTGAGGACAAAAGGGCAATGTTTTGCATTGCTTCTCCTTCGATATCCTCTTTTCCCTCTTTTTTCTCTATCCACCACCTCTTTTCCATTTATCCTTCCCTCTCTACTAATTTAGCGTCCAAAGCTGTATTACCTTTTTTATTTGTTCTAAATCAGATGTTCTCCCTTTAAGACTTTGCAAAGAAGAGAAAAGTAAGTAACTTGTGGCTCTTCCCAGCTGGTTGTTTCAACTTCCAAGAAGTGTAATCTAGGAAATGAATAAATCCTGCCCTGTCAAATATTACTATTGAACTTACAGTCGAAAGAACACTGATGTGGCAACTTCAGCACAGTGAAGAAACATCACTTTTCTACTAAGTGCCTGGCAGCCTAAGACAGGCAGCATATTGTACAGTATTGGCTCAGCATTATATTGATATAGATACAAATACAGGTATAGATATACAAGGTTGGACAATTAAGTTCACAAACTCATCCTGGAAAAAGTGCTACATGCTACATGCTTCATTGCTGAATATCACTACTGTCACCTTCAAAGTCCTCCCCTTGGCCATCTCAGTGATCTTCAGCACTGAGGTGTGCAGTACATTGTCCAGGATGAGTTTGTGAGCGTCCCTGTCAGACTTCATAAATATATCCATTTTTTTGAAGGGCTAATAAAGGTGGCAAAAATTAAGGGATAATGAGGAATGGGGATAAAACAGATGCTATCTTTATATTTTTACTGTAACATATACGTTATGTGACATATTAGGAGGAACTGGTCTGAGTGTGTGTGTATGCAAGTACCACTTGTGAAAATTTGCTTTTCTCCCAAAGGCATTGTGAACTTTTTAGCCACCATATTTCTGGGCAGCTGTTATTGATCTATACCTTAAATTCTGGGCACAATTCCATTATAGCCGTGTTTTTCAACTTTTTTTTCTTCACAGCACACTTATACTTAACTTCCGTGGCACACTAAAATTATGTTTATCAAAAAAGAAAAGAGTAAAAAAATACTTATGGTGTTTTAAACTTCTTTCAAAAATAATTTAATTATCTTTAAACATTTTCACAGTACACCAAAGATCCTCTCACAGCACACCAGTGTGCCAGGCACACCAGTGGAAAATCATTACATTAGAGATGGCTAAATCCAGTAAGGACAGAGACCAGGATAAGGTACAAGAAAAGATGAGAGTTTGGAGGAATTTGTTAGACATTATAAGGTAGAAATAATGATACTTTGTTAAAAAGTTCTTGAAAAATAATATGTTTGGGAAATTACTTGCATAATAATATCGAAAAAGTAGGGAAACAAGTTATAAGAAAATGTGTTTTCTCTTTCTCAATTTCAAAGACTAGGGACTAGTAGCAAAAGTCTTTGGAAATATCCAGGAAAAGTCAAAAGAGAGAGCAGTCGTTCTTAGGATCTGGCAACTCAGATTCTGAGAGCTCCTTCAATCCCACCCAGGTGCCCCAGGAGCTACCCAGGAAAACAGCCTGGAGGAAACAGAGCAGCATCTTTCAGGTGTGTCCTGGGCTTTTCCCCACAGACAGTCCCCAAGCACCCAACATTCGCCAAGGCCAAGGGCCGAGCTCTGTTCACTCTTATCCCAGCACACATTTAATAATCCTTGTTCCTTCTTCAGGGCCCAACTTAGTGCTCATTATAATTTGACATAATGTAGAAACATTATAAATTCTCTTTGGCACCAAACCCTTTACAAAAATATGATAATTGTCCTGTTCTGTACCAATAGTGTAAAAATGGGAACTTGAACATATTTTATTGTGGTACGCATTTGTGTGTGGAGTAATGCTGACCTGCATGTTTAAAATAATTTAGTTTAAGGTTACCTGCTAATGAATTTTCTTTCTCAGGTCAACACTATTTCCTATTTGATTATCAGCTTTGTTTCTTAAAATACCACAAATCTCCCTGAATTCAATATTGCTCCATTACTTTGTCTTCCCTTCTTCATCTATAAAAATAAAAAATGAGATAGTGAAGCTCTATCAGAACATTCTATGAATATTGATAATTCTCAAAAGTATGCTCTTATTCTTCAGGCCCACTGTAATGAAAATATGGAAAGAGATTCTGGTTTCTTAGAAAAAAAATCAGTGAAAATATCAAGACAAGGCATAATGTCAAGTAAGTCCGATAATCAGCCCATAGCTAATGGCTAAAAAAATCATGAGGTGGCAAGAATGAAGTTTTATGCCTATTCAGGTTACAAAACAAAGGGTTGACTAATCTTTAACTGGAGCAAAAATAGTCCAGAATTTATTGTATGCCCCTTCAGGCTTTCTGAAAGGTCATTTAATTAACATTTTACATTAACTCTTACACTTCACCTTGACCGCCAAACACTGAAAATACACTGCAGTTTATTTTACTCAAGATTCACAGCAATTGTGAATACAAATAAACAGAAAGCTGGAAAACACTGCAATTAGGGAGACCTCCTCCCTTTACTGCAGGGACAGAAGATATAAGAACACTGAGGAGACAGCTGGACATTAAAGTGAACATAAGCTGGAAGCTAGAGAGTGATCCCTATGCCGTGATACCGCTGAAGGCGAGGCAAATTAGTCCCAGAGATCTTAGACAAGAACTGTCCAAGTCCCCAAGCTTAACTACTCTCAGGACAAAGGCAGGTCTGAGTCTTGAATATATAAAATTACCTTAGAACTATTAGCAGAGTTGATTGCACAAATAGATTGTAGAAGATGCTTCTACATAGATGCCCAAATAAAATATGTTTCCTATTTCAAGTTCTGGTTCAAGTGCCACCATTATTGATTGCTCTCTGAAATGCTGAGTTGTTGCAAATAGTAAGGCCCTGGGAGTACAGAAGGGACAAGGTATATGAAATGTTGATTCAAAGGTCACTGAAATACTTAATAAGTACCTACTACATCAACATATTTGCACTGAAAGAGGAGGGAAGGATGTATTGAATTTATTTTTTCATTATATGAACTTTTCCTGAATACTGAGTATGAACTGTACATTGTGTTAGCAGGTCAAAGGATAAAACACAGCTCCAGCAATTGGGAAGCATCAACTTTCTACAATTCTTTCCTTTATTCCATATTGCAGCGACAAAAGTCATCAAAGTTTAAAATTTCTCCACATTCACCACACGAAGACCGCATCCTTGCTCCCATCTCCCTCCCCCGGCCAATTTCAGGCTCGCCTTCCAGTCTGAAGCTGAAGCAGGGAATGTGCTTCCAGGCTTTCCAGAGGCCGCCTACTCATTCCTTTAAGCCTTTCATCCAGATGTTTCCCCCAAGATCGTATCTTTCTTTACTATTGAGGTTTATGATGGGGTTGAATAGACACCGGAGCCAGGAGCACAGCAATTATCTTCTTCAGAATCTCCTCTCTGGAAGCTACCATCTCCAGCTCTTCTGATACGATTTTTATACAAACATACCTGTTCACTGCTTTTGATGTGCAGGAAGCCTCACAGAAGAGAAGGTATTGTGAGTTCGGATTCATCTTCCAGGCATGTAGAAAGCAGAATCCTTATCACGTCTCCACCTTACAGCACACAGGGTGCACCAGGTAGGTCACAATTTCACTGATGGCTGCTTGAAGCTCCATAGCAGGGAGGCGCTGCTGGCAGCAACCCAGAGCAAGTTGTTAGTGTCCATCCAGACAGGAAGGGGAAAATTATGTGCCTTATTGGGTGTAACAACAGAAGTGTTAATTTCAGGGTATAGACACGGCCAATTGATCAGCCGTTATCCTATAAATGACCATCCTAGTTTCTCTTTTTTACCCTCTCTTCCTCCTCACAAACCACTGCTATAATAAGGATGGCCCATAATATAAATGGAAGCTACTAACCAGCCACGGGGCATCTAGGACAATAAAAGTGCCTTGTAAATTGTACAGTAGTACCAAAATGTTAACATGATTATTAAATTTACAAATGAGGCAGGGGAATAGGGAAGAATTTTTACCTTGCGTAAGGGAGACATAACCTTCAGAGCCACAGCAGGGCAAACTCAGATAAGCACTTGTTCTCTTCTGAATAATAGAATACAGAGTTGAAAGTACAACGTAATTAATTCAATTTAAAAATCAGAGTAAAATAAAGCACAATTTCCAAGTGCTGTCGTTATCAAAGTGAAAGTGGCCAAAGCCCTGCCTGGTAGGTGATAACTCTGAGTCGTTTTCAATCTCCAGGACAAATACACTCTGCCCTCTGTCTGGGCTAACCTCTACCGCTTGTGCTAAAGGGCTTTAAACTCACAGTAAAATTAAGATTTCTCTGAAAAAACGTGACTTCTTTACCTATTAGCATTAAGTTACTCTTAGGGTAAGTGTAGGGTCTGACTGAGATGGTGAACAGAGGCTGAGGGTGTGGAAGGACCACAGAGGTCAGTACCCTTTCATGATTCAGGGCCAAGAATGAAGAGACATGTGGCCTTTGTCCTTGGCAACTCAGTACAGGGCACCTATCTGCAGAGACATCCAAACATCACTGGATGTATGATGGGTTTATACTTGCCCACAGCAAACCCATCCAAAGTTTGAAATAACCTACGTTTTTGTATCTATTTAATAATACACCTAACCTACCAAACATCACTGCTTAGCAGAGCTGACCTCGAATGTCCCTAGAATACTTACAGTAGCCTATAATTGGGTAAAGTCATCTAAATAAACACAAAGCCTGATTTATAATAAAGAGTGGATTACCTCATATACTTTATTGCATACTGTATGAAAGTGAATAACACAGGGATCCTCAAACTTTTTAAACAGGGGGCCAGTTCACTGTCCCTCAGACTGCTGGAGGGCCGGACTGCAGGCCCTGGGCCGAATTGGCTGTTAAGCAGGACAGGCAGCGGCAGCAAAAACACCCGGCAGGCCAGATAAATGTGCTAGGCAGGCCACATATTATAGATGATCTTCTGTATACTGACATGTAGAGAGGGTCTGGGATCTTACCAATTCGTGGGGAAATGTGCCTTAAAAAGCACAGGACAACCTAGAGAACAGGACATATTTGTCCTTAAGGGATAAGGGCCTTCAGTCTAGAATAAGAGCCCAGTAAAATTGGACACATGGTACTTAATATTTTTACTACCTTTTCTTGTGAATTTGAGTGGGCAATGAAAATTTGGTGGAAATTAGAAAAATTATCCAATGAATGTTAGCATTTTTTTAAAGTAATTTCTTCATCCCTTAAGTTTTTCTTGTAAGACTTGTTTTTATACTTGTTTTATAGTCAATGAACTCGCACAATTCTGTGTGTCAAATGTTTTGGCAAACTCCCCAACTGATTCTTTCCCAGCTTGAGCTGTTGCATCTGGCAAGGGCTTCTGCAAACTTCTTGTTGAGGACAAGAGCTGCCCCTTCCTAGTGGAGAGCTACTGTTGAGACATGGTGCCTTCCCCGGGGCTGGTATATCCAGGTCCTCCCCCAGCACCTAGGTAAGGCCACATGATTGAATTCTGGTCATTAAAATATGGGCAGTATTTATGTCCACTACACATAGACCTCAACCATGTGAAAATCCCACCTGTATAATGGTCAGGTCAGCTGGATATTATCTCCCAGAATAACCTCCAGAGCTGTGTGTTGAAGAAAATGGTTTGGACTTTCTGGATCCCTCTATTCCCTACTCCAGCTGTGGACTGAACTTGCTGGAGAAATAAATGTCTTTTTAAAGTCTTATGGGGCTTACCTATGATAGGACTTTGTGTTTTATATACTCTGGTATCCTCCTTGTGCACAAAATAATCCATATACTATCCATATGTGTTGGCTCCAAAGTGCTAGCACATTTGCATCTGTGTCTACTGAGACACCTGTAAATAACTTCTAGTTTATCATGTGCATCTGGTCCCAGATTCCTTAACAGAGCAGGTCCCCTGGGAAAGATGATCCTAACAATCTTGGCCTTCATGAGATAAAGCCTGCTGGGATTCAGCGTCAAGAAGATTCTGATCACAGTGGCTGTCCCTAAAGATCATTCACAGAAGGAAGTGGTAGCCATCATATGTTTATAAGGGGACTGGAAACAAACATACACATGGGCAAGGAGATTTTTATTTTTTGTATTTTGTCTTTTTTCTCTCTTAAGCTTTAGAGAAACACCAGAATAAGGGAAACAGGGCTTGTGCTTTTTATGCAAATACTCTATTCTGAATACTATAAGAAAGGATAACAGCAGAAACAGACAAAGCTGAAAAGGAAAGTTTTCACTCAAGTATCTGTAGCAAAAAGAAACAACAATAACGAATAGTTCTGCCTGTTTTTATGATCATGAATCTTGAAATGTATTTAACAAAGGATATCTATCCAATCACCTTCCCTCTGCCTGTATGGTCTGTCTAACAAGGGTACAAGTGAATTTTTCTAGAACTAGAGTATAAATGTTTTAACACAATAACTAAGTAAATGACACAAAGTCTATGGTAACCAGTTTGATGAAAATATTTCAAATTGTGTATGAAAACACTACACTGTACCCTATGTTTGCATTAATGTACACAGCTATCATTTAATAAAAAAAAGATATCTAACTGATTAATTTTATAGTGAGCGAATGATGATGTTTTTAGTCAAATAGAATAAACTTAAAGGAAGGGGAGAAAATGCCCAAATCAAGAAGAAATTGCCTAAGCCACTGCTTTGGTTCTATTTTTGCAGAATAATTAAACTGATTTAAGGGGATGATGGGATTAAGAGACAGAAATTGAGAGGTCATCTAATCCTCCGGTTTTTCAAAAGCCAATCCTCTGATCTGCACTGCTCTGAGATAATGTTTTCACAGTTAATGGACAAATGAAATAAATTAGAAAAATGAATGAGTTCTTTAACAAAGTATTTGGCATAAATTACTGTTCTTTGCCCTATGATAATGTGTTTCCTCATTTTTATGCTACATGTTCGTTTTTCTAAAAACTGTGGTCACAATATTTTATTGACTTCTTTTTAATATCTTTGACCAAAAAAAAGTCAACCCTTTGTTTACTTATTTTGTTTTTAATTTTATTGGTTTCTGAAACTCTAGAAGCTATTCAAATTCATTCCCTGAAATCAAGAAGAACTATAATTTAGATCAGGCATCCTCAAACTACGGCCAGCGGGCCACATGCGGCCTGCCTAGAACATTTATCCGGCTCACTGGGTGTTTTTGCTGCCACTGTCTGTCCTGCTTAGCAGCTGACTCAGCCCGGGGCCTGCAGTCCAGCCCTCCAACGGTCTGAGGGACAGTGAACTGGCCCCCTATTTAAAATGTTTCAGGACCCCTGACTTAGACTCTAAGACAGAATAGCACAACATTTTTTTTTTTTTTTCAGAAAGGGCAAACATTTTATAACATTCCTGGCTAATAGTTATCTATGTGAAAGATATTTCACCAACTGAAGTGTTTATGTTTTCTTAAACTAATCCTTCAAAGATGGCTAAATTACATTATAGAATGTTTTTTTCCTGCCCAATATCATAGAAATGTAGGGCTGGAGAGGTAAGACACTTAACAATGTCTAGTTGAAGTATTTTTTACGTGTAGATGGGAGGTGGAGATGCACAACTGGAAAGTGGCTGGATCTTAGTATACGACTGGGTAATTATACAAATAATGTCCTTGGAACTCTCAGCCATACTCTTTTCTATATGCAATATGGCCTCCTTCATTAAATAACAAATCCTACTTGCCAGGTGAAGCCTTTTAAAATTTGGCAAATTTTGGTTTAATCTGAACTTCACCCAGACTGTGTCTATATTATAAAAATAATGATGGTTAATAGAGATTGTGTGTCATTCAACCATTACAGTAACTGTATACTCCTATATCCCATGCAGTGAAATGAGAAAATGAGGACCTGCTTGCCAGGTATATCCCATGCAGTGAAATGAGAAAATGAGGACCTGCTTGCCAGCAGAGTGACATGCCCACAGAGGCTGCTGTACTCCAGATACCTGGGCTTACTGCCAGGGTAGCAAAGGGGGGAGGAAAACCAAACTAAAACATTTTTAAAAAATAAGTTACATTGTGGCAAACATTTTTTATTTACAACTCATACACCAATGAAAGCAAACTATGGAGAAAATTTTGCGAGAAAAGTTTCTGAGTTCACAAACTGAGCTCTTTCGTATCCCATTTTATGACAGAATTCCAAAATTTTACAGGAAGAAGTTCCTCCAAAACCTGATTCTTGAATGTATCATATTTGAGTCTTTAAAAGATAGATATTTTCATGTAAGATTTTTTTTTTGTGTGTGTGTGTATGTACGCATTTTATTTTTATTTTATTTCAAATTCATAGGAGGGTACAAATGTTTAGGTTACATTATTTTCAGTTCTAAGATAAAGTTCAAGTTGTAGTTGAGCCCTTCACCCAGCAGGTGTGCTGTCCTCAGACCGTGCACATTAAGTGAGATCCTGCCACTCGCCTTCCCTCCTCCCTGCTCCCCTCTCCTTCTTCTCCCCTCCCTCTTTCCTCGCCTCCCCTTGCTAGACTATGTTTGTATTTTATCATTCAGGTGGGTGTGTAGTTATTTAAATATTGAACACTATTTCCTTGCAACTATTCATGTAAAAATGTTTTTTATAGGAGAATATAAATCTAATACAATCTAGGTTTACAAATTACAGAGGAGATTTATGTGGAAAATATGGAGTGGGAAAGATAAGATGGGGCAAAAGATAACATGGGGAATTGTGGCTGTGGTTTCAGCCCTCCACCTCCCAGAAAGCAGAGAGGAAATCACACTTGGTGCCTCGGCTGGTCAGCTAGGAGGGTAGGGAATGAGTCTGGGAGGAGGAACGGAGCACACCAGTGTTGGGACAAAAGTGTGCTTTGCCTGCTTGGAAAATCAGGGTTTGGCTTCTGGTAGAATCACCATTTGACACTTCCGGCATTTGAAACACTTGCCTCAGTGGAGTGGCCCATTGACATGGAGGGAGATGGCAGGAATGGAAAACCTCCCTCATGCTCTTGTTCACATGGCAATGTGTACACAAATGTGCAACAAATATACAGGTGTGTTGTTCCTGTACAACCATGCATTTAACTGAATCAACCTTTGTTTTCTTTCACTATCTTATCCCTGAACATTTTGGGGAGTTTTAGAGATCGTAAATAACCCGGCCCCAGTCATTTCTGCTTCCCTGCCACAAAGGCACTTCCTGTGTTCACCCCTCTCCCTGGAAGTGCCCCTTCCTCTGAGGACTCACTGCCATAAACAGCTTTCTGATGTATGAAATGTAACTCTTTTCTTCCTGTCTGATCTACCAAGGTCAAAACTTCAAGTCCTATCTGTAACTACTCACCTTTCCTACTCAATTTTTTATCAGAGTTGAGATTTTTCTTTTCCTCAATAATTGTCCCTGTTCTCCTACACACAGCAAGAAATGTGACATTCTTAAGGGGACAAGACTTATCTCTCTTTTTTTTTTTTGGTTTACCCTTTTAAGCCTTAATATTAAACAAAAATATACAGTTTGGATAAATATGTGGGTGTTATTATTTTGGACAGAATTTTATTCACAGTTGAAGGTATTGCTGATATGCATTTCTCTATAAAATCTTAACTAAGATTTAAATGAAAGCTGTATGAAAGTATAATTACATAGGAACAAACAAAGATCCTTAACTTGGTACTGTGTTTTTTGTTTTGGAACTGAAAATTCACTATCCTAGGTAAAAAATACTGAACGATTTTGTTTTGTTTTGTTTTACCTTAGCAGATATTCTTCTTGTAGACAAGTGCATTTTGATATGGCGGAGGGAGGGTTAGCATTGTTTTAATTTCTGGTTCAATCTCCATATTATATTCCCAGTTCATGCTCTTTTATTCATGCTTAGAAAATAGTGAATTCCAGGATATTAAAAATATGTGTTTTAAATAGTGAAATTCATTATATTAATAATTAAGGGCAAAAACATACCAGTTATCAAAATTAACTTATAAGGAAGTAAATATTATTCATATCTACATACACATATGTATACATATACCATATTGGCATGTAGATTTCAGTAAAATGTATTTTACCTATACTGTCGTGTATGTATATAATAAGCATATTACATACTTACTATGTGCAACTATCTAGTACCCTATTGATAATTTAATGGTTTTGCTTTTATAATCACACATATGTTAAAGAATGTAAGCAGACAATATGCTCTATTGTATTTGCCCATATATGTACCATTTTTGATGTCATTATTCCTTTATTCCTAAAAACAAAACAAAACGCAAAACCCACCTTCCTCTCTGAATTATTTCTTGTCTGCCTTTAGAACTTCCCTCAGTGCATTTGTAGAGCAGGTCTGCTCATGGAAAAGTTTCTCAGTTTCTCTGCATCTGAGTATGTCTTTATTTCGCCTTCATTTTTGAAAGATATTTCCACTATCTGTGGTATTCTGACTTGACTTTTTTTTTTAGTCAGTACTTTAAAAATGTCATTTGACTGCCTTTTGACCTTCACATTGGGTGATAAGAAAACCAAGTCACTGGTCCCTTGTACGTGATGTGTCTTTTTCTCTACCTACTTTCAAGATTTATATACTTTTTCAATATTTTCTATTTTTCTGACAAGAGTGCCTATCTTTCTACTCATTTTAAGTGTATCATCTTTACTTTAGAAAGCATATCATAATCCTGGCTCTAAAACTTGCTGAATAACTCTAGCTCGAGCATCTTGGTCACATCCAGTTGGTATTTGTTGATTGTCCATTCCCTTGAAAATGGGTCACATTTTCCTGGTTCTCTCGTCTTGGGAATTTTAAAGCATATCTTAAACCTCGTGCACATTCTGTTGTTTAGACTCTGGGTCCTGGAGAGAATGTTGAGGTGTATGTTTTAGAAAACAATCAACTCAATTAGGGTCAGACTATAAACTCTGTCTCATCCTCTGTAGGGTCTGTCCAACTTTAGGTTGGGTTTTTGAAATCTTTGCTGTGGCTTGCAATGGGTACGTCATGGGCACATGTAGAGTGTGAGGTTGTTACAGGTTCAAGCACAAAAAGGAGGAATCGTTTCTGGATCTTTCCCCTCCAGGATTTGTTCTCACACCCTACATCCCACAGGCACCTCTTTTCCTAGTTACTCTAGAAGAAAATAAAGGGGGGCATTATCTCTTGGAGCTTAGCTCCCTTTATCATTAAGTCCGGGCCATTGCATCACAGGAGCCCTCCCTCAGGCAAACCTACCTGTAAGAGAAAAATGTGAAACTCCTCCTCAAATGGCTAACTTCTCCAATATTTGAGTCCCCTCAGTAACTCACCTGAGTAGTTGTCTGGGGGGTTTTATTCAGAGTTTCTTTTTTTAATCAATGGAGCTTAGGGTCCATCATGCTAAAACTGAAACTCCCAGATAAAGATTTTGTTTCTCAAACCTAAATGGGTATATTCGTTATCCATTTGTAATTAAGGGATTTTATCTGGTCTCTAGTGAGAAGAAATTTTGTATATAATCAAAATGCCATGGTACATCTTTGTGGTTTTGTTGTGTACAAGTAGGCTTCAATTAACTGAAGGATGGTATGTTTATAATGCCCATTTTTGAATGTCATTGCCATTCCTTTTGGTGTCATTTTAAAATGAAGTCCAAAACTAGAAAAATAAAAAGTCTTCAAACTCTGCATAAGAGTTCAGAAGAAAGGTTTTGGAATGCTTAAGATAAAAACAAAGAAAATCCATTGTGTAACATCCTTATCTGATTATGCCTGATGTCTTGATTCTCCCTTTAAGTCATGTCATTATCAAATCTTAACATTGAGAGTCTTTCTAAATCACTCCATTTCCTGTCATTATTGTGCAAGAGCAGAAAACAATAAAAATATAGCAACATTTTCAAAAATCTAGTGACAGAACTAATGTCAGAACTCATACTTTAACACAGATATTCTGATCAATTCTATTAGTCTAATTCAATTCTTTTCCTCATAATTAGAAGTGGATATCCAATCCTTTAAGGCACTGTTACTCATAATTTGCCACAGAAAGGTCATCACACTTACTTAGAGAGCCAAGGCCTTATGAAATGCAAAAACCTTTGAGTTTTTTCCAGACATATCATAAGAATCATTTCATTTAATCAACAAAGAATGCTCTGAATTATGTACCAACTTTAGCTCCATTCTCCAGATGAGTAAACCATTAAGAAGTTCGAACGATTAAGTATCTTGTCTGTCCAAGATGGCAAAGCAAGTAAATTGGTCAAGGCTGAGTCCAAAGCCTACAAAAATGACCGTTCTATCCCCAAAGTTTATAGGCCTAAATGGATGAAATGATCTCTCACAGTCTGGCAAAAATAGTTTTGTAAATTTAATTGTGTAAAATTATGATAAAAATAGCACCTCTGGTTTTCTATGAGTCAAATCACTTTTATTTAAATGAAGAACATGTAATAAAAATACATCCTGAAAAATCTGAACTGTGACTTATACACAGGCATCCAACTGATTGAAGAAATGAGTGCTACACCATCTTCCTTAGCAGCAGCACTAATGCTACGAAACATTTATCATGTGTCATGCAGCATTCTAAACTCTTCACGTGCACCTGACTTTTAATATTCAGAGCAAATCTTCTTTATTACAGGCCAGATATGAAAACGGAGGCACCAAAGAGGAAAACAACTATTCCAAGACAAAAACCCAGGCAGCTCTGCAAACAGTGCTTTTAACCATCCTGAAAAGAAAAGTGTATAGCAGGACTTTTTCTGTGAGAAAATATTCTTAATATTGATTTTATTTAGTGACACACTATTGGGCACTATTTGACATTGGTTATCACTTCATTATTTAGTTTTGCAATTTCAACACCCCCAACCTTCTGCCGTCCTGCCTACTGTTTCCAAATGGTAGCAGTAAGGAAGGGCTCAATCCTGTCTTTCGGCCCTCCTTACCTGATCAGGAATACTTCACTTTTTAAAAAACTTTCAAAGTGACCGGGCATGGTGGCTCAGGCCTGTAATCCTAGCACTCTGAGAGGCCGAGGAGGGTGGATTGTTTGAGCTCAGGAGTTGGAGATCAGCAGGAGCCAGAGCAAGACAAAAAAAAAACAAGGCAGGCATTGTGGCAGGTGCATATAATCCCAACTCCTTGGGAGGCTGAGGCGTGAGAATGACTTGACCCCAAAGGTTTGAGATGGCTCTGAGCTACAATGATGCCAGGACACTCTATCCCTTTTGTTTGTCTCAAACAAGAACAAAATTAAAGTGAAAACAGACCTATGTAGAAAAATATATTAGATTAGATAATCATACAAGTTCTTTTTGGGGGGAGAGGAGGAGACAGAATCATACTTTGACAGTCTCCTGAAAACACGTGTTCTTAAAGATAACTTTAAGAAAACTTTTCAAAGACAAAATAATTACAGTAGGATTTTGTATCCTTACCAAATCATCACCCCTCCCCAAGGCTGGCAAAAAGCCTAACTCAGTTCAGAGCTTTTCTCTTAATAGCTGGGCTCTCTGCATTTTCAGTCTAAGCTACCTCCATCTTCAGAACTGGCCTTTCTACTTGTACCATCCTAATAAAGTCTATTTTCTTCTTCAGGAAGATCAAAGACAGGCTCTTTGAGGGCAGAAGGACCATCTGTTGTTATTCCTCTTCACATTCTCTGCGCGTCTTACCCTCACTGTTCAATAAAGCCTCCCTTAATGAGTGAACAAAGAAAGCTCCTAGCTGGGTCATCTCAAGTACTGATAAATGTTGAACTAAAACAGAATGAGAGAGAAAAACTGTGTGAAATGCCTTGCTTCCATTTCCTCATTCTTGCACAATGATTTTTTTACCGAGAGAACTCTTCAACCTTTCTCTTTCTGGTCCTCAAATTCTCCCTGTTATACTTAATATTGTTCTAATGAGGTTGGGTGGCAAAATGCTCACATTCAACACCCTGTTTTCTTCTTTGTCCCCTCCATTCAAAATAATGTTTTCAAAGAACAACCTTTCCTTACCCAAACAAAATATCTTAAACAAAACTTAAACATAGCCATCGAGCAGATGTTTAGTTCAATGCCATGATACCTAGAGTAAATGAGGGGGTAGCAATGCCTTGTTGAGAAAACTTAAGCCTGAAGCATCTCTCAGTAATTGCAATTGCTTGAACAAGAATTTCTGGCACGTGAAAACACAGACTTCTTTATTATGATGTCCGTAGAGGCAAAAATAAATAATAATTAAAAGTATGAATTAATATCTTGCTGAAAATAAAATATTATTTCCTTAGCAACAAAGCCTTGGGTTCTAATGGCTTCCATGCGCATTATAGTGGAAAAATAAGGCATTTTACAAGTTCACCTAAGTTTGCTAATGTACATATGGGACATGTCCAAGAGTTGGATTTTGTGCTACTCTTCCATGAATTTGTTCTGTAACATATGTGTGAGTCAGAAATGGGCAGTGTTTTAAACGAACCCCTTCCAGTTCTCTACAACCATGTGGCCTCAGGTGTACCTTTCCTTATTAAACTCGTGTTGGACTTGTGGCTGCTTGGACATGAAAGCTGCAAATTCCTGACAAGGTTGTGACCCTCTGTGGTGGGCTGTGGAAAACAATAAAAAGGGTAACTTCCCAGCTGTGCACATGTCAACTAGTGAACCTCAAAAACAGGGTCAGTGACAAGAGAGAAAGACTTAATTTTATATAGGTTAAAAAAACAGTAAGGAGCACAAGTTGGAGTGTAGGGAGATGGCAAAATAGGGAATAAGAAATAAACTTGCTTACAGGTGTGTGTGGGAGGATGGAAAGTGCCTTGCTGGCCTCTTAAATAGAAAAAGGAGAAAGCAATAAGCAACAGAAGATTCTTAATGATCTGAATATGGACACAGATGCCTGAGGCTGGGCCTATTTCAGGCCAGTACTGAGCTTTGGGGCTTGTAGAGTCCTTTACTTGGCTCTGCCTCCTGGAGCCCAAGGGCAGTACTCATTAGGAAGCAGGAACGCCCTAGGGCACTATTCATTAGGAAGCAGGACCCTTACCTAAGGGTTGTTTGTGTTGGTCTTTCTTGCCAGAAAGAATTGTTCATTAGCATCTGAGAGAAATCCACCCTCTCTCTCTACCTATAAACGGTTTAAAATAAAACTTGTTGATTGAAGGTTGGGGTGAGTGAAGGGGAAGGGGTCTTCAATAGGGACTGCTAAATCCCTTTGATCATGGTCGAGGGGCAAGTAAGCCTGTGCAGCATAAAGAAAGCCTAAATCATGTTTGACTAACTTGGTTTTATCATTAAAATGGCAAATTCACTTTGCCCTATGCATGGTCCAGTGGGTTGACTTAATGATATAATTGGATCAATCAAGTAGTAATCCACTTGACAATGCAAGCTATCAACTATTAGCCCTATTGTATGGTTACTACTGCCCCTAACCACCAGCAGCTACCAGCCAGAGATTTTTCTTGCAGTATGGAGATGCCAGGGATGTATAGGGGTTGGGGAAGTGTGGGGTTGCGAAAACCAAAGGCTTGGTGAATGTGGCAGCTATGTGTCTTCTCGCTTATCTGACCTGATGTGTTAGTACAGAGGCCTCTTGCTTTTTCACTGGGGATTTTGGGCTTAATAGTATTTTGCAAATGATTATTCCCTTTCTTTGTGGACCCTTTGTCAGTAATGGAGATGTTAACATGGTTCTTTATTTTTTTTCCACTTTATTTTTGATTTTTTTTTTTTTTTGCTGAAATTCTCCAGTAAGTAATTTGTAGAGTTGAAAATGTATATAGCTTAGAGACGATAATAGAATAATTAAAAAAAACAAATAGACAAAAATGAAATTAACCAAAAATAAACTTACTTCCCAGATGGAAATTTTCGTCTTCTAGAATAAAGTGCACGGAAAGGCTTATGTAACTGATGGATGAAAAGTCTCAGCAACAAATGCTAAATTGCATAAAGGCTGCTGCTGGTGACACTGGAGATCAAAATTGGACAAACATTCTCCAAAAGAACAGAAGAAATTGGCTGCTGCCAATCCAGAGACGCGCCTTTGTCCTAAAGATTCCTCTTAATTCAGGTTAATTCTTATATTTCCTTTATTACTGTGCCTTTTCCTGGGACTTCTAGCAAATAGTCTATTGGCCCTGACTCCAACAATATGCACAGAAATGTTTAAAATTATCAATGGCGGAAACAGGAAGGAACACATTAAGACAGCCTCTTACAGATTGGATTAGTTCTTGTGAGGACCGACTGCCGAAGATTTCTCAGCAAATTGAGCTGTGGGAATTTAAGCAGAACACATCTTTTTTTTTTTCCCCTACAACATACCACATATTCATCAGATACAGAAATATACAGCCCAATGTGATGAATAGATAACCTGCAAATTAATTATAGGTGTCTTTTATATCTCTCCCCTTGATTAATGTTCCCTCCTCCCCCTCCCATCTTTCTTCTTATTATTATTAAAAAAGCTCTCTTCCTATCTAATTTGGCAAGACTGGGAATCTCAAAACTTTAAGTTTTTTCTAATCCTCAGTATTTGGAATCACTAAGCAGTAAGACGTGTCAACATGAAAATTCATCGTACCCACCAGCTGCATTAACATATTTTTCCCAGAGCATCTCCTGCTGCCGGTTTTCACGTTAATGTATTTCCAATCCTGCTTCAAGTGAAAAGTGCCCTGTTTCTCTCGGCCCTAAGTTCATATCAATCTTTTCCAATGAACAATATAGCTATTATCACTCTTGGAAAGTGTAAAATTTTGTGAAGGTATCATACTAAATTTTGTTGTTGTTGTTATTTAGCTATCCTCTGTCTGTTTCACTTGGCTTAGAAAGGAATCTGATTATTGTGCCAAGCTCAGAAATTGGAACTGTCTACCTACAGAATCAAAGAAATGAGAAAATGATATGCACTTCCTGCAAGGCAAATGTTTTCTATGTGCACCATAACTTTTAATGTCTTCTAAGTTAATAAAGTAATGAGCTATGAATCAGCAAGATTTGTATTGTTATTGAACCTTGCTGCAACTTATTCATGCTTTCCTGACGTTGGCAGCGTATAACTTGCATTTGGAACTTTCATTATAAAAGACAATATTTAGATCATTTGAAGAAGGTGTTGCAGACTGGAGATTCAGATTGATTTCTTTTCACCAGAGGCTTTTCTTGAAACACTAATTTCTTGACTACTTCATGCAGTCTCTGGATACCTGCCATTTATTGATTTTATACTATGTCTTCCAAAACTGACAGTTTAGTTGTGGATTAATAAAGAATCTCCCTAAGAAATATACATTGAGCAAATAGTGATTCTTCATCCATATGCATCCTTTTAATACTTACCAACATTAAGGATGGGAGAAGATAACATATATTTTTTTTAAATTTAGCAAATATGTAAAATGTAAACCAATGAGAATAATACTAAAATTCTCATGTAGCTAGAAACCAGTGTTCAAAATCATAAAATAGTTTTTCGTCATACCTGATGGTATATATTTTTAAAGGAAATGAAACACTAAAGAAAATAAAAACGATTAAGCTGCTTTCCCACACTCTTTCACCCTTTTCCTTATTCAGAAACTATCACTATCAAACTCTTGGGTATATTTCTAGTTCAGTACTGTGTACGTGCATGTCTACAAAATGGGGGTGTGTTTATTATAAATGGTATCATACCGTATTCTTTAATCTTTGTCTTGCTTCTGTTCACTAAACCCGCTTTTGAGATCTTATATGGAAATCGGTAGCTCCGTCTGGTTCGTAATCACTGTGTGGTATCCTAATACTTTCCATGATGTATGTATAGATATTCTTCCTGCTGGATATTTGTTTCTATTCTTACAGCCATTATGAGGAAGGCCTCCAGAGACATTCCTGGTAAGTCTCCTGATGTTTACGTGCAAGACTTTCCCCGTAATATATGTTCAAAAGTACAGCTGTGGGTGCGAGATCAAACACAGTTTTAACTTACTAGGTATTACCAAATTGGGCTTCAGAGCAACTCCTGTTTTGGAGAAGAAATCACTCATTCAGGAGTTACGGTTCCTCTGTCAATTTGTCAACTTCCAGTACTTTTGCATTGTAGACACATTTTGCAATGGAAATTTTATTGAAAATCATGCATATGTATTTACCTGCTACCTTGTGAGAATGAACACCTTCTTATGAATTCTTCACAAGCAAAGGCTCCCTTTGGACTGGCTTTCTGTGTATTGCTTGTCTAGATTTTCTGTTGGTTTCCTACATGGTTGTTTGTATTTTTCTTGTAAGTCTATAAGACTATTTTCACATTTAGGTACTAAACCTTCATTTTACTCTTTGTGAATATTGTCTTCTAGGTTTTGCTTGTTCAACTTTGTTCATTATGGCTTTTATGGGAAGCATGTTTTCATTTTAATGTAGTTAGTCCCAATTATCTATTTTTTTTCTAAGTTATGCTTTTAGCTAAGAAATACGTTCCTATCAGAGTTTATGCAGAAATTCTATTAAACATTTTTCTAATAATTGGTTTTGGTTTTTAATCTCTTATATTTAATGTGTGGATTTAATATGAAGTAAAAATTTAATTTTTCTGTAAAGAAAAACTAATTGGTCTAACACTATCCTTCACTATTTGTTATAAACCAAATTTCTCTACATGCTTGGTCTTTTTATTGGATTTTAATACCATTTCATTGAGTCCTCTATTCCTACATTAACATACACTGATTTAATTACTATAGCTTTTGAACAATTCTTGCTCTCTGGTAAAGTAGTTCCTACGTCTTTGTTTATTCTTTTGAATTGTTTTGGTTGCTGTTGTATTTTTCTTCTTTAATATGAATTTCAATAATAGTTTTCCTAGTTCTCTCAAAAATGTGTTTGAGATTCTTACGGTATATGTAAATATGTAGAATAACATAGAGTGAATAAAGTGGACATTAATTATCTCCATCCACAAATATGGGATTTGTCCCTGCTTCATCAAGGGTTATTTATGAATTTTCAATTATATTATTTGTATTTCTGTTCTTTTTTTTAATTAAATCATAGCTGTGTACATTAATACTATCATGGGTACAGTGGGTTGTTTCCATATATAATTTAGAATATTTTCATCCAACTGGTTAACATAGCCTTCATGTCATTTTCTTAGTTGTTGTGTTAAGCCATTTACAGTCTACATTTAGTAAGATTCACATGTACCCTTATGGGATAAATCATAGGCTTGATCCCACCAATCACCCTCCCTCCACCCAGCCTCCCCTCTCCCCACCCCTCCCTTTCCCCTTTCACCATATGTATTTCGGTTCTTGCTCATTTTTTGTTTGATTTATTCCTACCATGCTTTTAATTTTTCTTGATATTGTTTAGCTGAATTTTAAAAAAATATTTTAAATGATGATTTTATTATTTTTTCTATGCTTATATTAATTCCAGCAGGTCTAAAAATAAAAATCCTATTGAATTGAATTCTCTGTTTTAGTTTCTTTTGTATTTTCTTTACAGACAATTTTCTCTCTCATGTTTTTTTTCTTTTCTATTATTAGCTTAGAAAGAACTGCCAGAAAAAAATCGTAATCATTAGAGATGATACTAGCCATGCTTATCTTACTGCAGACTTTGTTAGAACTGCCTCTGAACTCCACCATTAAGCACAGTTTGATGTAGATAAAATTTACTGGGGAAAGGAAGCAGCTCCCTGTTGGTAACTTGCAAAGAACATCCTCAGGAATGAGGATTAAGTTGGGCGATTCCTTTTGCTGTGATTGTTGAGATGCTTATGTGTTTTCTACTTTTTAATCTGTTAATATGGTAAATGACATTAATATGTTACCATGTAACACTGTGGTGTTATTTTTTAAATTGCTGATCATGTGCATTATATATGCTTGAATACTTGACCACAACACAGTGCCAAATTTGGTTTTCTAACATTTTATTTTGATCTTTGCATCTGCGTTTCTAATGAAAGTAGACC
>NW_003852408.1:11759350-11760321 GCF_000181295.1 Otolemur garnettii | reverse complement strand
AACATATATACTATGTGGAAGTAATCATTTGCTATGAATTTAATTCTCCTTATGGTATTATTTACCCAATCCATTTATAGTTGTATTATATAATGAATTATAGTTAATTATAATTTTCTGTAAAATTTGCAGTTATCTAAGTTTGCAAATTTATTGTCATACATTTTGGTGTGCTTAACAGTCTTTAAAACTCTCCTCTATCTGTAATTCTGTAACATTTTGTAATATGGGTATTACTTTGTTGTGCCTTATTTCTTCTTTCCTGTATTATTTTTCCTAGATGGTTATCTATATTTTGAAGGCTTATTTTGTTTGGTTGGTTTTTAAGAATCACTTTTGTATGTTATTGACTTTTTTATATTCTTGTAATTTCTACTATTTATATTTTCCCTTTCTCTATTGCAGGTATAAATTAATCTGTCACTAACTTCGTTTATTTTGGCTCATAAATTGTATCAGATTTGGAAAGTGAGATCTCCTTCCAGCTAGGATCCCTGCCTTTTTTTTTATTTTTTCAACATCACTGTGTAAGATTTTTTTCTATCTCAGATTGAGATATGAGAGTACACATGATTAGGTTATATTGTTTGTGTTTGTTAGGTATAGTTCAAGTCGGAGTTGAGCCCTTCACCCAGGGGATATGCTGTACACCCTTATATTGTGCCATTAGGTGAGAGTTTGCCAGTCTCCCTCCCTCCTGCCCTCTCTTCCTTCCCTCCACACCCCTCCCCCAATTTGAATTGAATTGAGTTTTTCTCTCATGTGGGGTGTAGTTGATTATCTCTTGGTTTCATACCAGTTTTGTGTACATTAAATATTTGCTTTCCATTCTTATGATACTGTACTAAGAAGAATGTTCTTCATCTCCATCCAGGCTGACATAAAGGATGTAAAGTCTCTATCTTTTTATGGCTGATTAGTATTCCATGGTATACATATACTACAGTTTCTTAATCCATTCATGGGTTGGC
>NW_003852408.1:11756984-11757955 GCF_000181295.1 Otolemur garnettii | reverse complement strand
TCAGTGACATATCCCCATCATCCTCGATGCATATCTTTTCTAAGCAGTAAGTTGTTTTGTGCCCCAGACCTGGAATGAGACAATTTTCCAATAATGGCTAGTTCCTGTTAGTGGACAGTGGCATTTAGAAGTTAAAATCAAGGTACTAGTTGTGCTCACTGCTGTTGGAGTGTTGGGACTCTCAGTCAGAACTATGGTATATACGGTATATGTAATACACGTGTATGTCACAATATAGTATGCATACTTACATGGAGATGAGCGTTTCTATTCATATTTATCCCTATAGCTTGAAAACAATGCATTTAAACCCAAACTTCTTTCAATTCCAATACGGCAACACCGTATTGATTCTAGCTTTCACCCTTTCTGTATTCGTAACTCCTTTCTCCAACGGTGAGAAATCTGGCACATTTAATCAGTCCTTCTGTTGTAACTAGTCTGTCTTTACTGCTGCTGCACCATGCATTGAGCAGCAACCCTTCCTCTCCTTCTTGGCTCTGACAGCCTCTGTCTGGCTACCACAGCCCCACCACGTCAGCACGCATTGGGTTCCAACCCCTAATACTGGATACCCCAGCAGTCCAGTGGCCTCTTCATCATGGCCAGGTTCTGAAGCTCCACTTGGAAACTTCCCTCAGCATAGATATCCTTTATTCCTTGTATGGGCTCCCATCCCATTCTGTGATGCCCTTATAATGAGGCATCGTTCTTTATTTACTTGGGCTTCATCCTACTCTCCACTAAGGTGTTCAAATACAGAGACACCTCTCGGGTTGAGCGTCCCTCCTACAAGAACATCCTACTTACACACCTGGCCTCTGGTGTCTTGCTCAGATTCAACACACATTTCCAGGTCATCTCTCAAGCTCCATCCCCCACATGGACACTTTCCTGACTCTGCTTGTTCTTTGATGCCTGACACTAAGCTGTGTCCTGAGGGACATTCTTCCTTATCCTACCCTTGCCAG
>NW_003852408.1:11753391-11755336 GCF_000181295.1 Otolemur garnettii | reverse complement strand
CCTGCCATATTAATCGAAGATCAGAGCATTATGCTATCAATAATTAAGAAGAGATTAAAAATTGGAAAAAACAGTAATATCTCAAATTAAGCTTATATATTAAAAATCTGAGATAAGCACAAAGAATGACCATTTTAGCACTTTTGAAAGAATTATAATTAATAGAAAAAATCCAATGTGATAGACTTCAAATTACATAAGTACATAATATACATTTAAAGATGTCTCAACATTTATTTTTGATGTGCTTTTTGGCTAATTATAAATGATAGGTTGATAAATGACATGTGACTCGGACCCATCTTTAGATTCTTGGTTTCCATTTTCATCATTGTTTCTGTTTTCAGTGGAAATGTCTTTTCCTCTCTCTGTGTTTCAGAGTCTCCTCTCCAGCCCATTTCATGTATCAGAAAGTATGGTGGGCTTCCTTGATCCTATAAGGACTAAGCAGTAAGTTTTTTCTTAAGGATATTTACAGCTTAGATGAAATTCAGAAGGATGAGTTAGAAGAGGGATCGGTAGTGGTAGAATTTCTAGCCCAGCAAAGTAGTGGGGTATTTGTGGGTACAGGCATATGTTAATACAATAACTTCCCTAAGTTATTACAATAACTTAGTTAAGTTAGGCATATGTTAATACAATAACTTCCCTAAGTTAATACAATAACTTACCCATCATATTATGTTAAGTTAGGCATATGTTAATACAATAACTTACCCATCATATTATGTTAAGTTAGGCATATGTTAATACAATAACTTCCCTAAGTTAATACAATAACTTACCCATCATATTATGTAGATGGCTACCACTGACCACAGGCCAGCTCTGCCACTAATAAAATCAAAATTAGTTATTTGTCTCTGAGAGCATTTTGCTGTTCTAGTTTGAAAATAGTATTCAAATGTGTAATAAGTACATTAAAATAATCAATTATTTAGAAATTTCTCACTTATTTTATGTGCTTTAATTTGTGAGCTTTATGTAAAAAACTTAAAATATAGTAAACTATGATGAGTACTTGTTATATCTTTGTTGTACATTTTCTAAATAACAAAATATGTCACAATGACATGTAAATACTGAATTTTCTGACACAATCCTATAATGGAGATTCTTACCAGGGATTCTTCAATTTTTCCGACTGTCTCACTGCTTTGAGAAAATGGTGAGAGATTTTAACAATTTTCCCAGAAACAAATCTTCATATATTTGGAGGGATAGTGATCTTAAAGTTCAAATCAGAACTCAGGTTATAATCTCTGATTTTAGACCATCTGATTTTTTTTTTTTTTTTTTTTTGTAGCATACACATAAAATGAATCCTGAATAGAACTGTTACCTTTTGTTTTGTAGTGATAGCATTTTGTTTTTTCCACATTTTCTGAAATCAAACTTATGAGATAGTGATATCGATTTTAATTCTGGACCTTGAAGCAAAATGAGTTAAAATAGCAGATACTTTCCTCATGCAAAATACAAAATTAACAGTTGATATTAAAGAGATTCTCTTTTCTTCCCAGATTTCCTCATCCTCCTGTCCCCAGACATGCCCCTTTGCACTCACTTGAGTTAGATGACATGCAACCCCAAGGGTTAGAGCCAATATTCTGTAAGATTTTTTTCTAAATCCCTTTTGATTTATACAATTTTAGAGTGAAATAGACCTCAAGGACATAAGGTCCTCTGAGAAATAAAATTTAAATCTATTTCTGGTTCCTGTTTTGTGACTTCCAACTTAAATGTATTCTCTGTCTCTGCTTTTTCTCTCTCTTACACACATAAAAGCCCTAGTTGGCATACACTTATCTTTCAAAGTTAATGGGGCAAGGTGTGTAGTACACATGTATTTTTAATAAAAAAAGTATTTCGGAAGATTTTCTTGAATGCTTTTAAGATAATTAAGATAGCTTATGAGTGTTGAGGCTCACTATTTTTCATATGT
>NW_003852408.1:11748487-11752570 GCF_000181295.1 Otolemur garnettii | reverse complement strand
AATTATGCTAGTGTAGATTCTAAAAGGTTGTAATAGTTCCTTTTAGGAGATCACAATAAATTTGGGACTGAGTTCAATCTTTGAACTAGGCAAAGTAACCCGTTGGGCCAGGCTATAGTTCATTCATTTATGTACATTTGATGTATCTTAATTTTACCCCGAAGCATTTTAGTTTTTACATTTTCTTTTTTATAAAATGTCCATGTATATGCACGTCTTCTCTTTTATGATAGCTTTGCGCTCACCCCTGACCTTTCCCACTGAGGAAGGAAAGCATGGTGTCTGCCGCGGCAAAGCTCCCAAGCTGTGTAATCAAACTCAGAAGTCCCAAAAGCAGTTCTGCTGCTTTTCTCCTGTGTGATCTTGGACAAGTATCTCTAAATTCTGTTCCCTCATGTGTGCAAAGGTGGCTTACTCAATCCAAGCCACTAGTATCAAATAGCACAAAATACCACAAACTGGGTATTTAGCTTTATTTCTTACAGTTTTAGAGGCTGAGAAAATCCAGTCACGGCAGACCCAGTGTCCGGTGAAAAGCCTTCTCTCTGGTTCACAGAGGACACCTTTTTGATGTGTTTCACACGGTGGGAAGGGCAAGACAGTTCTCCTGGGCCTCCTTTATAGGGGCACTAATCCCGTTTAATCTCCTCCCAACAGCCCCACCTTTTAATACCACCACCTTAAGGGGTGGGATTTCAAAATACGAGTTTTTGTGGAACACACACATTCAGACCATAGCAGAAGAGTAGGTGAAAACAATCCTAGTTTCTCCAGAATAGTTTCCTAGACACTGGTTTTACAATAATAAAACTGAGAAAGTCCCAGCCAAAATGGGAGGAATTGGCCACCCTAAAAAAGGAGGAAATAAAGGTACCTACCACCAGTGGGTGCTGAAAGCGGCTCCTACTAGTTATAAACGCCAACTGTTAAGAAGTAAGAAATTTTGTGGGCCAATAGTAATGTATGTCGCAGTGTTGTGACCTCTTGGTAGGTTGAAAAGCTCTGTGATGAGCATGTTTGCACCATGATAATCAGCACATGCTACAAACCAGGGCATATTTTTCTTTTCAGCAAATCAGTTAACTCGCACACCACTGCCTGCCACTCACCAAAATGGATAAAATTACTACTGAGATAATCCATGGGCAATGCTCAGCAAAGTGCCTGATGCAAGGTAAGTGCAAACCCAGTGTTTACTGATTAGCATAATAATTTATTGTTATTGCTATAATTGTGCATTGGCAGTCAATGCATGGCAGATTCTACTGAACTGTACCTGAAGTCACTTGTTATAAATTATTTCATTGAAATGATTTAATAAATTTAAATTTATCCAGAAGACAGAATAAGTTATATCTCTTAGGTCTTCAAACTGATGGTTTTCTCCCTCTCTCTCCTTCCTCCAGATTTCTTCTCTGTGAACCTAAAAGTCCTCACCCTCTTGTTTCCTTCCCTGTTACGTGTCCTCAGACATTAAGCAAGTCTGGCTGGGCCAGTGACCCAGCTCTGAGACTGCGAAGAATTATGCATAGGTTCTTTGAACCTGATAAATCAGAGTATGTTAATTAGGTCTTTTGAAAGCACACAGTGAAGCTGGTGGGTGCCCTCAGTTTTGACTGACACCATGGCCACTTGGCTTGCCCTTGCTGGCTGCCCAAATCTTCTGCCATTTTTATCATCTTCTAAATTGCTAGAAATTCCTATTCTTAGTCTTTGACATATATAGTTTAAGACCTCTTTCAGTGTGGAGGGGAAGTGTCACCCCTTTTGTGTTCTCCATATTGTGCATTTTTTTTTATAGTTTTGGCCCGGGGAAATTTTTTTTTTTTGAGAAATGTGGTGTGGGGGGGGCGGAGAGAGTTTTCTAACTTTTGGGGTGTTAGAGGGGTGCTGATTTTTGGGGGTGGGGGGGCAAGGGGTTTTGTTGTTTGGTTGGGTTGCCTTGGGGGTTGTTGTTTTTTGGGTTGGGGGATTGGGGTGGGGCAAAGCTAGTGCAAGAAAGAAAACCAAAGGAAATAAGACCAACTATGCAGTTTTGATTCTTGATTTTCAGGGCTAAGAGGAATTATCCAAGCAACCCTCTGAATGTTCAGATTATAGGAAAAAAGGCTAGAGTCAGGGGAGGAGAAATGATTTTAAACCCCATCACAACTTGGTTGGGACAGGTCTAGATTTTCCAGCCCAAAATGTGTGTTTAGGACTAAATATCTGTAGGTAATGTTTCCTCTGCTTCATTAGCCTGAGGTACAGAAATGAAGTCACTGTGGCTGGACCAATGCAAGAGGAAAGAGTCCTATGAGATCATCATTTGAGGGCTTCACCCTCTCTCTGGCTCTGTCCAGCTGAAGCCTCCAGGCCATACCTCCTAGGGAGCAACAGATCAGGCTCTTGGGATGGGGATGTTGATTTGTGCTGAAAAGCCTCTGGCCTCCCAGCAAGGCATTTCAAGGAGAAGCCTGTGTGTGAGCCAGCCATTTCCTCAAGTGTTGAGGGATTTCCAGCTGATCACTCTGATTGCTCTTATAGAGATAATGTAGCATCATGAAAGGGGAGTTTCTGTAGCAGCTGACTGGCTGTCAATGGCTGCCTGTGGAGATCCAGTGTTCCCTGATGTGAATGCTAGTTTCAGTGTCTATACAGTTTAAGAGGGAAAGAGAAAGGATGGCTGAGAGGTACAGGGGAATTTCTGTCCAGCCCAGGTCTTCAGAAGTGCTGGAGTAGAAAGAGCGGCCGGGGTATTCCCAGTGCACCGACAGGCTTTAGACACCCTGGCCCTAGGTTTTAGAAAAGATTCAATCTCTGTATTGAACCAGATGTTCGTCCCTACATCTGTTTGTATTCTCTCTTGCTCTCTCTCTCTTTTCAATGGTCCCTTGGCTCTTAAAACTATTGACTGAAAGCTTTTTCCTTTCTCCAGTCAATTCACTTCAAAAAATATCTACTCCTGGGTCCTCAGCGGCAAACTCCCTTCACTCTACGACAGAAAGAGATGGAATGCACACAGGTGAAGTATCTGTGAGCTTCAGCCACTCATGTCAGAGGCAAGGATACACTGTAGGCTTTTTCAGGAAGTGAATTATTTTTAAATAAATTTTAGTTATTTATTTAGGCAGAGACTCACTCTGTCACCCTAGGTAGAATACCATGGTGTCATACCTCACAGTAACCTCAAAGTTGGGCTCAAGTGATCCTCTTGCCTCAGTCTCCTGAGTGGCTGGAATTTCAGGAATCCACCATGATGCCCCGTTAGTTTTTTTTTTTTTTTTTTATTTTGTATAGATAGTGTCTTTCTCTTGCTCAGGCTGATCTCAAACTCCTGAGCTCAAGGGATCCAGCGGCCTCAGCTTCCCAGAGTAGCTGATTAAAGGTACAAGGCACTGTACCCAGCTAAAAATAAATTTTATCAAATTTCAAGAAAGCTAAATGATGTTACAACATCACGTAAGACTTTAGAAAACAGAGCTCATTGTGGATAGGGAAGAATTAAGGCAGTGATTCATCCCTTTGTGGGAATATATATGGCTAATTGTAAAGTCAAAGATAATGAAAACACAAGAACGGAATTTTATGCGAGGGAAATCAGAGCACCAACAGCATTGGAGTTTGGAATAACCAGCCTGTGTGTATGTGTGTGTTTGCGAGGGGGTGTTTGTTCTTTCATATAGTACAATAGATACACCTTGAGCTGCTACATCTTCTGCCATTATTCTAGAGCAGCTGTTTTCAACCTGTGGGTCATGACCCACAGGAACTGTATTCAAGGGTTGCCGCATCAGGAAGGTTGAGAACCACTCTTCTAGGCTCTAGAATGCTTTGTCCCTGAAAAGAACAGTTATTTGTCTTCTACAGTTTATTTTCTAGTACAACCAATAAGTAAATGAATTATGCTAAAAAAAATAGTGTCAATTAGAGATTACTACAAGTAAGAAAATAATGGAGAATAAAGGGATAGAAAGTGCACATGGGTGGGGGTCTTAGAGGTAAGGTGGGCAGAGAAGGCGTTTCTGAGTTGGTGGCAAGTTTATACTGAGACCTAATGAATGAGGGAAAAACAAGACATGTGAAAAGCCAGGGCAGAGCTTC
>NW_003852408.1:11741479-11747735 GCF_000181295.1 Otolemur garnettii | reverse complement strand
CAGTATGGAAAGAAGAGGAGAGTGATGTGAAGGGAAATAAAAGTTGGAACTTCTGTTCTGTAAAGGAGAAACTTTGCAGGACAGCCACAAACACAGAAATGATGAGGGCTGATGCCAAGCTGAGAGGACGCTTCTGGATGAATAAGGAGAAGACATACGAAGCCAAGTTCAGACGCAGATGGCAGGATGAATGAGAAACCGCGAGGACTGTTCCAGATGGGCAGCGTAATACACGGATGGGGAAGGACAGAGGGCAGACCCGGAAGTGGCTGGGGGAAGAGGGTCAACTGGAGGCCAGACAGAGTCATCAGCACCCACAGGTGGGGTTTAGCGAGGGGATTGAGTTTGGTCTTGCAGAGAAGGTTTAGGTAAGTGAAGCGAGAAGTGAAGACTTGTGTTAAACATGAGTGAAGAGTTGACAAGGAAAAGAGCAATCGCGTGCAAGCTCAGGAAACCGCGGTAGGGCGACTAACTCATTCAGGGCGCAGGCGGGTGATGGAAATCAGGGAGGAGGGTCAGGTGTGAAGACCCGGAACAAGAATGTCCTGTTTAAATAGGTTGTAGAGATTTAGCTCCAGGTGACTGTGGTCATTCCGGATCACAGATCATCTCACTGTCCTGCTGAAGGTGCCAATGTGTGCATGGAGCCCATGAAAATGCACTTCGGTTGGTTTTTAATAATCATGCCCGTCAAGTCCACACTAACCGAGTTTATGGGCAAGTTCGCTACTTCTGGACTACTTAGTATTTATGATCTTTTGTATCTCTATATCTCTTTGTGATATGTGTAAAAGAATAGAGAGTTGTTATCCAGAAGTGCTGTCCAATGTTTGAAAAAAGTAAGGGTGGTTGACTTGACATGCACAAGTTGACTTATGTGAGCACAATGAGAATCGATAGTGGCCGCTAAGGGACTGCCTGATCAAAGAAGAATGAGTTTTGATTATTCTGTATATTCTCGCAAATGCACAAAGTTTTGCAAAACTTTTGTGAAGTAAGGGAGAATATATATGTCAAGGATCCCGACAGTCTGATTTGTAACCATCATTTTCCTGGAGAATTCAGTAAGCCAGAGGTGTGGGGCCTGCAGTCTTGAGTTGTGTTTAGTCTGAACACACTCCCAGATTCTAACACATTAGAGGAAAAAACAGGAAGCAGCAGAGATAATCAGATGTAAGTCTTGCATAATCAAGTTGAAATCCTTTTATTACTTCTAGCCCTGAGCATTTTGTCCCTACTAGGCACCAGTTTCTACACTCAGCCTTTCTTTATGTTATCGCATTTTGTCCTTTTAAAACCTCTTTGGGGTTTCTGCACTTTCAATGCCTATTTAACACTAGAAGCAAATTAAAGCCCCAAATCAGAGGTAGCAAATGAACCCAGGTCTCTCTGAGACTGATGTAACCTTGGACAAGTCATTTAGTCCTTCTGAAAATGAGTTTCAGCATTTGGAAAATTTTATTTTTAGCTTGGAAGTTTGTTTCAACTGAGCTCCTCCATGTGAACTTCTGTGTAAATTTTAAAAGGCAGATATTGTTATTGAAAGAATATGTGAATCCATGAAATAGACCCTCGAAATCTTTTTCTCTTGCTGCTTGAGTAGAAGAGGTAGAAGAAAGTGTTTTGTGATTATCGAATTCTTGAGTTGAGAGTGATTTAAAATCTTTTATAATTCTATGCTGTGCCCTGGATATAATGCAAAAAGGATTAAAAGGACAAACTACGATGCAGGCAGATTTCAATATTTAAAAATCAAGCCTATGATGGGATAAACAATTGTCTCTAGCAATTTAAATGCTAAAAATATAAAAGCTGAAAAATAATAATATTTACATTATTACATACAACAGTCAACCACATGAATCTTTGTCTGTAAAGATTCTGAGAAGACTGATTTAAAAATAGATATGAAAGCACAAATTATATCATATTTATTCAAACAGAAGGGGTTATGTGCCAGTAGAGAGAACATACTGGGCCAAATTCATCTTAATTAAAATCAACTAACCCTTCCCTAGGTCTTTAATGATTGTGTGTTTCATATAAACAAAGTCATAATCCCTTTTCTAGATGCACATATCCACGCTTCTTAGGCAATGACCACCCATTTTATTCTATTTATATATGAACAGAACATTCAAAGTACTGTATTTTACAAAACTTGAACAAAAATATTTTAATTTTTCAATTCAAATTTTTATTTGTTTTTATTTAGGAACTTGATTTTTGTATTACAGAGGCATTTTAGCATTTTTTTTTTTTTTTTACGTATTATGGCGCAAAAACTTTTATGTAATGAATAATTACAAAACACAAGAGCAGATACAAGTGCCAAGAAATTTTGTGTACTGGTAACAAACAGTACTACCTATACATGTGGATCCTCATTTTTCCCTGAAAAATTTGGGCAAAAATGGACACATCATACATGGAAAAATATGGTATTTGAGAGTCTATATATCTAGCTAATGATGATAATCAGTGCTAACAAACTGTGGATTTTTCTTAAACCTCTTGTTCTTATGTTTTGAAAAAGATTTTCCCAATTACAAACCATTTATTAATCAAGTTGGCTTACTTGAAACTACATAAAAGTAGCCCGATGTGTTTATCAGACACTTCCTTATGAAATGTACACTGTTCCTTTGGGTTCACGTATGTTAGGGATATTTTTCTCCATATTAAATTTTTGTCCCTTTTGAAGCTTAACTTTGGTTTAGGTCTGGCCCTATCCCCTCCTTGAAGCCTGAATCAAATACTGGCATTGGTTTCCTTATCTCTTTCTGCACCAATCATTGTCTATACTACCTACTAAAACACTCCAGTGAGACAGTGGAACTTGATTGCTTTTCCTCTCAGCAGAACACATTAGTGAAAGGAGAATCTTTAAATGGAAACCTAATATGTAAAATAAGGGAGAATCTAGCAGGGCCTTTCTGTTGGAATTCATTAGGCCTGGCTTAGTACTTGTAAATTCTTACAAGTGTATGTTTCCTTGGCATCCATTGTGAATACAAGTTCAGCTATCTTATACCACAAGTAGGGCTTAATCAACTTGACTAAGGGGTTTTAGTTCTAAACTATACCCGAATGACTCAAGTCCATGGCCAGAGATAAGAACTTAGATGCTTCTCCCCTGCCTGGTTTCCTCACTTTCTTTAAAAGAACCATTTTGGCCTGGCGCCCATAGCTCAGTGAATAGGGTGCCAGCCATATGCACTGAGGCCAGTGGGTTCGAGCCCGGACCAGGCCTGCTAAAGAGCAATGACAACTATAACCAAAGAATAGCCGGGCATTCTGGTAGGTGCCTATACTCCCAGCTACTCAGGAGGCTGAGACAAGAGAATTGCTTAAGCCCAAGAACTTGAGGTTGCTGTGAGCTGTGACGCCACTGCACTCTACAAAGGGGGCATAGTGAGACTTTGTCTCAAAAAATAAAAAATAAGGACTGTTCAGGTGTTTGCATACAAACCTCACACCTTTGCCTTATTTATACTGCCAACTACCTTGGGTCCTTTCTGCCTGACATTTTTTCCTGCCTCACATACCCTCATTATGTCTGCCTCATTGTATCTTTGTTGCTGAGGAACTTAAGCAAAAATTTTGACCTTGTTTCCTATTATTGTGGTATATTGAATTTTCTCCTTCTATCTGAAGAATGAGGGGCTGCCCCAGCCAGGGAAAATGCTAGGGCAGGCTTCCAGCGCAAATCACACAAGAGACAAAGGGCATTGCCAGTATAAATTTTCCCATGTAAAGGACCTCCTAGCCAACCCTCCTGGGTTAAACAACTAGACGTTAGGCTGCCAGCCAGATAAAAGAAGTGCCCCATGAAAGGCAAACTGTGAACGCTCAGGACCAAGTCTCCTTCATTTCCCATTAGGCCGGGTTATTACCCACCCCAATTTAGCTGCAGGCTCTCAAGACAGAATCCTTTTGTCCCTGGCAGCTGACAACCTCATCAGAACTTCTAAGATTCCAGAAAGTATAGTTTGAATGACACTAGGGAAAAAATTGCCAGCCCTAATTTTTGTAGGGGTAAGACAAGTGATAACAAGGAAGGAAATATGTGAATGGGACTGGCCTGTATAAGGGGTAAGCGCTCAGTCTTAAGGGACTGTTACATTTCAAGTTCATCCACTGATCTCAGGTAGAAACTAAAGGCCCAATCTTTCTACATCACATAATCTTTTAAGAAAAGTCAGACTTCCAGATTGCCTTTAATGTAATCCTTAGAAATTTTGAATGTTAGCAATAAATTTATATATAATGACAGGCCAGAGAATGCACCTCTGCTGGCCAAATCTGGCCTGTGAACTGCCCAATAAAGACCTCTGCATTGTTGAATGCAGTCCTGAGGGAAGAAAAGGTCATTCCTGTTGTATTTATTACTTTATCTTCAATGCCTAGCACGATCTCTGGTAAAGACCAGGTGTCTATTTTGTTGAATGAAAGAATAAATGATGAATGAACAAATTAGATAGATCACCATTGTAATGTTCCAGTAATTTCATTGTTTCCTGGATTAAAGAAAGGCAGTGGTGTATAACAGAAAGAGCACCTGTTCAGAAGGATGAAGGTATATATCCCTCTCTAAATCTATCCACCACTTAAACCATCTATGAGGTTTTAGACAATTCTCTTTGCTCACTTGAGTCTTAGTTTCCTCATCTACAAAATGCTAAGCTGAATTACAGTGTTTTCTTTTCAAATGATGTTTCAAGGAGCTTTTAGGACTTTGGTGGGTAGCAATTCAAGTGGCATCTGAAGGGATGAGATGGGTACCTGATAATGAGAGGGTCTTCAGAATTTAGGGATTCAGAATAACATTACATTGGCTTTAAGCCCAAGCATAATTATTCACCTGTTTCTTCTGAGAACCCTGAAGAAATGACCAAAGGAATAAAAGGTGTTTTTGTTTGTTTAGTTTTGGTTTTCTTTATAAGACCAAGAAAGAGAAAAACAGTACAAGAGCAAAGGAGATTAGAAACTTAGCAAGCTTAAAAATGTTCAAATATAAGTCAACCTCCTATTTTTACACCAAGTCAAGTCTTACAGGGCTCTTTGACTTTTTGGACCATTTCCATGTATAACTTTTAAAATGTATTTTAAAAGGATACATTTGAACAGAAAATTCTCATACTAAAAATATTGTAAACCCCTTGAATAGAAAGTCTTCCTGGTGCTACTTGTCTATGATTATATATTATACAGTAGCTGATATTGTATAGAGTTGGGGGTACCATACATTTGTCCAAGTCCTAACCAATATGTTAAGTGGGCACACTGCTGAAAATTCATAAATACTTCTTAATAAGACCACATTTTTCTGGTGTCTGTACTCAACAAATGTCAGAAGTAGAGTCTAAGGAAAGAAACATAATACCCTCTCAAAGTAGTAAGTTCTATAAAATTCCATGGTCTTTAAATCTATTGTCAAAACTTCCATTTATGAAACATCTGTTGCAATTGAGTGCCTATGTCATTGCTTATAGTAATTTTTTAACTGCTTTTTCAAAGCCAAGACAAGAAGTATGGCCAAAGAATCATTTCTTATAAGATCAGCAATGGCAAAACTGTGATACAATCTCCTTTTAGAAAACATCTAAGTGGGGCTTATGCATCAATGTATTTTAGATTCTTCCACGGCTTCAAATACAATGGACAGAGCTGGGTTTCCTTGAGATAGCATTTCAGTGAAACACTTTTAAATTCATTTTACACAGCTCTTATTAGATTTGTAAGAAGATACACACTGTATAAGCACTCCATGGGCACTTGAGAGGAGAGTAGTTATGTGACTCATTTAACAGGCAATTACCTGTTTAAAAAAGACACAAATATCCTGTGTCTGACAGAAGCTATGCCTGTATGACATGAACCAAATGTTTGAGACTATTGAAAAATCCTACCCTGAGATTGATTCTAAGTTCCTATGTAGAATTCACTGATCTTAAATTGCTTGATAGAATGGCTGTGTATCTTGACATATTGAATGTGGTAGTAGTTACACAAATCTACACATGATAAAAAATACATTCAACGTAACACACATGCATATCTCAAAGTACAGATAAAACTGGTAAAAATCTGAGTGAGGTTGGTGGATTGTGTTAATGTCAGTGTTGTGATTGTGATATCATATTAAAATAGCAAAAGATTTTGCCATTAGGGGAAACTGAGTGAAGACCATACAGCATCTCTCTGTAATATATCTTACACTGCACGTTAATCTAAAATTATCTCAAAATAAAAA
>NW_003852408.1:11738790-11740533 GCF_000181295.1 Otolemur garnettii | reverse complement strand
ACTCATTACTAGAGTTTAGGAAATAAGTTCTTCTTAGGTCAGGACATGAAGTTAACCTGAGCTTTTGAATGAAACTCATTTTTGCACAGACCAGGTAGTAGAACCAGTAGGAGGGCATTAAGTGGCTTTAGCCATAAGATCTGTGTAGAAAGAAGACAAACAGGTTGTTTTGGCTTTAATCTGAATCAGGAGGTAGTTTTATTTCTTTTTTCCAAAAGAGACAGACAGCAATTATTTTAGGCATTGTGGGCTCTGCAGTCTCTGTCAAAACTACTCAATATGCCTGAACAAAAGCAGATATAGACAATATGCAAATAAGTAAGTATAATTGTGTCCCAATAAAACTTTATTGACAAAAACACACAGCAGCTGGAATTGGCCCACACTCTGTCTTTTGCTTACTTCTGATGTAGATCCTTGTAATCATATTATTGGATAAAATATTTAAAACTAATTCTTTGTAAAAAGTTTATCATAATGGTAGCAAATAACATGTATGCCCAAATTTTTCCCTCTTGAGCCTATAGTAGACATCAAAAATCTACCCAAGAATCCTTCTTTTGGCTTGGAAATGTCCTCTGAATTCACATCTCAGCAATCCATACTATCATTATCAATCTATTATTGCTTGCAAGCTACACAAAGGAAAATAGTGAAAAATACTTGTTAAATATCAATTCAAGGATTCCTCTTTTATTAGCCTTAAAAAACCCAGAACTTTTAAAAAGCCATTGTGCATTTACATGAACTCCTTCTAACAACAAACTGAAAGTAATTATAGAGAAATATTAATTAAAAAACACATGAACTGGTAAGAATTGGTTCAACCTATATTGTATTAAAGTATTTGACTTTAAAGCTGCTTTTGAAATTATGACAGTTGGAAAAGGACACCACAGGAGATGTAAAGACTCACAGTAGGGAGCATCTGGGTAAGGCGACACCTGGAGTCCAGCACTGTGAGAAGTAGAGGCATTGTGGGTGGAATAGGGAGAAGTTGTTTGTATAATTAGATGGGTTACCTGGTGGGATGCTCCATGAGTTTAGCTACCCATACGTCTGTGGTCAGTGAGACATGATGATGAGACTGATTGGATAAGAATCTCAGTGGCTAGTTCCCTAAACTCATCGGAGGTCAATGGAGTACTTGTCTCAGAGCTATGGAAGCTGCAGGTAGAAGAAGGTTTGAGGGCAAACTGTGAGAGTTACAAGGTATTTTGAAGAAAGCTGTCTAAATTGAAAACTGTTTTCGCCTCAATGGTCCAATATAAATTAATAAAGATTATTGTCCGTGATTTTTGGTAATTTCATTTGAACTAAACCTAAATCATTGGTCATATGCTGCTGACAACTGCCAAGGTTATTGAATTGTGAAATCAACTCCAAGGCATCAGAGCTTCTAGCCAAGGGCTCTGTGTTAACTGGTTTCATTGCATTTGACACAAGCAATAAGATGTGACATTGGCTTTCAGGAGTATCAGTGGAATTTCCTCTTTGCATTCTTTACGGGGTACTCATCCCTTGGTAATGTTTTGTGAACAGCTTGAATTCCTCAGGCAATCCTCAAATCCCTCTCCCTTCACACTACCATAGAGGAGGCCAGCCTGTAAACTTGTGATTCATCGCATGATTTCATCAGTCTGTGGAGAGGGCTGGTGAATTCTCTGGATACTGACACTTGGAAATAGGTAGTAAAACTGGGTCTGATCTGCAAGCAGCAGGTGGTTCAGACTTGAGCAAGGC
>NW_003852408.1:11733133-11737489 GCF_000181295.1 Otolemur garnettii | reverse complement strand
TTACTGTGGGAGTGACACACAGTACATTCCCATCTGGAAACATCATTTGATGCATAGTATGACTGATTAGATGAAACAACCACTCTTTTCATAATGAAGTTTATTGCATAGAAATTTACAGAGGCAAATATTCTGCTAACTTTAAGATGCCAAATATTTGTATCTTTATCAATAATCATATGGTCTCTCTCTTTCTCAAATCCTCTAACTATACATTTTAACACAGTTGTAAACCCAGTGTGTACCTATGGTTTTGTGCTTTCTCTTTCCTCAGTCTAACATATTGCATGCATATTTCCATAATGGAATACACAATAGAATTTTAAAGCCCACAGATGGTTCAACATATTGATATATTTACTGAATATTTTAATACTTCTTCTCTGTTCTGAAGCTTATATCTTAACATCTGCCAATTGGAAGTAATTTTTAACTGAATTAAATATGTATGCACTTGTTTCCCAGGACACAGCAGCCTGAAAGTTGTAAGATACGGTGTTTATACTTCTCACAAGGAACAGCCCTTGGCTCTGGGCTCCACCACTGTAGTTCTGAACCCCCCACTTCAAGTCCCTTTCTTGGGATAGCAGAATTCTTTCGAGGGCTCACACGTGTTCCCGTGTGAAAAGCCATTGTCATTCCCCTCTTTGCCTTGTATGGCTCTCCGTCTGCTGCGTGGTGAACACACTTGGTCTCTTTCTGCTGCCCCTTTACTGCCTCAGTGACTTTCTGAATGTTGGTACCATATTTCTTTCTTTGGCCTGATCCTTGCTACAGTAACCTTCAGGAAGTTGTCTTGAAGTAGGGGGAAGACTGGAGGAGTCGATCTCTTTCCACCATCGATAAAACTATCTTGCTGGTTCTCAGCCTAGGACAGGCTTTTCTGCATGTGCTCATTTGTTCAGGAAATTAAATGGGCAGCTTCTGTAGCTTCTGCTCTATGCATGGCCCGGGGTTATAATGGTGTATGTGCAGGCCTCCTGAAGGCTTGCAATTGTCTTCCATACTGTGGATTCTATTCGCAGGTTTTTGTTTGGGGTTTTGGTTTTTATCTTACCTGCTTTGTCAATTTATTATTCCCTGCTACTTCCACCCTCCCTGAACATCTCTGAAAGTGAGGATTTTCACCACACCCATAGCCACTCAGTAGCCCCAGGGCACCGTAATATGCTTTCCCCTCTCCCAAGTGAAATCTCTCCCCCTCTAACATCCCGATGGAGGGGTTGAGACTGTTACCTGCACTTCCTCTCAGCCTCATTTTTGAAAGTATTAAGGCAACACATCTGTTTGCTGCCTCCCTCATAGACTCTAACCAGGGACCCAGGAATGCCTGTGGACACACCCAGAACAAGACATCAACAACATTCATTTTCGTGAATTTCATTATCTTTGTGCCTAAAATGTATGTCAGGTATTTCAATTTAAATTATGTGATACAGACTCATGTGTTTCCTAGGTTAATGTAATGCAATAGGATAAAATGGCTGAAAAAGTTTGCTATAGAAGTAAACTAGCTATTCATATTTAAGACTCCTGAAGCTGGTGACAATATCCCAGCAACCATTGCCTGTTACTCAAAGCAACATCTAAGTTAGATGTTGATTGCTCAGTGAGAAGATGGAGATAGATAGAAAGGAAGGTGGAGTAGAAAAGCAGCCGCTGAAAACCCCACAGACAAAAGCCTTTTATCTCATTTTCTTAAAATAATGGGCATCTCTTACCCATAAGTGTTTGAAGTAGAACAGGGGAGAGGACTTGGTGGAGTGCCTCAACATTCTGAACACTCTCCTGAGAGTAGAGAGGAAAGCCCAGCTTCCTCTTCCCCTTCAAAGGGCTCTACATTCCACTGAAATGTCCTGCGTGTCCCCCAGTGTGCTGGCTTCTGCAGGGTGATGAAGACAAATAGGTTATTCTAAAGTAAACCAGATGGAGCTTAGGCTTTGACATGAGCAGATGACCTTTCTTAAGTTCAACTTCTTCAAGTAACAAGAGGCAAAATTATGACCTTTCGACTTGTTGAGAACATCTTTAGACGTGTCCTGCACATTGTTCTTGCACACGATGAACCCGTTGGTCCCTTTCTTCCCGTTTCTCTTCTTCACTCCCTCTTCTTATCCTTCTTTGATTGTAACCCTTTATTTCTCACTCCTGTTACTAAGAAGATGACAATCTATTTTTTAAAGACAAAACTAAAGTTAATGGTAAGCATATTTATATCTCAGCATCCAAATAACAACGTGTAGAAACTTAGGACTTCACAGAAGAATGCAACCCTGCAGAATCTGATTGAGAAAATCCAAGTGACATTCATGGCAAAGGGAATAAAGCACAATATTGGTGATAGTAATAATAAAAACACAATAACTTTTATTTTATTTTATTTTTTTTATCAAGTCATATACACATAGACCATGTGTACAATAATGCTTTATGGGGGTACAGTGTGCTTATTTTATATACAGTTTGGAATGTTTACATCAAACTAATATAGCTTTCACCTCACTTAATTATTGTGTTGAGACATTTATACTCTATACTTAATAGATTCGACATGTACCCTCATAATATGCACCATAGGTGTGGTCCCCCTGTTTATGTTCCCTCCATCAAGCTTCCCCCCTCCCCTCCCATCACCCTTTTCTTCCCTCCTTCATCCTGGACTATAGTTGGGATTTATCTTTCATATGAAAGTGTGAGTGATTATAAATTGGTTTCATATTAGTACTGAGTACATTGGATACTTTTTCTTCCATTCTTGAGATACTTTACTAATATGTTCCTGTTCCATACATGCAAACATAAAAGGTAAAGTCTCCATATTTTTCAAGGCTGCATAGTATTCCATGGTATACATATACCACAATTTATTAATCCATTCATAAAAACACAATAACTTTTATGGGGTTTTTGTGTATCATCTCATCTGATCCTTGCTATAATTCTGGGACACAGATTTTATTGTCACCTTCACAAAGACTCAATTTGCGGCAGCTGCCAGAACAATCCAGCTATGAAGTGGTGGAGGTTGGGTTTGAATGCAACTCTTCTGATTCTCAATCCACCATTCCTTCTATGCTGTACTGTTCGTGTTCTCAGTTAATTGTGTAGGCAAGGAACTCTCCCTTATAGAAGTATAGAAATTCATAGAAGTTTATGGGAGAAAACCATAGATCTTTCTCACTGCCTTCCCTTGTCTACGTTGCATCTGACACAGATCCACATACAAATTTGCATATACATAGTTGTAGCAGAGTGGAGTCTTCATGCTTTTGTTAATGGGTGCATATTGTTATATATTTTTGTACCTGTATTTTTGTAGACCTTTTATGAAACTCTATGACATTCTTATTCAAGTCTGGGAGGTTTTTTCTAGAATGATGACTTCAAAAAGAATAGATAAAACTTTTAAAGTGAATTTAAGCATTCATTTTGAACAAATGATTTTATCTTGAACAATATTTATTTAATACTTATGGAATAGCCATGCTTGAAATTTGATGTTGTTAGTCAACGTTCATTCGTCTCTTTGGCTCTTAGCTTATTTCCCAAACCTTTTAGAAGAGCACCAATTCTTTTGTTGCAGCTCAAATTGCCTTCTATCCGAGAGAAACTCTGCTACTGCTTATGGTAACATGCAGATGTCAGAGTGCACAGTGAGTGTTGCCGTAATGGCAGAGGAGAAGGAAATGCATTCCCCAAAACAAAAGGGTGAAAAAAAAAATTTTGGTATCAGTGAGGAATATGGATGAAATAACTCAAATTCTGCTTACAGAAGAGTTTTCTGCTCTTTTTAGCTACTCCCCATCTTCCTCTCTATGCCTTCTGCTATGGCTAGAATGTGACCTCTCCAAAGTTCACATGTTGAAACTTAATGATCAGTGTGATAGTATTGATGGGTGGGAACTTTCACAGGTGATTAATGGGGCCATGGAAGCTCCTACTCTCAGGAATGGGGCCAAGGACCTTACTAAAGAGGCTTCGTGCATTGCTTAGCTGGCTCGACCTTTTGCCTTTCAGCAGGTTTCCCTCCTCTCCTGAGGACGCAGCTATGAGGTACCATAGCTGGACCATTCTCATCAGGCACCCCCAGCTGCCGGCACCTTGATCCCAGACTTCTCCATCTCCAGAACCAAATAAATTTCTATAAATTACGCAGTCTCAAGAATTTTGTGATAGTAGCACAAACAAAGAAATCTATCTCCACACACTTGATAGATTCAAACAAGTAGTTAGACTCAATGATGGGAAAGAACCGAGCCTTAGCCATTGGAAGATAATAAATGACTGTGTTTCTGGTTGTGAGAGAGAAGTGATTCTTGAAAATATTGTTCAGTTCAACAGAAAATTCAGCCAAGA
>NW_003852408.1:11725721-11732690 GCF_000181295.1 Otolemur garnettii | reverse complement strand
AAAAAAAAAAAAAAAAAAAAAGACCAGCATCATTCTGAGCCACATGTGTCACATTACTGGAAAGATTAAACCTTAATTAGTTACATTGTAGTGGGTGAAATTTATTTAATTTGCATGTCCTTCTAGCTACACAATCGTCTACAAACACAGGGTGATAATATGAATGGAAACAAGGCTTTACTTTAGATTTACTGTGTAGGTCCAAAGGCATCTCTCTTGAACTGTGATACAAGTGAAAGTATAACACATACATTAGAAGGATATTCTTCAGAGATTGTGAAAATGAGTTCAATTTATATGAAATGAAAGAAAATGAAACCATCCAAATATCAGGACTCTCATTCCTCTCTGAGGCATAAAATGCCACAGCTTAATAGGAAAGTTACAAATGAGCTACAGGGAGAAAAGAAGAAAATCTTCAGACATACCGAGGGAGGGTTTTCTTGATTATTACCCTGATAAAATTATAATCTATCAAGAAGAATTACCTTCATCACAAATTCTGATTATCCGTATTACAACCAGTGATGGAATGTAATGGTTAAGGACAAAGTTAAAATATTTGCCTCAAATTATGACCACCAGCAGTGCATTTTGACATACAAATAGGAAATAACAATTACTTGGCAATCACTTATAAATTCTAAATTGTACCAAATAGTAGCATTTCTTAGGTACAAGGAAAAAAATGTGAAGGAAGTACCTTTGTCGATATGCCAGCTTAAATCTCTGCTTGCCCATTATGTTGTAATGAATCTACAATATCTCCATGGTAACTTCTAGACACATATCTATCTATGTAACCATTTGCTATTTGTTTCACATATTTCATTTTATACACAGCCTTGCTTTGTCACATGACTGCATTTATGTGATAAGTATATATGCACATACACACCCAAATTTCCAAAAATAATATCAAATTATTTAGGAAAAATCAGTACACTTAGCACAGAGAAATTAAAATACTTGATTATGATCATTACAAGGGAAAAGATAATCGTGTCAGGAAAATTAGATAACATAATTTAAATATTCTGATGTTTCAGAAGTCCAGGCAGTAAGAAAAATGTATTCACCATGGTATAGTTCCCATGTGATTAAAATAAAAGATAAACTAGTTTTCGTCCTTAATTGAAACAGGAATTCTTTGACTGTTATCTTATGTACAAGACATTGATAGTGTTATTTAAAAAAAAGAAAAAAGACTCCTAGTATCCTGAGGAAAACATCTAAGTACAAACTGTGTAGGGTGGTGTCTTTTTCATGCATAGTCTCTGATGAAGGCCGTGAGACTGAGCCAACATCATAGGAGTCTCGAGTACCTTGGTGGAGGTAACACATCTGAATTTGCTCAGAGGTCAACCAGAGGCTACCCTGTTGCCCAGCAAATGAAGTGAAATTGTTCCATTTCCACATTCGCTAATGTGATTTCCTCTGCTATCCAATCACATTTTCCTCACTTGGACACATGGAAATCTACTCCCAGGGAGGATTTTATAGTTACTTAATTAAGTCCATATTTTAGGATTCTGTAGTATTTGAATTTTAAGATTTGCTTCCAATGTGAAAGGAGAGAATTTTACCCTCGTTATTCAGTCTTGGAGAAAGAGAAAGAAGTTCATTGGGATGGGGATGAGACGCCTTCCTGGTCTCTGCCTCGTCCTCAAATCGTCTTTCTATCCCCAGGTAAGGACCTTTGTGATGTGATCTAGGACTTTACCTAACACATGAAAGTGGTGTAACCTAATTCTTTGTACCCTCAACTAACCTGAAACAATAAAAAAAAAATAATTTGCTTAGAAAAAGTGTTAGAAATGTATTTATCAAAGAAGACAGAGTACAGCAATTTCTAAAATGTCATTTGAGATGTTTCATGACGGATCAAAGTTGGGGTGTTATGAAAATCTAGAATTGTTTCTAGTAGATTTTATCCATTGCAGACATTAGTTTATTGTTTAGAGATGCTGTGTGAAAAGGAGTTTAACCACATCAACAATTATTTTAATGTTGACCCAAGGAGCACAATGTAGTTAAAAGAGTAGATGTTGGAGGTGGATGGCCAGAAGGTTCATGTCCCCACTGTGTCATTTATAATGTCCGTCATCACGGACAAGGTACTTAATCTCTCTAAGAATCACTTTTCTCCTATGTACATTGAAACAAAGCTTTGCCTTCCTTAGGAGGTTAGTGCCACAAATATTTTAGATAATGTATGTAAAGTGATTAAATACCATGCTTTGAGCATAGTAATTGCTCCAAAAATATTAATTATTGCCACCATAACCCTATTATTATTATAATGGTTATTTTTTTCTACATCTGCTCAAAAATATAATGAAAATGTAAGTGTGAAAGTCTTCTCCTGTGCAGTAGAATATGTAAGAATTAGCATCAACATTCCCTTTTTCATGAACACTGCACAGAGCTCACCTGGTAATGAACGTGGAAATATGGAAAAGAATTAAAAAGATACATGTAGAATTGAGGCTATTTTCAGGTTCCTTAACAAAAACAATGAGAACATTGAAAAAAAATGTTATCTTGGAGAACTCCGTTAAATCAAAATGCTTTGAAATATTTTATTTAAAGAAATGCTAATTTGGAGAGCTTAAAAAAGAATGAGATCTAAAAGATATCAGATGGCAGACCAAAAGAAAACCGGGCAGAGCTTTCAGAAAAATATTTTATATCCCGTCCTTCACTTTCATTTATTTTGGGGTTAGTTTCCATGGAGTTCTGTCCTTGTGTGGTAATTGGATTATGCTGATGTCTAAAAAGTAAGATAGTCTAGAAAACCAAACCTGAAAGCTAACATAACTTTCCTTTATTAAGCATCTAAGTGAGAAGGGGTCTCTCAGTTGGTATTTAAGGAGTAACTGTATGAGAATGACTTGGATGTATGTATTTAAAAAGCAGATTGCTAAACCCCAATGAGGCCATGCTAAATCAGAATATTGTACCAAGAAATGTCCATTTTTTAAATACTTGTTACATTGTTTAAAAATTATCCTGGTAAATGTTGGATGAATAATTTCCTTGTTTGAGTACTTTAGGATAAAGCATTTCATTTGCTAGTATTTATTTTGTATGAAAGGTAATTATGAATAAGTTTTTTTTTAATTATTGTCATTAATTTTGGGCTTTCACCATGCTGGTGAAGATGACTTTCATTTCTGGCAATGCCCACACTTTAGAAATGGGTCATCACAGCCTTAATGACTGAGTACAATGAACTAACTGTAGAGAGGTGTGATGCAGGGCGGGTTTCTTGGACAGCGTCTATATGGTTGCTTGCCTATTCATTTTTGAACATTCATTTACAGCTCCAAGACATTTCTACTTAATCGAAATGGGTCTATTTAACTCAGTCTATATAATACATAAAAGCAACATTTTATGCATGCATAGGAGAATCTCAGATAACAGGCAGAAAGAGACTGGGAGAACATTAGCTTTGTCTATGCAAACATTTTTAAATGAGTTATTAAATGAAAGACTAAAACCAGTCTTCATAGGCTGTATCTTTTTTTGCAATAGACCGATTCATGTAAATTGGAAGCTATATTCTGTGAGATCTGTGAGTCACATTTTTCACATGTGGTGTGGGATGAGCTATTGAAAGAAAACTCACCTAACCTAGAGAAACTAGATTTCAGAGATATGAAAGAAAAAAAATACATTAAATGGCTTAATCAAATTTAAATTTCTAAAATATAATTTCACACATTTTCATCTGGGCGTAAGTTTAATGATCACCACCTAGATAGACGTCCTTGGAGCTTCTGCCAAATCTCTTTAATATCTTTGTGATGGAAATTACAAAAGCAGAGGCGGGTGTGCTCCGGTTTGTGAGTAAAGTCTATTATAAAGTCTCTTTTGAGGTGACTTAAGTCTACTTGCAATTCTCCAATATGGTATTTTTTTTTAAAAAATAGAGAGGAAGCTTGAAAATTAAAATATTATGTAGCAAATGAGGTAAGTTTGTGCCTGTCATATTTGTTGAGTTCTGCTAGTTAGAAAGAAAAGAACTCAGAATATCATTTTTAAAATCCATTGAATAGTAATACAAGCAAATGAACAAACAAAACCCGGGAAACTCTACACACACACATCAGACATACACACAACTAAAGAATATCTATCTTCAAAGAAAAAAAAGACGAGAATTTCAGGGAATCGAGGACAGGTTTCTATTTTTCAAATCTCATAGGCTGCCTCCTTAAATGTTAAAAGTTTCATGGCCTAACATTCTTCTATTTCTCTCTTTCTTAGTGCCTTCTAATCTGTGATCAGGCATTTGGGTGGCAGCCAATCAGCACTTTATAACTAAGGAAGTTTGAAAATTACTGGAAATCACAAAGTCACTTCTTGTGCCAGCACAGTAGAAATATGTAATTGGGCCTGAGTTGCATTCATTGTCCACTCCAGCCTCCACCCTTGATTCTTGAGAAATTTGTTCTGTAGGTCCCAGAACTGGACATATGGTTTTTGTCTAACAAACCAAAGACATGAGTGACAAACAATTTGATTGTTAAGTTCTTTATTCTGTATGCAGCAACTAAAAGTTAGCATTTTCTGATTCCCACTCCCCAATCATTGGCATATTAAATTGATATCTATTTTGGATAGAGTTCAGTTATGAAACCCAGTGAAACTATGCTTTTTTCTTAATCCATTATGGCTTTCTGGAAACTCCTCTGAAGTTTCTGAGGCAGGCCCTTCCACCCATCTAATGCATCACCTAATGGTATCCTAGGATCTGTACTGGGAACATTTGATCCTTTCTGTGTCTTGTTTCTTAAAGGATTCCATCAATACTGAATTTCCTTTCTAGGTTTTACTGCTTCTTGCAATCAGCGTAAGATCTGTTCCATTATCTTGGATATACCACGGTCTGGTGGATATTTCATCCTCAGTGATTGAGTGAGGACTTCCATTTCTCCTAAGCTCTGCCCTGGGCTGGATCTTTTATAGTATGGCTGATATTGCCAATCCCCAAGCAACTCCCAGACTTGGAATCAATAAAGTTGCCTGTTTTTTTCTCCCCCACTTCCTGTGTTATACCATATATACAGGATCTTCAGGTTTGAGCATCAAAGACAATGGTCTTGAAAGTTCAAACACACACACGCGCACACACACACACACACACACATACACATACAATTCCTTCTGCCTTTCCTCAGTGTCATCTTTAAATTATTTTTGCAGGATTGGACTGATTGTATGTGGGGTGACTGTACTTCAAGGATTTAGCAGTTCATGGATTTATGAAGAGAATAGGAGAGAATCCATGGAGACATTGTTTCTTAATACAAAGGAAAACAGCAAAAAGCACAGCAAACAGCACAGCAAACAGCACAGCAAACAGTTTTTAGGCGGTAACCACAGGTGATGATTTCTCATTAGCAAAATGCCAATGTTCTTTGCACACAAAGTGTGCCCAGAGTTTCACATTACTGCTACCACCATCATCACAATATGGCTATTGATTTAGCAGTAGTTTTTTTACTTTAAAAAGTCTATCACCCCCCTCCCCTGGTTGACTTAACCTCAGTACCACTCATTAGCTCTGGCATCCACTAGAGTTCAGTCATTCCTCAAATGAGATTAAATCTAAAATTAGCACAGCAGGCCAAAATTGTGTACGGTCAAAATTGTCCTTCAAAAATCTCTTTAAAATCTCACGAAATGTAGCAGAAATCATTGTTGTCTGTTTACTTCTTCCTTACGAGACCAATCCAGTTTTCCGACCTCATTGAAAAAGATCACTGTTTTTTTGATTGAGTACGAGAGGAAATAGAATTTCATACGTGTTTATAGACTTGTGTGGGGGAAATGATCATTGCTACTGTTCTGTTATTTGCTGAATATATTTAATAAATTCTGCAAAAGTCAAATAATTGATTTACTTCATATAACTTAATGCTACAAATGTTCCTCCTTTAAAAGAGGGGAGAAGTGCAGGCCAAGTGAGGTGAAGTCATTTGCCTAAAGCCACGGATAAATACTAAAAGAAATGAGCTTATAACTTAGGTCTCCCTTCCTAAATTAGAGTCTATTTCTTTTAGATGGAAGTCAGTCTATTGCTTCTACCTCAGGAACTGACCGATTGCTAATGTTTGCCAAATTTCCTGTACTGAGAAGGATTCTGAAGCTGATTCTAGGCTTAGCATGCAGGAACAGAATGATCACCAGTCCACAGTGGACAACAGCGGGCAGACGTGAGCTGCTGACTGCACATTTGCAATTTCTGCACTAGACCACACTGTCCAAGAACTTGAACTTGGAATATGGAGTGAAAACAGAGGGGAAAGAATCAAGACTACTTCTTTTCTTCTTCAACCTATCTGTAAGATTATATGAGAATTTCAAATCTAAGAATCAATCGTATCTTCCTATATGGTCTTCCTTAAGTGAGAAGGCATTAAAAAAAAAAAAGAGAGGGGGGAAAAAAACATTAACAGGAGAGAAAATTGATTGACTAATTTTTAAGTGTATTTTTGTAATGGACAAGTTCCTGAAGTATTCATTAACTAATGGAATGACGGCAGTGTGTGATTGCTGTCTCTACAGAACAGGAGGTTAAGAAGTGCAAGGGCGTAACAGCCCCTTGTCTCTCAAAGAGCTGGGAGATGGCCCGGCTCACTGGCCCAGGCTCAGGAGGATCAAAGGTCTTATTGATATTCGTGGTTATGCTCCCCTAAACCTTGCTATCCTTCTCCACTTCCGGACAGCCCTAGAGGATTAGGGGAAAAGAGAAAAGAGAAATCTGTTCCCATATGCGGGAAACGGCCATTTCTAAATGGTGTGGAATTGGGTTCATGATTCCGGAGGGATCTCGGCTATACTTTTTACCAAGGCCTGGTAGTTCTTCAAACATTTATGATGCCTGCCCCATTTGGGGGCACCTAGGTGGACAGCAGGAGAGCAGTCTTACAGACCTGCCCCATAGAAATCTCCTTG
>NW_003852408.1:11723770-11725200 GCF_000181295.1 Otolemur garnettii | reverse complement strand
GCCCTTCATAGCTTCTATCCTGGGATCCTCTGCAGGGTCCTCACCCTCAAACTCCTTGGTTGACATGTGCAACTCCTAAATTCTGAAATCTGTTACTTTACTATGCTTTTGAATTTCACATATCCCTGGTATGTGGCACTGTGACACATCTCTGTTTGTTTTAATTATTTTTATTTTATTTTATTTTTATTGTTTGAGGTTCATTGAGGGCACAAAGAATTAGGTAAGTAGGTGACACTCTTTGCAATTGTTAGGTAAAGATCCTCTTATAATTGTGTCCCACCCCAAGAGGTGTTCTATACACCATAACCCTCCATCTCCCTCCCTCCTCCACTCTCCCCCCACCTTGTTACCCTGCCCCCCACTTTGAATTAATTTGAGTTTTTCTCTTATGTGGGTATGTATTAGATCATCTATTGGTTTCATGTTTTAATTATTAATTGCTTGAGAGAGAGAGAGAATTGAATTGTATTATCTACCAAATGCTGGGCATGATAGTAGGAACATTTAAATGGTTTTATCATTTAGGAAATAGACTATCTCTTCTTCTCACAATGTTTCTGCACCTGGGTACTGAATTGAGACTGACTGGGTTCAAATTTTAGCCCAACAAGATCTTAGGCAAAATACTTAATATTTTGATGGGTTCATCTGCGAAATGAAAAAAATCACCCCTAAAACAAAGGCTTCTTGCGAGAATTTGAAAGGTAGTTCATGAAAGCAACACACACAGAACCTTGATTAACCACCTGTTACTGCTGTTGCTGCTGCTGCTACTTTTATTAGTAACATTACTGTAAACTTAGGAACTGTTCCTTCATAGTCCAGTTAGAGAGACAGAATACATGCTTCCCTTTCCACAATGTGACCACGCCCTAGGAGATCCAAGCCAAAGGGGTCTGGGGCACCCTTATCTTGTACTGTCTTTGTAGAGTGCTGAGTTTGCTGAGGACCCTTGAGAAAGGGCCACTAGCGTCATCAGAGGCTTTAAGGGTCACTCATCAGAGGATCCATGCTGGTTTCCACAGTCTCACAGACAATCCCTTTCCATCTTTAACATCCTCTTTCTGTGCCAGCCCTGCTCATAGCAATAGCACAGAACACTGTTTAATACCAAATGCAGGGTGGCACCTGTGGCTCCAAGGAGTAGGGCGCTGGCCCCATATGCCAGAGGTGGCAGGTTCAAGCCCAGCCCTGGCCAAAACTGAAAATATATATATTCAGTTATATAAGCAAAAACCAAGAGCTTTCTTTTCTAAAGATGGGCAATAGCTAATTATCATTTTATAAGGTAAAAAGATATTATTTAGCATCCCAATAGAAGCTCTTATCATACATAAGAATAAGATTAACCTTAACAAATATGTGAGACCCATATGAAGGAAAAATAAATTTTACTGAAATTCTTAAACAGCAGATATATGAGAAGA
>NW_003852408.1:11719616-11723638 GCF_000181295.1 Otolemur garnettii | reverse complement strand
CTTTCTTCAGATTAATATTTTCAACATTCCCTACACCATTAAATCTTAACCTCGTCTGGAATGCCTCCTTCTCTGTCACATAACTAACCTGCTTCCGTGTCTGTTTGAACATTTATATTGTTCCAGGGGTTGGTCGATAAAAACTTACAGAGCTCATGTTCCCTGATACTTTCACCAGAATATTCTCATAAGTGTCCCTGTGGTCACTGATCTGGGCCGGGATGAACGACGGCAATCTTCTGCCTGCTGATCTTCCCACACTCTCACCCTTCATCCTTCTTGTAAAGTCCTGCAGTCCTCTCCTAACACAGGACTGAGCTTGTTACTCCCCTGATTACAAACTCTCAACTGCTCCCTATTTCCTACCTTCAAAAGTCCCACATCCAGAATTGTCATTAGAGCTCTCCATGTAAAGTTCTCCTTACAGTCCTATTGCCTTCTTCTGATGCTTATAAATTTTAGTTTTATTTTGAAAGACTTAAAACTTCCAAAAAGTGGAGGATGCTTATAAACTCACCACTAAGCAAACTCACTACTAAACAGAATTAAACACTATGGGTGTTAGGAGGAACAGTTCTTCCCTATATCCTTAGTTTCTTTTAATTCTGAGGGTACTTAATTGGTGTAACACACCTTGGGAGATGGAATAAATTAGCAGACTGGAAAATTTTAGGATGTTGAGTTCCATTTCTCCTACCTTCCTCCTGGGAGTGGGTTTGACTGCAGTAAGCGCAAGTTTGTATCTGCTACCTTGTGCTAGTATTACTTTTGAGAAGGTGATTAGATTTACTTAATTCTGGAGTCCATTTAGCATCTCCAAGGTCCATTTTTCAGTTTTATCTTCATTGGTAATAAAGATGTATTCTGTTATATAAATGGAGTCATGAGTATATAACATTGAATATGGCTTTTGTTCACTCAGCATAATCCCCTGATCTATGATACACAGAGTACCTCAAAAGATGTCCATATTCTTATCTTCTGAACCTATGAATATAGGAAATACAGCAAAATAGACCTTGCTGGTGTAATTCAGTTGAGGATCTTGAGATGAGACTATCCTGAACTGTCCAGGTAGACGTCATATACCTACAAGGTTCCTAATGGAGAGGGAGTCAAAGAGAAGTGAGAGCTGTGACAATGGAAGCATGACATTGGAGAGATTCAAGGATAGGACCACAGCCAGTAAATGCAGGCAGCTTCTAGATGCTGAAAAGGGGAAGGAAACAGATGCTTCCCTGAAGCTTCCAGAAGAAAGTCAGCCTAGCTGATCCCTTGATTTCATACATCTGACCTCTAGAACAGTAAATAATAAATTTATGTTGTCTTAAGCTATTATACTTGTGGGTCATTTATTAAAGAAGAATTAAGAAACAAATACCAAGTCAGTATATTCTGTACACATCAAGAGTTTGTCCCTTTTAACTGCTTAGTAGTAGTCCTTAGTATGAAGGTACCACCCAGTTTAACTATTCACCTGTTGAGGGACAGATGGTCATTTCTAGTCTTTGGCTGTTACAAATAAACCTGTTATGCACATTTTTATTCAGGTTTTCGAGTCAAAATACATTTCTCCTTCGTTGGGATTAGTGCTCTTGAATTCAATAGCTAGGTCATACGGTAAGTACATGTTTAACTGTGTAGTCACTGCCACAGTTTCCCCCACAGTTTTAATGATATAATCAGACAGAAAGATCCTGAAAGACTGGAATAAAAATGCCTTTGGCCATTCGAGCTCTAAAACAGAAATCTTGAGCCCCTAAAGTTGCATAACCAGGAAGCAGGAACCAATTTCTATACAGCACCCCCCTCCACATGGATTATATACTTCCTAACTGATTTCACATACAGATAGAGAATGATGGACAAACAGAAATCTCTAAGCATGCTGAGGACAAGATGATTCTTCTCAAAAAACAGACTTGAGGGTCGAACAAAGGAACTCTTCCACTGCCAGGCAGGGACAACCTCATGTTACTCATCCAGAACCTCCTGTTACTTCATGACTTGAAGGGGTTGGTACATGTCTTCTATTTTTCCACTTTCTTGAGTGGTGTTTTTTGTAGTTACTTTATCCATGTTCCTCCATGGTGACAGTGAAGATGAGGATGGGGGGAGTATGAACTTTGTCTTTTAATTCATAAATACCTGGATGACCAAAAGCCACATCCAGGTCTAATGCCGAGGAATACATCTCATCTGGAATTGTAACTTGGAGCCGAATTTCTCACAAGATAGGACTTTGCTTTGTATCCCTTGGGCCAAAGACAGATGGGTTTCATGTGTGATGTTCTAATGAGACATTTTAATTTAAAAGTTTAATTTAATACTTTAATATGTTTTAATGAAATAGTTACTTGGTAACTGCAAAAGAAAAACTCAGTCCGCAGCTGCTAGATAATCAGCAAACCCATCTTGTCTTCTTTCTTAGATCTTTTTCTAAGTAATCTAAATGTCCCAACCTCTTAGTTAGTTGTGGCAATGTGACCTATTAACCAAATCAGGGTGGGCATACGCCACTTCCGGGAGCCCCCACAGAAACTTTCCACACATGAACCTCTATTCTCTCTCTTTTCAGTTCGGCAGAAGAAAACTCCACAGACCTAAAAATAGTGAAGTCTCAAAATGAAAAGAACCTTAGATGGCCATGTGGGGCCATCTCAAGCAAGAACATTACTTACCTGTGATATAAGTGAAGAATTAGCTTTACTTTTCTGATAACCTGGGATTTATCAGTTAACTACAGTGAGCATGTCATAGCCAATACAGTGTCTAATTCCACAATAATTCTATTATTTAAAAAGAATTACATTTTCTAAAATCTATATAGCTACTCCCTCTTTAAGTTAAAGAAGTTTCTTCCTAGCTTTTCTAAGAATTCTTAACATAAATGCATGTTGAATTTTATCAAAAGATTTTGCTCTGCAGCAATTAGTATAATTTTGTTTTTTTCCTTTTATTCAATAATACAGAGAATTGCATTCATAAATTTCCCATTGTTAAACTACCTTCATATTCATTATGTAGTTATGATTTTATGCTTTACCTTTTTAGCTCTCTCTTGCCTTCAAATAAGAAAGAGCTCTAATCTAGTCTCAACACCACAAAACCCACAACCTTGAAACAAATACAGGGAATGATGTTGCAATCACACAAGCCTGTCCAATGCTTGCCCAGTCCTCTGCAAGTCACATCTCTATAGCTTTGTATATACTGTTCCTTCTCCCAAGAATACCCTTTCTCATCTCTGAATTTTTAAATTATACCAGAGTTTCAAGTGTCATTCAAATGCTATGTCTTCCATGAAATGGCTCCTCATAACCTCTATAGTGTTTTAGATTTTTTGTGGGGGGGAACATTTTTTGCATATTACTTAGTTAATTATTTCTTCAGAACATTATTCCAAAACTTACTGGCTTAGAATGACTAAAACTTTCATTATTCCACAGTTTCTATGGGTTAAGAATTCAGGAGCGACTTAGGTGGTCCTGTGCGAGGGCTGCTCATGGAGTCGTAGTCAAGAAGTCGGCTTGCCGGGATCCAGAGTGCTCACTTCCACATTGGCCTTCTTATAGGGTCAGCTGGTGCTGGCTGGTGACAATAGGCCTCATTTTTCCTCTCTACGTGGCAGTTCCATAGGGCTGTGTGGAAGTCTTCACAACATGCAACTGGTGTCCTCCGGAGCATTGCAGAACCTACAATGTTTCTTATGACTAAGGCTCAGGAGTCACTCACAGTCACTTCCTTGGTATCTTATTATTATAATAATAACACAATTTGGTAAGGGAGGAAACTAAACAAATATATGAAAACCAGGTGATAGGTGTGTGTCATCTTGGAAGCGGACCACTACACTGACTGTTTCGCACTTTGATTATTTTTGTCTAATATGGTATCAGCCTTAGAGGGAAAATTCATGTTGGCAGTCTGCTTTTTATCTTTTTATCTGCTTACATAATCAGCTTGTGGTAAATACTTGAACATGTTTCATGCAAGAACAAATAAAGAGATGAAAGAAATTC
>NW_003852408.1:11717541-11719328 GCF_000181295.1 Otolemur garnettii | reverse complement strand
CATAAAACAAAATGCTGTATGGAAAAGACTAATGCCAATTTAGTTTAATGTGTCACATTTTTATTTTGCATTCAACTTAGGGCTTTTTTTTTTTTCCAGTTTTTGGCCGGGGCTGGGTTTGAACCCACCACTTCCAGCATATGGGGCCAGTGCCTTACTCCTTTGAACCACGGCGCGACCCTTAGGGCATTTTTTAATGCTTGGTGGCAAAATTAAACAAAACAAACAAAAAAGATAACGGACTAAAGTAACAGTGAAACACTCTCATTATTCTTGATATAAAGAAATTCACAGTACATTCTAGTACCTATAAAATGAAAATGATGCAGAAGTTTTAGAGTTAAGTTATATAAGGGAAGTACTGTAGTTTCAATATATTCAATTATCTAGAAAAGCGAATCAATTTTGTGTTGTTCATAACACCAAAATATGCATGCCGCTCTGAATTAAAGTTGTAGAGAACACATGTGCTCACTTCATGCTTATATATTTCCTCTGGGAACAAGTCAACCTCTATGATAAAGCCCAGGGAAAACCATCTCAAACCTACAGATGAAAACTCTGAGCAGGAGGCCAGGGAATTTTTCATAAATAACTCAGGTAATTTTTATACAGATGAATTTTGGAGCCCAGTTATCTAACAGCAGAAGCCAGTGTACCAAATGGTGAAGAGCAAACTTCTGAGATATAATACAGAATCCAAAAGAAAGGATAAGGGCAGCTCTGGGCACCTCTCTGTACCTGCCAAGCTCGTGGACACTGTGAACGGCTTCCAGTACATTTCCCACTAGACATTGTAATGCTACTTCTCTCCTTGACTAGAAGTCATAAACTGAGAAGAGAAAAATAATGCTTATAGTCACAAAATAAGTCAGGATTTTACTGCCTAGTCTGGGACAAAAGACAAATGGGGCAGTAGGGAAATTTTGGTTCTGTTTTTTGTAGTTTTTAAAGACATATTGTTTCAACAAGTGAGAGTTTGGATCTAGGTCCAATGGTCTCCTCTAAGGAAGAAATATTATCTCATTCTCATTTCTTTCAGCAGTTATCAGGGAGAGAAGGCAGAGGAAATATAAAAAACAGTAAGAGAAAAGGAAAGTGTAGCAAGTGACTGCAAGTGACGCGGTGAAGCCGTTGGCAGGTATTTCCCACGTAAACAAGATGGGAATCTGACTCATCCATCCCCCTGCTCTCCTTTCCCTGACCCCCACATTCTATTCTATTCTGGGAAGTGGTGGAGAAGGTCTGAAGAGACCATAGTCATTCACTGTGCCACCCATGAGATTTCCCCTATAGGAAGAGGTACACATTCATAAATGAATATTCTGCATGCTTTTCTCTGAAAATGCAAAGGATGCTTCTGGCTTGTTAAAGCATCGCTTGTTTCGTTTTATTGAACAACCTATGTGCACACAGGTTATAAAGGCACAAGATGGAATATTTAAGAAAAAAAAAAACCTGGTTAGGTACAATGGCTCACACCTGTAATCCTAGCACTCTGGGACTCCTAGGCAGGTGGAACAGGTGGACCATGTGAGTTCAGGAGTTTGAGACCAGCCTGAGCAAGAGTGAAACGCTATCCTTCCTTTTAAACAGGAAAAAAAAAAAAAACAGTAACAACAAATAAACCTAGCTGGGCACTGTGACAGGCACCTGTAGTCCCAGCATCTACTGGGGAGACTGAGGTTGCTGTATGATGATGGGAGAGAGTGAGACTGTCTCAGAAAGGAAGGGAGGAAGGAAAGAAGGAAGGAAGGAAGGAAGGAAGGAAGGAAGGAAGGAAGGAA
>NW_003852408.1:11708103-11717515 GCF_000181295.1 Otolemur garnettii | reverse complement strand
AAGGAGGGAGGGAGGGAGGAAGGGCAGGCCACATTCTTTGATTTGATTAAATTATGCTGAATCTATAATCTTCCTATTAGCTTTACTTTAATAACTAATGAAGATTTATAACTTAGGATAAATACACACCCAGATCTCAGATAACAAAGGTTTGATTTTCTTATGTCCTGGTCCACACAGGGATACAGTTCTACATAACTTCATTTTCTGGGTTTCCCTGATCTTCAAGATCAAAGGGAACAGGAGGAAACATGGAAACATAACTGTGTCACTGAGGGCCCAGCCAAAAGTGAAATATATTTCAGTGGCTAAAGTTAAGTCATGTGGCCACACCTAACTTCAAGAGGAGCGGGGAGTACAATCCCACTATGTTCCAAGGGGCAGAAAGTAAGAAATGCTTGGCAACCAATGCTGATGACTACAGCAAGCCCAATCTGACCTAACAGCCACAATTTCCAAGAAACAAGAGTCGCTTGGAGCACTTTTAATTTATCTTTTTCCAATTTTTAATTTCCCTTAGATTGTAAGAAATCAATAGACATCTATTCAAGGTCATTTAATATATACTCAGACATCCTGTAGTTCGTTTTCTATTTGGTTCACTTTACTTAAGATGATTTATATCAATATTTCCTACTATGCTTATGATTCTGCTACATTTTTTTCTTGCATTTCCTCAAGATTCTACACACACACACACACACACACACACACACACACACACAGTATATAGACAGACATTCATCAACATACACTAAATGGTTTGTCCTGTAGTGGTTCATAGTTACTATATTGTAGCTTTGTTTGTGTCGTAAATTATGCCCTTATTAGAGACAAAGGAGGAATTAGTTGTGTGAAGACAGGTGTGTAGATTAAAGGGGGGCATCCGAGCTGGAGGAAAACCTTCATTCAAACACATTAATGTGGGCCTTGTACTGAGAATTGCAAGAAAGAACTTCTTGCTTATTGGGCAATAATGTTGGATAAGGAATTTTGAGAGACATGGCTGGAGAGTTAGACAGGGGCTAAGTGGTGATGTAGCTTCTGTATCTTCCTTATTCCGGAGATAATTATGATGAAGAATAAAAATTAAGTGCAATAAGGTCAACTGATATGTTTTGAGAATGATGTGAAGTCATAAAGTTACCTCAGATTGAAATGACATGTTCAATCCAAATTACCTTAATCTGAAGGCAGTGGAGGGGGAGATGGAGGAGGAGGTGGAGGAGGAAAATAAATTACCTTTATCTCAGTTATAGAGTCACTGATACTGCAGAAATCAGTTCTGGCATAGAATTATGTTACTGAAAAAGGTAGGGAAAAAGCTCTCAGCTGGACACGAGAAGATTCATGCCCTATTCCTGCTTTTTGTCACTGGACATTTCTATAGCTTTAGATAGCTCAGGTAATCCCTATTTCTCAATTTCTTCATAAATAAGATTGATACTTTTATAGTTTTCTTATTTAAAGCATAAGGCTATTACATAATGAGTGTGTAGAGGTCTCTTGAAAAATAAAATTAAAATTACCATAAATAATTAAAGTAGTCTTAATCTTCATGATAAACAATTCACAGGACATGTCATCAATATTCAGAGTAATAAAATTCTGACATTTAGTTCAGGCCTTCAGTACTGACGAAATATTCTATTAGTTTTTTTTTTAATAATAAATCCCATCAAGACTGGAATCACTCCCTGAATATATAAAATTATACTATTTAAAAATTAAGACACTCAAAAAATTAAACTAATGTGCACTGGACCAAATTTTTAACATTTCTTTTAAATATACATATGTACATAACTTATACAAAGGAACTTGTCATTCCTGGCTGCTTAGGCCGTCATTTAAGAACTCATTACAATAATTAGGATGATCACTTTTAATTCTGGAGTATGTCATTTTGTAAACCATTGTAATTTTCCATTAATTATAAATGTTAACCTCTTGACCAATCAGAACACTTTCAATCAGTTTAATTATTCCTCAAGAATCGCAATTACTTTGTCAATAATCAAAATAAATGCCATTAGTCATAAACTTTTACGTGCCATTTAATGAAGGTTATGTTAATTTTAAAGTTAAACCGCCTCTGCATGTCCCCTTTGAGTTTGACTCTCACGCTTCTCAATCACATGAATAGGGTTCTGAGAACTGAGTTATGAATACCAAGGCACAGGGAGTGAAATAAACCCTACAGGAGTGGGATCATCAGATTTCTTCGCAGAATCTAATGCACTGAGAGCAGTAGGCTTTGACTTTCCATTTTAACGACATATTTAATTCTACGTGTGTTTAATATGTACTTAATAATACTAAGCACTGTCATCATTCTTGAAATTTCAGAGGAAAATTAAAGTAGACAACATTTCTGACTACAAAGAACTTGCAGGGTTTTTTTGTTTCTGCTTTCTAACTAAGGCAAAATTTACATATAGTGAAATGCCCAGATAGCACATGTATAATCATTTGAATACTGACAAGTGTAGTCACCTGTGTAACCATGACATAGTAAGAAATATACATTTGGTCTTTGACCAAGTTCCTGACAAATCTTGTATAATTCCCTGAACGATTACTAAAGAGTGTCTTGCACAGAAATTCTAAACCCCCTCTAATTTTCTAGGTGACAGAAACATCTTTTGCTCTAACAAGATGGTTCTTGTTGGGGTTGGGCATAGGGTCAGGACAGAGGCTTGTCATCAGAAAACCAAGCCTTAATTGTAAGCTTGTAACTTTTAGCCTTACCCCATCCTCCAAGGAGGCAAGAGGGGCTGAAGATTGATTTGAGTTAAGAATAGAGCATTCCTACATGCTGAGGCCACCGTAAGAATCCCTAAAATAGAGCACTCAGAGAGCTTCTGGGTTGGCAAACATTTCCACATTACTGGCAGGGTGGCCCATTCCAACTCCCCGGGGACAGAAGCTTATGTCCTCCAGGCCCTTCCAGAATATATGAAATGTACCTGGATATATTCAACGGGTTGTATATTTGTATCCTTTTAATATCTTTGACAATAAATCAGCAAATGTAGGTAAAATGTTTCTTTAAGTTCTGAGCTGATAGAGCAAATTATTGAAACTGAGGAAGGCATCATGGGATCTACTGAGTTGTAGGCAAATTGGACAGAAATGTGGAAACCATGGGGGGTCCACTACTAGCAATTGGCATATGAAGTGGAGGGCAGTCTTTTGGGACTGAGCTTTTAACCTGTGAGGTCTGCTCTAACTCAGTGTCAGAATTAAAATGAATTTCTGGGCACCCAGTTGGTTGGTAGGAATGGGAAAAAAAATCCACATTGGGTGTCGGGATGGTGTGAACAGAGGAACAACAATCCATCAACTCACAAAATCCTACGTAGTTCCTTTCACTTGGTTTCCACCTGTCACCTGCAACCTCTGTCCTGATTTCTTCTTTTTTTCTTTCATAGAGCAACTGTAATTATTTTTTTAACTAAATCATAGCTGTGTACATTAATGCAATCACAGGGTACAGTGTGGTGTTTTCATATACAATTTGAAATACTCTCATCAAACTGGTTAACATAGCCTTCATGTCACATCTGGGTTTGGCTTGTCTTAGAAATTCATACAGGCAGACTCCTACAGTCCATATCCTTTTGCTTTCATGTAGTGTATACTATTCTCAAGATTCATCATTTAACATTCGTTCTTTTTTATTATTCAGATGGTATTTCATTTCATAAATATGTCACTGTTGTGGTATCTGATTTTGAATGCATGTTATTTCCAGTTTAGACTACAATTAATAAAGCTGCTATACATAACCCACAATGGACTTTTTTGGGGGTGAATATATGGTTTTACTTACCTTGGGTATAAACGTAGGAGGAAATAGCTAGACTATGTGTTAGAAATACGTTTAACTTTATAGGAAACGGCCTAACGCTGTCCCAAAATGGTTGCAGAGTTTTTTACATAAGATAGAAATGTTTGATTATTCCATTTGCTCCATAGAGTCATCAACTTTTGGTGTTATCAGCGAAGTGGCAAGTTTTCCTTGTCATGTGCATATTAGCCATTTATATATATTCATACATACATATATATGTACAGTTTTTTTTGCCTAGCTCTATACAAGTTTAACTTCTAACTTTTTGTATTGAGTTGGGGGGTTTATAAAAGTATATTCTGAAAGTAAGTCCTTTGTTAAGTATATTACAAATATTGCCCTCAATTGGACTTGTCTTTTGTATTTTTAATGCTGTTTATTGATGAGAAAAATTATTTAATTTGGATGATATCTAGCTTATAACTTTTTTTCATGGTTAGTTATTTTTGTGTATTCCCCTAATATTCTTTTTTTGTCAGACATCTTGAAGATATCCTCCTATATTTTCAGTAAGCTTTATAACATGAGCTTATATTTTTGTCTATAATACACTTAGAATAAATTTTACGTACCATGTGAAGTAGATATCAATGTTCAAACTTCTCCATTCATCTATCTAGTTGACCCAGTATCATTTGTAGAAAAAAATTTAATTAATTAAATTGTCTTAAATCCTTACTGAAAATAAACCAATTGTGTAATTGTGAATTATTCCTGGATTTTCTTTCATTGATCTATTTATCTATCCACATGTCAATATCAACTGTCATTGTAACATTAGAGTAAGCCACAAAATGAAGTGATATACGTCCTCTACTTTTTTATCTTATTTTCCAAGATAATTTGTTTTTTTCTTTCTAGGTGATTTTTATTTCCATATTAAGTTTTAAAATCAACTTTCACATTTCAGTAAAAATGTCCGCTGAGGCTATGACAAGGATTGTGTCATTATGTCTACAGGTCAATGTGATTGAGAATTGATGTCTTAATGCTTAACAATATTAAGTCTTACAATCCATAAACACACTGGTTGGGCCAGATCTTCATCAATCTTCATCATCTTCTAATCCTATATAAATTCTGTGTCACTATTAAGCCCTGAGTCCTGTACTAAGCACTTCAATTTTCTCCTCAGCTTTGTGGAGTCTCTCTCTTTATGTAACAGCTCAACCTTTGAGTAAGAAGTTAGTGAAAACCCAACCATGGACTTTCCTTAGCTCCTTTCTCTCTCATACCACGCTCCACCATTCCCACTCTCTCTAACAACTCCTTATTCCAATCTCAGCCTTCTCAGCTCAGCAAGGCCATTTGCTTTGCTTGCGCTCAATCTCTGTGTGTAATGGTTTCCCAGGAAGAAAACCAGGGCAAGCTCTAAACTTGGGCTTTCCCCCCCTTTTCTCAAGGATTTCAATCTCATGTTGCCTGTGGTTATTTTTATTTTTTATATATAACTTACAGAAACAATTGTCTTATATTTTGGCCAGTTTTACAATTGTTATGGTGGAAAGTCAAGTCTAGTATCAGTTACATCATCAGGACAAGTAACAGATTGCAATTTAAGGTGTTAAAGAGTCGGGCAAACATTGAACACAACATTTTTGACTTTCAAAAGGAAATGCTGTACCCTGAATATGTGTATGTCTGTGTATATGACCCCACAGCACTCTACCAAGGGTGATAAAGTGAGACTCTGTCTCTAAAAAAAAAAAAAAGATAAGCTGTCATAATTCAGAGGTTCAAAAAGGCCTCTTGGAGCAATTGATTTTAAGTATACACCTGAAAGTTGAAGGGAAGTCAGGCCAGTGAAGACAGTGGGTGAGAGTTAAAGTGCTCTGTTTTTAAGCTATGATCAGATGCTATTACCAAGGATTCAGTGTGTAAGACTCAGGCATGTGTGAAAACACCATTATATTCCTTGAATATCCTTCTCCCTAGGGGGCCATCATATTGCCACTTGTATCTCGATGAAGGGAATGTCTTGGGCTGCTGGGACTTCCAGTAACTGAAATTTAAATAGGATTTCTATGCCGGATACTTTCTGTCTCTGAAATATCATATGATAAATCTAGACAATTCATACCTACTTTTTGTGAGGTTCCATCCTCGGATCAAAATATTAAAAATGTAATTTTAGACTAGGATTAATGAAGTAGTCTTCCTATGCTCAATTTTCTTCCTATGCTCAGAAAATTTTCATATTTAATTTGTTTCAGGAACACAGTCCTATCATATTGATTCTCTCCTTTCTTCAGAAAGAGAAAACCTTAAAATATATCTGTAAATTAAAAGGCACTAATCACCTATTTCAAAACAAAAAATCTAACATCCTATTATCTAACGAATAAATGAACTGGTTTATATTCTCTGTCGTGGACAGTCCACTGGAAGGTGACCCAAAAACAACAGAGGAAAAGCACTTCCTCACCATCTTGGTTTTGGTTAAGCCTTGTTTACCTGAGAATATAGAAGACTTGTATGTAACATACCTGGGGTTTACTTGTTTCTTATGTTTAAGTGACATAAAAGATAGGTAAAATGTTTCTAATATACTCATTTACCTACTGAGAATTTAAATCATATTAAGAATTCCCATTTTCAATTAAATTTTGTTCCCCACGCCCTTCAAATGCCATGAGGGAGAGTAACAGGCAAAAGGAAAAGTTATTAGGCAGGAATGTAATCTCAACCTGTCTCGTTATCCCACAGCTTTTAGTGTCTTTCGCCTCCTTTGTGCCTTAGAGACCGTAGTCAAGCTACATTCATATTTGCAATCTTACAGTCTATTTTAGATTTGTATTATAGTTAGACCAGCTTTTTAAAATACTCTGTTCACTGTGCAGTCAGTCATATATATTTATAGTTCTCCAGAGAACTCCTGCGTGAGGCATTAAACTTACAGAGTTGGGTCATACTCCAGCCCATGTTGTCTGAGGTCCAGAAAGCACAATAATATTTGGTCTTTTTACTTTGTTTTTGAAAATCTGCTCATTGGTTGAAATGTCAGAAAACCTGTTCTCAGATTAAAAGATGAAAAATGGGATTGATTCTTTCTTTATGCAAGCCTATGTAAGCATTCGTGCAAAATTCCAATGAAACTCCTGGGGTAGGGGAAGGTGGAGATTTAACAAGAAGCAAATTTAGTTATTCAGATGAGTTTAATTTTACTCGAAAACTCAATAAAGTCCTTTTAATTTTTTTAAAATGAACCTAAAATTTTAGAATAGATTTAGAATTATAGAAAAGTTTCAAAGATAGTTACAAAGAGGTCCCATATACCTCAGAACTCTCCCTGTTATAAACATGTATGATATGATATATCTGCCACAAATAATAAATCAATATTTATACGTTATTATTCACTAAAATCCAAATTTTAGTCAGCCTTCCTTAAGTTTTACCTAATGTCTTTGTTATGAATTCGATTTGTTTCTCATGGCTTCTTAGGCTCCTCTTGAAGCGATGGTTTCTCAGACATTCCTTGTGGATGACCTTGACAGCTCTATGCGTTTCTGGTCAGATGTTTAGCAGATTTCCTCTCAGTTGAGTTTTTCTGTTGTTTATCTCATGATTAGGCTGTGATTATGGGTTTGGGGGAGGAAAACTACAGAGTTAAAGGGCCATCCTCAGCACATCACACAAGTACTATCAATATAAGATAAAACCACTGACCAGCTGGCTGAGATAGTATTTGTTAGGTTTTTCCACTTAAAAGTTACCCCCCCACCCTCGCTTCCATACTATACTCTTTGGAAGAATATCACTGTGCATCAACTACTCTTAAGAAATGGGGTGTGGGGGGTGGCGCCTGTGGCTCAAAAGGGTAGGGCACTGGCCCCATATGCTGGAGGTGGTAGGTTCAAACCCAGCCCCGGCCAAAAAAAAAAAAAAAAAGAAATGGGAGTGATTCTCCACCTCCTTGGGGGAAGGAATATATTTGTAAATAATTTGACAATCTTCTGCATAAAAGATTTGTCACTTCTCCCCAGTTGTTTATTTAATCACTGATTTATATCAGCATGAACTCACAGATACTTATTTGTACTTGAGTTATAATATGGTACTACTTACTTAATTTTACTGCTTAAAAGTTCTATCTTTTGGCCATTGAGAGTTTCTATGTACCCTTGACATGTCCTCATCATTTTTTTAATTTGTTTATTTATTTATTTTATTTATTGTTTCACGTTCATGGAGAGTACAGAGAATTAGGTTACACTGTTTACATTTGGGTAAAACCCTTCTTATAATTGTGTCGCACCCCCAAGAGATGTGCCATACATGGCAACCCCTCCTCCTCCTCCTCCTGTCTCCTCCCCTCTCCCTGCTGCCTTGTTCCCCATCCCCCACCTTGAACTGATTTGAGTTTCTCTCTTATGTGGGTATGCATTTCAGTCATTAAAAAATGATGGTGACTTTACATCTTTCATATTAACCTGGATAGGGTTGGAACACATTCTTCTTAGTAAAGTATCACAAGAATGGAGAAGCAAGAATCCAATGTATTCAAGTCTAGTATGAACCCAGTAGACTACCTAATACAACCCACATCATTGTGTTCTTAGTGTCATCATATTTTTATTGAAATGCAATAAAGAAAAGAAATTGTATATATAAAAAGAAATATCTTCTTGTAGGTCTTTTCAAAATACCCACTTTTTATCTCTGAAATATCCTCTTATAAGGCTTTTCAAAATATCCACTCTTTATCTTTGGAAATATGACCTATCCCTCTAATTCCTTACATCTTCTTTGACATTTTTGTTTAAGGTTTATAGTTTTCTTCATATATGTCTAGTCAAATTTAGGGCTGTTAATGAATTCTCACCCCATAGTCCAATAATTTTTTAATTGGCTATTTATAAATTACAAATATATACATTTGCATAATATAATGTGTACATTATGCATAATATAATTTCTATATTTTTAATTAACTCAAGTTTTTTCAGTTGATTTTTATTTATTATGAAAAATCATGAACCTATAGGAATTTTATTTATTTTTTTTGAGACAGAGTCTCACTTGTTTACCCTCAGTAGAGTGCAATGGCATCATAGCTCACAGAAACCTCACACTCTTAAGTTCAAGTGATCCTCTTGCCTCAACCTTCCAAGCAGCTGGGACTTTGGCAGGTCCAGGCTGGGTTCAGACGTGCCAGCTCCAGTGTATGTGGCTGGCACCCTAGCTGCTGAGCTATAGTCATTAAACCATTAGAAGATCTCTTTTTTATGATTTTATAACAGAAGAATAGCAGACTTCACAATATTATTTTAGGAGTACACATTTCCTCAAGCAAAGGATATTTAAAGTACAAGTATCGACAATCAAGACATTTAATTTAATCTGTATTGTATTGATTATAATTATAATTTTATCTATTTGCACTTGAAAAAGTATGACTATTTATAAAATATATGGTTGTATTTATCCAGTGTATTGAAGTATATCCCCTGTGGAGTTAAATGCCAAAGCAACTAATACCATAAAAAGGAGCAATATTTACCATTCTCTAATTAAAACAAACAAAAATTTTCAAAAAAATCTATTCTAGGGAGG
>NW_003852408.1:11701270-11707852 GCF_000181295.1 Otolemur garnettii | reverse complement strand
CTGAGCTATACGAGTATTTCTTTTCAGCTCTCATCCTTGTGCTGTTGCCACATACCTCTTGCTGCTCTGACACTGAGTTCGTCTAAGGCGCTCTACTTTGGGGTTTGGAATACATTATGTACTGTACCTTTCATCTTAAGTTTATCTTCTGTCTTTGACTTAGGTCAACATTAAGTCTACAAATTTTGAAGTAACTTTACAAAGTTACTGGTGACAAGTGGTAGGGCAACCCCGAATAAAATATGTGCTAGGAAAAATCTGGTTAGGAATTCAATTATTGCAGGGGGTCACTGGAAACTGTGACGCACTGCCTGAAAGAGCCCATGCACGGCCGTAAGGAGTCTGGTTCAGTCCTACATAAAAGGAGATGATGAGAAGCAATAAGGCTCAAGTGGTTTTACATTTGCCAAATTGGAGAAATAGTGTTTAGAGGTCATGTAAGTAGAGAAATAATTAGCACCTGAGAAGGAGAGGCATCACTTTTAATCACACTGTAATGTCACCAAGACACACACACACACACACACTCCACACATTTTCAATGTTAGAGAAACACTGAAATTGTTCTGTTTCAGTTTTTCTTAATGTGATAGGAGCCCTATTTTCCAGTCACCCTGGCTACTATTGCAGTCCTTATGTGAACTGCAGTTTCTTCTTCTTTTTTTGCTTTTTTAGCTTGGCTCAAATGCACCTGTTCTATTGGCCTTTGTGCCTATAAATGGCATATCTTTCATAAACACTTTTAATTGCCAGTACTGTAGAAAATGCAAATGTACCAAATGGCATGTGTTTTCCAATTAATTGGTGATAAAAAGAGGCAGCAGCTTTATTATTATTGCTACAATAGTTATTTCCAAAGATAAGACATGCTTTTTTACTCACCATTGTGAGAATAATTGTCAATTGAGTGTCCTGTAATTAGAAGAACAATGTTGAAATTCTCCTTCTCCCCCTAATTGAAGGAGAGCTGGCATCACTGCATCACATAAATCCCATCATTTCTATAGGCTATGCAGCAGGGCACAAGATGACATATTATAGAGTGAGTCTGGAATGATTGTGAGATATATTTAAGTAAGAAATGTTTAAATCTATATCCCTTATTTTTATTAAAATCGTTAAATAAAATATATTAAGTCAACACCTTTGATGAGTTAATTCATACTAATAAATATTTACAAATGATTCATACTGATATTTGAGATCACTTTAGTGTCTTTCAATTAGTAAATACTGAGAAATACCAAATCAGAAGGCTTACTTTATGGGTCAGTGCCTTGAGATGGTCAGTCTGATATCACAATATTCCCTTAGGTTGGGGGGGGGGATCACTAATTAAACTGAAAATGTTTTATGTGGGAAGAATGAGAATGAGATTCATGCAAAGTCCTCTGGATTTTTAGCACAAAAGTGTGCAAAATAGGAGGAACATTTGTGCAAATGTGTTTACTGTTCACATTAAGCAAACAATTTTATGTCAGTAAACCAAATGCCACTACTTCACCTGCATTGTAGAAGATCAGTTTAGGGTGTATATAAAATACAGGCTTTTGCCCAAATATTATATTTAATGTTAAATTGAAGACAATTTGAAATTCAAGCACAAGGCTCCTATTTTGTTATTTTCAATATTTTCATTTAGTTTGGTTGCAGAACAGCCTAGTTGTGTTCATTGATATGGAGCTTGAGGTCATTTCATCAATTTCCAAAACTTTATATTGACTCAGCAAGATAACTTCAAGGAGCTTGCTGCAAGTTGTGAATGATAAGAGAATGTCAAAACCACTGATGGAATAACACATTTTGAGTGCTGTATTCCAGTCTGTCACATCGCCACAGATGTCTATGTTGTGTTAAAAAAAATTATATTAATACAGTGGTATCAAACTTAACATTCAGGTCACTAAGCCTTAAGAAACTTTTGAGACAATAGCTTACATAGTTCATTAGGCAATATAGATTTATGCTTTAGTGAAATGCCATTGACAATTTTAGAACGATGTTGTCTCCCTTCAGTATTATAGAATCTGAAGATTATGTGCTGCGGCAGCCACATTCTGTAAGAAACCTGAGTAAATGTGCATAACATTTCATCAGTCCTAAAGGGGGAAAGGTAGTAAAGGACCTTAGAAAAAAGGTGCTACACAGTGTGATGACCATGTAACAGGTTTTTGTAATAATCAGGTTTGGGGAGAATATAATTTAACTTTGGGGAAGGCAATCAGGGCAGGGATGCAGCACTTCATCGTTCCCAGCTTAGAAGCAAAACATAAATATTACAAAGAAAACTAAGACAGGCTGGTCACTCCCCCTGTACTTTCTGAGATTTTGGAGGACACATGGGGATATTCAACTTATTATCCAAGAAAGAAAGTACCTGCACGTGTCTATAGAACTGATGCCGGCACCTGCATAAAAACTGATAATCATAAAAGCACTTGACTCAAGTCACGATCATGACTTTGCACTATGACTATCGGGGATCCTTCCTTCCAGATCACATTATACCAAAGACCTCCACCACATCCCTGAGGGGGACCTCACCCTGACCTCACCTCAACACTAGGGACAACCCTTATGCTCACCTTGTCTTTGCTCTCTTTCTACTTTCCCTTCCCCTTTATTCTTTCTCCCTCAAATGTAAAACTCCTTTCCTGAGCCTCATCCTATAGTTGGGAGAAGCAGCTACCTTGAAGAGGGTCAAGTTTTGAGGCAGGACCAATGGTACATTTTACTTTATATAAATGTATATATTATATATAACAACAGCATTAAAAGGGCATGGTTTGTTGTGTTAAGTCTTAATCAGAGACAGCTGTGATAGTCAAATGTTCCTCCTATTGAAATATCTTGTATCAAAATGCCACACATCCTTTATGGACATATTGTATGGAGAAGCAACTTGGCCCTGGGAGCCAAGTGATAAATACACCATGGATTCCGGTAGGCAGCAGTCAAATTGATTGCACTTGACACCCAGGACTCTCATGGAACCTCATGCTATTGTCACTGCTAGCTTGATGCTGAAGAATCTTAGATTCATTATAAGACACTCATCTGTTCAGATGTGGTGAATTTCAAACTTATCCATACAAGTTATATAAAGCCAGCATCATTCTAAGACTGAGTAGACAATTCTTTCATAAAAGATTATGCTTTTCCCTACCATTTCAATGCTGGTGGTGGAGGATCTTATATTTTATAAGGTGAGAGAAACTCAAGGTGACCAGGTGATTTATTCTTTCTCATTTTCCCAATCAGTGTGCCTGAGGTTGGATGCGGCACAGAGGGAGAAGGCTCTGACTGTATTCAGACGTCTGGTTACCTAATGACGGCTGGGTTTGTCAGGGGCAAGAATACTGGGAAGTTGTAGCTGGTCTGTAGAATTACGGCAAAGTGACAGAGTGAGAACTATCTTTTTCTGGCATCATAGTCAACACTTTCTGTCCTGTGAAAATCTGGTTAGTTTGTGAATTTCTTTAGTGTACAAACTGTACTGGGAAGCAACAGGTTCTGAAGAATTTTCTTGTGTTATGGATTAGAAAAACACTTCCTCATAAAATTCTAAACAATAAGTTTGGTTTTCATATTAAAAGAGAGAGTGGAAAATAGAGGTGGTAAAGAAGAGAAGCAGGCAAGGGAATGAAGATAAAGGGAGAGTATTCAGAGCTTTAAGACAGAGCAACACCTAATGCGGCACCTTCCCAAAGTGTACTGAGTTCTTCTGCATTCTCCTTTCTCCTCTGTCCACTCCAGGAATTTTAGCATTAGCTATTTGCAACATGATCCTTAACATTGTTGTTTAATTCTCTAGCCCTTCTGTGGAATATTGGCTCAGTCACCACAAGTAGTAGGTGGCTCATTGACCAAACACACAACATAAGATGTGGCTGTGGAATATTGGCTCAGTCACCACAAGTAGCAGGTGGCTCATTGACCAAACACACAGCATCAGATGTGCTTCAGTCACTATACACACTACACACAGCACCAGATGTGGCTCAGTCACCATACACAGCATCAGATGTGGCTCAGTCACTACACACAGCATCAGATATAGCTCAGTCACTACACACACAGCATCAGATGTGGCTCAGTCACTAAACATAGCATCAGATGTGGCTCAGTCACTACACACACTACACACAACATCAGATGTGGCTCAGTCACTATACACACTACACGCAGCAACAGATATGGCTCAGTCACCACACACACCGCATCAGATGTGGTCTGGTCACTGCACACAGCATTAAGTCATAGGTAAAATGTGTTCACAGCAGCTCTGGGGGAACAGTGTATGGTCTAGTATGCCTCCCCACAACCTTCCTGCTCTAAGCAACCAGGCTTTTAAAGATAATTAGTTGCTAAAAGATTCACTAGGGTGATGCAACATATTCACAAACCTATACTTCTGTTTAAGTAAATGAATGAAAATGTTTCTACCTGAACCAGAATGCTGCCTTTTAGTAGGCAAAGGGATAGTTGTATGAATGGGTGTCACAGGTATTGTTATTTGTGATCTAAAATAAGCATAAATGGCAGGGTGCACTATTTCTTGGGAAATAAAGTGGTTATTCCTTGACGACACTTCATCTTATTCCAGTATATACAAGTGTTTAAAATATGATGACAATTGGGGTCCAGATAATCTATCTAGGAAGCCTTTTGAAACACTAGAAATGAAAGTCTTAATAGAAAATATTGATATATTATTGAGATGGAAAACATTTTGCAGAGATGTATGCCATGAATTAAATTTAAAAAGATGCATAAAAACTGGGAAAATTGCAACAATACATGATTTTAAAAGGTTAATGATCTTGTATATAAAACTTTCTTATATATTATAAGAAAATATTATTGTAGATAATTAAAAATAAATACAACTGGTAAAAATACAAATGTTTAACTTTACCAAAAATCAAATGAATGCCTGAAAACTAATATATGTATGTGCTGTTTTAAATTTTGAGAGAGACTGGACTATATTTTTTAAGATATTGTTAAAATGGAGAACAAAAGAAACTCTAAATGCTTATGGCAAGTAAATTTCTTTATGAACTTTGGAAGGTAATTTGACAATTTAAAATTTGAGATAATTTAGTAATTTTGCTTTGAGAAATGTATTATAGAAATTGGGGTTAAGTTCACAGCATCGTTGTACAAAAATACTCATCACAGATTTTGTGACATTGAAAATATTATAAATATACTAATTATAGAGAAACAACTGTGTATGTACATGACAGAATGTATTAAAGATTATGTTTTAATAAATATTAAAGTATTCCTAAATGTAAGTTAAAAGAGTCTTCATATACAGGATAATATATATAATCTTTTTTTTGTTAAAAATGGAAATACACATTACTTAACATAATTCCTTCTAAACACTGTGTGTGCATATCTATCAGTCTATCTGTCTATATGCATCTCTCACTGTTAGTAATAATTATTTACTCAATTCTGGTTGTTATAAATGCATAAAAATATTATTTACTTTCATAGCTAAAAAATGTTATTAAATAAATAAATCTTTTTCTTCCCTTCCCTCCATCTCTCTCATCTGTAGTAAATTCCCTGACCCTATTCAGTGCCCCATATCCTAACAGGAAGTTGTGGTAGTGTTGGGAATAGGAATAGAGTAAGGTTAATATAATATTTAGTTTAGCTTGATTTTGTAAGCAGCCTGTCACTCCCTTTGAGTTTCTGAGCAACCAATAATGCACATCCTCTTCTAGAGCCTCTACGGGATTTTTGCCAACACCCTCTCTACTCTGACACCCTGCGCATGCTCCAGATAGTCATGTCCAAGAAAAAAAAATGTCCCTTCACAATCCACAATTTTCATCTAAGATGAACACTAGTCTTTTTATCTAGCTGCAGTATGATTCTTGCAACAGATTTTATTTTATGTATTTACTTTTCAAATTAATATGAGGGTGCAAATTTTTAGGTTACATTGTTCTAATGTACAAGGTAAAATTCAAATTGTAGAAGAGCCGTTCATCCAGGGACGTTCTGAACGCCTTCACATGGTGCATGTTATGTGAGATTCCACCAGTTCCCCTCCCTCCTCCGGACAATTGCCTTCCACCTCTTCTCTTCCTCTCCTCTCCCCATTGCTAGACTATATTTGTGTTTATTGTTTGTGTGGGTGTGTAATGGTTTGCATGCTGGTTTCATGTTAGTATTGAGCACATTGTATATATATTTTTTCAATTCTTGAGATACTTCTCTCGCCTCCTTCTGCCTTCCTCCTCTGCTCTCTTTTCTCTCTCTTCCCCCTCGCTCTTCTCTACTATCTCTTCTCTTCCCCACTCTCTCCTCATTTTTCTCTCCTCTTTTCTCTCCTCCTCGGTGCTGCTCTACAGCCTCCCTCCCCCCACCAATAAAGACCTTCCCTACAAGCAAAAAAAAAAAAAAAAATTACAGGATACAAATCAACATATAAAAACCAGTTGCAACTTTGTACACTAACAGCAAACTACCTGAAAAGTAAATTTAGAAAATAATCCTTTTTACAACAGCATCAAAAAAAATGCAATACTTAGGAATAAACTTAAGTAAGAAAGGGGA
>NW_003852408.1:11697062-11701250 GCF_000181295.1 Otolemur garnettii | reverse complement strand
AAAAAAAAAAAAAAAAAAAACAAAAAAAAAACCTTGAGATACTTTACTAAGAAGAATGTGTTTCAACTCCTTCCAGGTAAATATAACAGATGTTCCGTCTCCATCTTTTCTTACGGCTGAATAGTATTCCATTCTATGCATACGCCATAGCTTAATCCCTTCATGGGTTGATGGGCAGTTGGGTTGCTTCACGAGTTGGCAATTGTAAACTGAGCTGCAATAAACATTCTGGTGCCATTGTCTTTGTGGGAAAAAGATTTTTGTTCTTCTGGATAGGTACCTCATAATGGAGTTGTGGGACCAAATGGAAGGTCAACTTTTAGTTCTTCAAGAATTCTCCATAGTTTTTTCCATGAAGGTTGTATTAGTCTGCAGTCCCACCAGCAGTGTAGAAGTGTTCCCTTCTCTCCACATCCTCATCAGCATCTGCAGATTTGAGACTTCATGATGTGGGCTAATCTTACTGAAATTAGGTGGTATCTCAGAGTGGTTTTGATTTATAGTTTTCTGATGATTAAAGAACATGGGAATTTTTTCACGTGTTTATTGGCCATTCGTCTGTCATCTGCAGAGAAGTTTCAGTTCAAGTCTCTACTTAGAAATGGGGTTGTTTGCTTTATTCTTATTGAATGAATTGAGTTCTCTATAGATTCTGGTTATCTGTCCTTTGTCAGATTCATAACACTAAAAAATCTTCTCCCATCCCCAAGGCTGTCTATTTGCTTTGGTTGTGGTACCCTTAGCTGTGCAGAAGCTTTTTAGCTTGATCAAATTCCATTTATTTATTTTTGGTGTTGCTGTAATAGCCGGGGGGGGGGGTCTTCCTCATAAAATCTTTTCCCAGGCCAATATTTGCAGGTGTTTTCCCCACATTCTATTCTAGAATTTTTATTTTGTGTCTTAAATTTAAATCTTTTATCCAGCTAGAATCAATTTTTGCCAATGTAGAGAGGTGTGGGTTCAGTTTCAGACTTCTACATGTGGCTAACCAGTTCTCCCAACATCATTTAATATAGTGCATGTTTTTGTTAGGCTTATCAAAGATAAGATGGCGCTATATGGCTGGATTCATCTCTAGATCCTCTGTTCTATTCCATAGATCTATGTCTCTATTTTTGTGCCAGTACCTTGCTGTTTTGGTCACTATACACTTGTATAATCTGAAGTCCGATAATCTGATGTCTCCAGACTTGTTTTTATTTCTAAGAATTTTATTCTGTATTCAGGCTTTTTGGGGGGTGGGTTCCATATGAAATGAAGTACTATTTTTTCAAGTTCTTCAAAGTATGGCATTGGTGCTTTGATGGAGATTTCATTAAATCTGCAGATTGCTATGGCAAGTATGAGCATTTTAATGATGATTCCTCCCAGTTAATGAGCGTGGTATGTTCTTCCATTTGTTAATGTCTTTGACTATTTCTTTTCTCAGGGTTTCATAGTTCTCTTTATACAGATCTTTCATGTGTTTTGTTATATATATATATATATATATATATATTCCCAGGTATTTCATCTTCCTTGGCAACACAGTTTTTAGAAAATATTTTAATAAGGGGAAAAACAACTTCATGTCATCCTTGAGACAATATACTTTGGGTCATATTAAAATAAACACTCCCTGAAAATATACAGAATTTCATGGGAAGGAGGAGGAAGGGGAGGTGGGTGAGGAGAGAAAGGAGGAAGGACATAGCTATCCTTCAGTTGAATAAATGTAGCTTTAGAAGTTTCACATGCTTCTGTGGCAGAGGGAAACTAATTTATCCTAAATAATTTGAAATCTTAAATAAGATTTTCAGGCTGGATCAATTAGATAAATGATTTTAAAGATCATAGAGTAGCTAGGGACTCTCAGACCCTGGGTTAGACCATGTGCTCCCCAAAATAAGAAAGGAAGAACAAAATGCTCCTAGTAACTTGTGAAAAAAAGTCACAGAGACATTCTTAAGTTCCAAAGAGAGTGGTGTGTCTGCCAATATCATCAGAGAGAAAGTTTCTGGAGAGGCAAAAAGCTACAAAGGACAAATGTAGAGTCATGTGCTGGACGTGCCTGGAAATATAAAGCTAGAAACAGCTCCAGTGCAAAACAAATCACCATGATGACTAAACATATTTATATGGCACCTAAGTTTTCCAATTCGCGTCCTCTTTATTTATTTTCTCTATAAAATAAGTAAAACACAGATCTCTAATTTTATAATGGGAATCAACAGAAAATGTAATTCATTCTATGTCTGACTTTTTTTTGATTATCTGCATTAGATGTTGGAGAAAGCGCTGGAAAATAAGTATTCTTAAGAAGGTAGTTTCTCCCAAAGAGAGCAGTCATAGATGTAAAAACGCGTTCAGGCATGAAAGCAATGGTGAACTTTAACAGTTAGTTAAAACAGTATGAAACTATTGAGAAGGCATTCATTTGAGTTTACGTTTGAACTACCAGAAGAAAAATAATCTTAAAATAGTCTCAAACATTTGGATCACTTCTGGATTAGGATTCTTTGAAGCATTGAAGATAAATTGATTCCAGGATGATTCCACAAAGGCACCAAAAAAGTCATAAAGCTGCTGAGTGCATACAACTGTTCAGTGTTTAGTCTATGAGCTCCACACGTTTTCTAGGCCAAGGATGATAGAGATTTTATTGCAGATGGGCAAGATGGTTTAAGTTGGGGGACGGCTGTCATTTTGATATACTTGTGAGCCTTAATGTCTCTAACCCTTGAAAAATCCTTAAAACCCTAATGTCAAGCACACCTAATCGCTTCTGAAGTTTTAGCTCATTGTAAAGGATTTACAGAGAGTAAATGTTTCCTGCATAGCATCCTGCATTAGTTAGTTGTGTATGAGTACATGTTAAACTGCCCAGAGCAAAATCATTTTATTAGACGACTCGAACACTTAACAGACATATACATTGTACGGTGGAGTGATTCATTAACAAACATTTCTAGGCTTTTTAATTTTCATTTATTTATTATATTGTTATTATTTTTCATTCTGTGGATTTGGTTTTGGGTAACACAAAGAGAACAATACAATAAACCATTACTGATTACCCAGAGTCATTACTTCGAATAGTTTAAATAGTCAAAATGTCAATTCGGAGTCATTTTATTCAGATGCTGATCTAGTGCTGTACTTTGTCTCCAGAAAGACCATAGGAACCAGGCATTCTATTTGGAATTGTGGTCCACGTGTCAGCTCCAAAGGAGCTGTTCATGTTTAATTGCATTCTGGGACCACATGTGTGTTCCTGCTTGTTTACAAGTCTCTTCTCCCCACCTCCTGGGACTCCTTTATCCATCTTCCATTTATCCTGTTAATCTTAACAGGGCTCCGTGCGTTCCTTCCTACAGAGAAAACAGAACAGCTTGCGTACCTCCCACAATTCTTTACAAGATCTCATTTCTTGAGGGTTACATGGTGGCCCATTAAGCTGCTCCCATGGAGAGTATGTGATGCTCAAGAGGGGTGAGGAGGCTGCACAGAGAAGAAGAAAATCAAATTTGCACTGGCCCCATGGGTGTGGCTCTCTGGGCTTCCGCTACATCAGAGAAAAATGGGGAGAATTCGACTTTTATCCATGGGGTTCCATCCTCTTCTTTTTGGAAAAACAAGCTTTATAGACATGCTTTGATGGTGCAGTGTAAGGAACGGGGCCTTGGAGGCAGCCAGAGATAGAGCTAAACTATAATTCAAATCTCAGCTTTACCACACTTTTCATGGCACTGGGTGAGTTGCTTGACTTCTCTAAGCTACAGTTTCCTTAACTATAAAATGTCAATAAAAGTTGCTAACTTGTCAAGTTATCTTGAAAATGAAACAATGTAAATAATTTTAATCACAGTTTCATAGCTAGAATTGAATAAACAGGAGCAATTGGTACTATACTGAATAATTCAGAAAATAGTCCAGCCACTTGTTCACCCATAATCTGTCTGCTTATGTAACTTTGAGGATAAGGACAGTCTTCCTTACCTTTCAAGATGACCTGATTTCATTGGCTCAAGTCCAGAAACTGAGAATATATCCTTCTCTGGATCTGAATAATCTGATCACATCCTGTAGAAAAATTCTGGCTACTATGCATAAAAGTATGTTTTTTGAGAGAAAAAAAAATCAGTTTGGGGGGAATCAGCACCTACAATAGAAAAGAAAAAGCACAGAACTGAAACTCCTTTAGTTTTT
>NW_003852408.1:11692420-11696845 GCF_000181295.1 Otolemur garnettii | reverse complement strand
AGAAAAAATGAAAAAAAAGTGTACATCAGACCTACGTACTTGGTGTCCATAGCAAATATTTGAGAATTTGTCCGCATTTGGAAATCTCCACATTATTTATATCTACTATCCAACCACGGGTAGGGGTGGTAATCCCACTATGAACACTGGTGAGTGTAACTTAAAAGTTTTTGGTTGAAGAATCTATGCCCCTGGGATGAGAATTGTTGCAGCCTAGTAGATTCACACATATTCTTCAGAGAAAATAATGAATCCAGGCTAACAATACAACATACATTAGAAATCACTAGTTTAGCTTCTGAAGCTGCTCTTCTAGAGAACTCTATAGGCTTGCTTCTGTTGGCAGGAAAGGGAGAGAGAGAGAGAGAGAGAGAGATTTGTTTTTAGTCCTTTTTCTCTTGCCTCAAATTCGATTTTTTAATTGTTTCAGGATAACTGAGGGTACAAAGAATTAGGTTACCATGTTTGCATTTGTTATGTAAAGTCTCTCTCATAATTGTGACCTGCTCCCAAGAGGTGTGACCTGCACCCAAACATTGTGCCCATGGATTAACAAGCTATGGTATATGTATGTCATGGAATACTATTCAGCCATTAAAAAGGATGGAGACTTTACATCTTTTGTATTAACCTGGATAGAGTTGGAATACATTCTTGGTAAAGTATCACAAGAATAGAGAAGCAAGAATTCAGTTTCTTTTTAAAAAAATTTTTGGATTTTTTTAAATTGACAAATATCATTGCAGAAATGATCAAACAAACTTACCACTGGGTATATTTCCAAAGGAAATTAAATTGGTATGTCAAAGAGATACCTGTATGCCCATGTTTACTGCAGCATTCTTCATAATAGCCAAGCTAAGAAATCAATCAGTATTTCTATAAATGGATAGAGAAAATGTGGTGTATGTACACAAACTAATTTCTTGAGCAAGATTCCAGGTTGTAGAACATGAAAATGGTAGGGGAATCCTAGTGGGTCTAAATTGTATCAGGTTAAAAGTATCATACTCCCTTGAGTTACCTGGCTCCAACTATCTAGTGAAAATAAGATCTTTGGGAACACACGAATATATGGTAAATGTTAAGTCTTTACAAGAGTATGTATGGATACACTAAAGTATGTACACACATATATGTGGGTGCGCAATTTTATATGGGCATAAAATTTATTAAAATATTCTGAAAATTTCATAATCTATTATTAACTGGTAACCATGGGGAAGCTATTGGTATTAGGTGGGTAGTATATAGGAATTTTTAAGCTTTTAAAATGTGTATCTATGGTGCAATATTCTGAAAGTCTTATAGTACAAATTTTTAAATTTTTATAGAGTAGTCCTCATTTAGCTTTTGCAACTTCCCATCTTACAAACTTACTCAGCCTCTGTGCCCACTACTCCATAAAAGCAGCATTTGCAATCTTGTCAATGACCTAATTGTTAAATTCAGCAACCCCACATAAAGTTTGATTGGACTTGAGTTTCTGTAGCATTTGCCATCATTAAGCATATGGCCTTTTGAAATTCTCCCCTTGTATGTGTGACATTCCACTCTCTTACTCTCCATCCTCCTTCTCTGATTATTCTTTTTGAAAAATTTGATCTGGTTTCTTGTTGGTTCCTTAACTTAAGGCATCCACACAAATTTTGTTTCAACTGCCTTCCTACGCCATACTTTTTTCGTGAGCAGTTTTAATAATATTCAGAGACTTAATTTTCAATCTTCTAAACAGAAGACAGTGAATGGTCAATATGCCTCCTAGTTTCTGCACTCAATGCAGAATGAATGAATAAGTGAAAGAAAATAAGTAGTGAGTTTCTGCACTCAATTTCTATTATTTGCCAGATAGGTAGTATTGCTATTCCATGGGGAACTTAAAAGCCCTCTATAAAATACTGATCACATAACTGCATTCTCCCCAGCTTGAGTTTCACATCTTCCTACATCATCCTCCAGGGAGTGAACTCACCTGATCACTAGTCTAACAGGATGAAAAGGAAATTCTCTAAATTTACCATCTTTACCTTTAGGAGAACTCTAAAATATCCAGAATATTAGGTTATTATCCAAAAGGTAAATATTAGTAGCAATAATTTCCCCTAACGGTCTATGAAGAGATTTTAATTTATGTAAAGAACTTGACAAGGTGTAAAAAATTTTTGTTTTTGTTATATACTATTGTTAGACACTGACACGAGGAACCTCAGTGTATTCTTCCTCTTTTCGTAACTGCTTGTTCACACAACATGCGCCTAAAGGGATTTCAGGTCCTATCAGTTCTTCTGCTAAGTTGTCTCCAACGTAACTCTCTTCTTTCAAGAATTTCCTCTTTTCTAAGTTGGATTATGACAATACCCTTCACTAGTCTCCATGTCCTCTGTTATAGTAGTACTTCTTGGCTCCCATTGCCATCAGGACAATTTTAAAATTAATTAAACCTAGTATTACGTTAGCTAAAACCTTCTATAGTCAGAATCCAATCTCTTTCCAGCCCAGTTCCTCACCAACATATCTACGTTCTAATCATTTCCAACAATACACTTCTTTTAAATCTTCTATAACGTCACTCATGTCTGTTCTTTTGTCTGAACACCCCTGACCTCCTTGTTCCTTAAATCTATTGAAACCCTCTTTGAAGTTCATCTCAAAAGACTCTGCGACCATTAGAAATGTTCTGGTGACCTCCTATCCCATAAAGAATTGTCTCTTCATTTTCTCTTCCACAGTTATTGACTTTTACTTCTCTGCTATCTTTATATTATGTCTTTTTTGTGGTCTTTCACTTATTCATTCACTCAGCAAACCATTTCAGAGTGAATCTACTGTGTCACAGACCAGCAACACAAATCAGAGCAATCTGTGTACAGTTTTCTTTCTCAGCCTGTTTAAGTTCCTGGCAGACACTTCTGATTCTTTTCACCAGTCTCTTTTCCTACAATTGACCTCACTATTTGCGTAGAATAAATGGTCATCAAATGTTCCTTGATCCAATCAGGCTGGCATTTACAACTCTTTCTGCAAAGTCTATCTCTAGAAGTAAAATGTCAGGTCAAAGATACCTTCTTCCGAAGATTAGCACACCTATTAGTAATCAAAGTTTGAAGCATAAACTGGATTTCCTTTTCATCAGGGAGTCCTAATCCTCTCCTTCGAAGTCTATTTCTGCCATACAGATGAGGAAATAATGACTGAAAGAATGCTTCAGGTCAGGTGTCCCCATGGAATTATTTCTTATCAGACCTGGAATTTTTAAGGTATTCCAACAAACATTCTCCTAGAGTATGTACTGATGAAGCTTCTTTGGAAATGCTTAAATTATCTTGGGCTCTCCAGAGCCCCAAATCTCTATTTTTAGATGAAGTCAGCCCTGACTTTTAAAACCTAGATGGCTATAGTCTTATCTTTTAACTCCTCTAAACCTTTTTAAGAGAGGTAAGGAAAATGGAGAGGGAGAGCAATGCTAGCCAGTGTGGGCACAGAGGAGGTGGGGCCAAGCAGGGAGCTTAGAGTCCCTGGTCTAACTCAGCAGACCCTGAAGAGGAAGGAGGGTTAGTGGCAATTTGAGTTTCACAGCCTGTAAATCCAGTCTGCACTCCACCAGGTCAAGGTGTTTTTCAGGATTTCTTGTCCTTTCATATTGCACCTGATGCTTACCTTTTCCATGCAGAATGTTAGAAACATGATGACTCTTTTCTGTTTGTGCACACTTAACGTGGGTAAAAAGTCTAAATGGTTTTGAAAAAGCCTCCTTATAGAAACTTTAAAAATACTGTGTATTCAAATTTCTGTTCTGTTTTTGAACCTATCAAATATGTAAATCCATATGCTACAATAACTCGTAACCTTGTAACGTTATAAGGGGGGAAAGACAATGCTTTAAAAACTAATGATGGCCTTTCCTTTTCAAATTCAAGTACTTCTTTCTTGTATGTGTGAGTAAAATTATTTAAATAACTGGGGATTTTTTGCTTATGGTATTTTACTAGTTTAGGTAATTTTTATAGTTACTGTACTTATAAATAAATGGTTTATGTTTAATTAATAACAAAGAAATAACTATGACTATGATCTATAGAGGAAGGAAACAATCGTACAGCCCAAATAGCAAATATTCATGTGAAAGTATTTCTACCGTGAGAGGAAAGTTTTCCCTTGGATGCAGATCCTCAAGCTTTTCAAATCTCATGGAATGGATGTTACCTTTTACTTTTTCTTTTCTTTATGGCTCATTCCTGTAATCCTAGCACTCTGAGAGGCCAAGGCAGGTGGGTCCCTTGAGGTCAGGAGTTTGAGGCCAGCCTGAGCAAGAGTGAGACCCCCATCTCTAAAAGAAAAAAATTTTAAAAATTAGAAGGGCAGCCCATCACCCTAATACTCAGGAGGCTGAGACAGAAGGATTGCTTCAGCCGGAAAGTCTGAGGT
>NW_003852408.1:11681659-11692400 GCF_000181295.1 Otolemur garnettii | reverse complement strand
AAAAAAAAAAAAAATCTGTTTGCCAGCATGGGATAATCAGATTAATTTTGGGTAATTCCTATAGTGATATTAACATCTGCCATTTGAATAATAACTTTATTAGAATTAACAAATTGGAATTGACTTTAAAGAAATTTGATGATTTTGTGATAATATATTGTTTGGATGCCCTAATGAAGAAAAGAAGGAAGGAAAGAAAGAAGGAAAGAAGAAAAAGTGATATAAAAGGAGAGAGGAGAGGCTTGTGATAAGAGGATATCTTGTAAAAAGCTTTGCACTATTGTTTGAAATAAGTGATATAAAATCGTCTAAGAGATTTGATTCCAAAATGGCTAGATGTCTGATTTTAAAATTACTTTCTTAAAACAATTAAATAAAATAATAACCATAGTTAACATTTATTAAGTACATGTGATAATTCAAGTATTGTTTTAAGTTCTTTATATACCTGTCTTATTTAAATTACTCTGGCATCCTACAAGGTCATTAATATTATTACCTCCACTTCACAGATGAGAAAACCGAGGCATAGAGAAGTTAATTGGCTTGCTTGTTTTATGTCACCCTCAGAAAAGTGCTATGGCGTCACAGCTCACAGCAACCTCAAACTTCTGGGATTAAGAGATACTCTTGCCTCAGCCTCCTAAGTAGCTGGGACTTCAGGCACCTGCCACAACACTCGGCTATTTTTTTATTGCAATTGTCATTATAATTCAGCTGGCCCAGGCCCGTTTTGAACCCACCAGCCTGGGTGTATGTGGTTGGAGCTGTAGCCACTGTGCTCTGAGCCCATATCACCATCTGAATAAAGTCCATGTGAGCATATTATCCAGCAAATAGTTTTAAGGTATAATGGTGGACAAAAGCTTTGTGCTCAGTAAGATGAAATATTCCTACTGTCAATTCCTCTGTCTCTCACCCCTGCATTTCTGAAGTTCAGGTTTATCGTTACGAATATATTCATTTAACTTTCAAATATTTATACATTTACTCCAGGAAAGTCAAACGCTGATGACCCTAAAGAGCTGTGTTTTAGAAGCTGCCTAGGTGATCCCTTGTACTCCAAGTGAAAATGAGTTTGGTTTCCAAAAGTGACTGAACTCAGTATAAAGTGGCACATGGGTTCAGGTGCTCCTTTAATTTTTTTTTGTGTGTGTGTGTGAGAAGAAGTTTCTTACATTGTTTCCTTTTGTTCACCCTTCATGCTGAAATGTTTCACAGATTTTATGGAATTCCCACTGAGAAAATTGAAATGGAGCCTTTAGACAGCCAGCGTTTTAATGATTGACTAGGCATTCAGCACGTTGTAGTTGCTCAATAAGGCCTTGCTGAAAGGAATTACATTGTATCCATGGCTCAGTTCCAAGGAAAACATCTGTTAGGATGCTGAGTTCAGGTTTTGGTGCTGCCTGTGTGGCTTATTTAGGCCAGGTGTTGAGTAAGGGGGCTTAAACGGAAGTGTTAAGATGAAGAAAGGTGGAAGTGTTTTTCCTGCAAGTCAAGCATACTGATACCTCACCTTTTAATCCTGGTTGCCAATTTTCTATCACCCTCTGGGGTAGGCAGAAAATATTGTCTCCATTTGGCAGGTTAGACAACTGATAGCTGAGATGACAGGAGTTATATTCACAAGATTAGCCAGTTGGTGTGTGATACAACCAAGACCAGAGTAGACAAGTCTTAACTCCAGGCGACCACACCACGGTGCCACTCAGAAGCAAACGCTTCTGAAAGCGGACGGTATTGTTGCTCTGTCAGATCTGTTTACTCTACGTCCACCTGAGCTTTCCTTCCCACAAGACTTAATTACTCATCGCCAGGACCACGCACATTCAAGAGTCATGTGTGTGGTATTCATTAAGAGAGAAAAGTAACATAAAATAGCTCAGCGATGTATGTATCGACTTCCCCCAGGAAGGGTGAAATGACTCCCACAGACAGTGGAGCCTTCGGCGCTGATGGTGGAAACAAATGAGAAGGGGGGGTGGGAGGAGGCAGCGGGGAGGCCAGAGCCTGGTGGGCAGGGTGGATATTTACATGAGCTCCGCTTCATTCCGTCAACTTTATTACTCACCAGTGCACAACAATTACTCTCCTTTCCTAATATTTCCCTTGGACAAGTTGGCCACTGTGCTGCGGTTGTTCAGAAGCTTTATTTTCTTTTTGTGTGTGTATGTGGGGGGTGGGTCTTCTTAAGCTTAGATACATTTTTGTAAGAAAGGGATCTATCTTGCAAAATTCTTATAATGTAAATTAAACATAACTTTGAGTATTATAGCTGTGACTTTTATTGCTATGTGGTGGTTGAACGGCTGTTAGGAGCACCCAATTTACCATGGTCCTGAGACACGCAGGGGGCTCTGCAGTGCGCACACCTAAAGGCCTAACTTGTGGTTCAGCAATGCAGAAACCCCAGGCTCTGACCCATGGTGTGCAATAATCAACCTGAATGTTTTATTTTCCAAACTGTGTTGTGCCTCCATTGAGGAGGTGAGGAGGTGAGGTTGGAACCTCAAAGTGTGGGAATTTGGCTACACCTGAAAAATAAGGAACATTAAAAATGAAGTTAAGCATCTTTTGAAACTATCAAGCCTGTTTTGGATCTCCAATTAAATATAGCAAGGATAATGTATTGATTTACAGAATTCTGGGAACCTCCAGGGTTAAGGAGTGCATGTGTTAATGATTAGATTTTCTTTTTGTAAGCCTCTATGGGTAACAGAACATCTAAGACCCTTTTCCTCACTCTATGGGAAAAGACCCAAATTCTAGAACCTAAGCCCCACGCTTTGGGACCTACAGAAATGATACCCCTCCCCCCCAATAGCCATGCTGAGTCTAGAAACACTTTAACTCCTTTTTGGCTCTTCTCCATGTCATGACAGCAACACTCCTTTCGAAAGAAAAACGTATTTTTGTTAGTGAAATAACTATGTACTAAATATATAGTAATCAGCAGGCCCACGTATCTGGGCTCTGAGTCAGCACACAGAAAGGTGTGGAATACTAAAAGCCAGTTAAGGTCAGTGAACAGGGCTTAAATGGAAGTCTCATATTAGGCCAGCTTTGAATATTCTTTCAAAGTATAAATGTCAGGAAGTGCTGTTGATCTGCCAATCAAATTAGCCTGGATCACTTTGGTCTCTCGTAACAAAAAGAAAATCGCCACAGTTGCCTGGCTAGACGGTGCAGGGCAGCCAGGGCAAAATAACCTGGCTATTCTGAGGAAAATAATAATGATTCATTTCTTGTAGTGGAAAATGCAGATGCAGTAAGTACCTGCTAGTGCAGATGGAAGTTTAGGTACTTCAGCTCTCAGACATGGAGTTTTTTCTCACTGGATAAAATATGTACCTGTAAATACTCTGAATGAATGGGCGGGAGTAATGCATCTCATAAAATAGTAACAAGACTGTGTACTGTCAGCGGAAACACGTCTAAAATAACTTCTGATAAGCGGAATGATGTGAGGCTTTTCAGGCAGAATTAAAGAAATGTGAGACAGGTGGAGATTCAGGCCATTCTAGACAAAGGGAATGTTATTTTAATAAATATATATAATAAAATAAATAATATTAACTAAGGCATAAAATTGAACGAGTGTACTAGGGGCATATAAAACTATCCTCATGGCCAAAAGGGTAGAGTAAGGAATTGAGAATTATGAAAATTATGACAGAGCAAATGGTTCAGAATTCTTTCTTTAGGTAATTATTGAAGGTTTTATGTATCTATTTAATCAGACAGGGACATTATACAGGGGCTGTATGTAGGACTAGTAGGGGAGTTGTAAGTCTGCATGGACGCTGATGAGACATTATCTACAGATAGATCACTGGTGTTGTTTAAATAAGAAGTAATAGTGCAATGACTTGCTCATTCTAGGCAAAAGAAAAAGACAATGACGCCAAGAATTTGGGGTGAGTTCCTAGAGAAATCAGTGGCACGATTAGCAAGATGGGGAAGTCGGGAAAAAAGAAAAGCTTTGCCAGGGAAAATGAATGAGCTCAGCTCCAGATAATGCCTTAGAGATCACAATTCAGATCATCTAACTCCAAGAGGAGTTAGAAATCCAATCTTGAAACCCAGGAGAGAGACCAAGATGGTAAATATAGATTCGAGAGTCATCCACTGCCTAGATGCAATCACTGAAGCTGACAGATTAGATGAGAGTGTTAAGGGAACGATTGCCAAGGGAAAGAGGAAAGTCAAGGACAAAGACCCTAATGTCTTCCTTTGGAGAGCAAAAATGTTGGGCTTCTAAATAGTCACTGCTCACTGAGTACATTTTTTTTTTAACCTCCTAATGCTTTAGGATAGTTTGCAATGTAGAAGTTACAGATATATTGCTTAGCAGTAGTTAACATATTTTTCTAGAGATTTGAGTTTGTAATACAACCCAGGGATATGGTGCACACATGACAATAACAATGGGGATAATGACAGTGGTTGTACGTGTGCTTGTGTGTGTGTGTTGGGGAGCAGATAGAGCCAGATTTTCCTTACCAGATAACAGCTAACTGGAGAAATGTATACAACAATTCCCACCATAACACTAACAAATTACTCCAGACGTTCCTAGTCAAGTACTGTGTGCAGCACGGACTCTCTAACCTACTTTTTGAGGCAGGTAGTATTACTATCCACCCTGGATCCAGAAGAATGTGAACATCAGCACATGTGTCGTTAGTGTCTCTCCACATTTCAAAAGCATTAAGTAGCAGAAAAAGATTCCAATTAATGACTCTAAAACTGAGATCTTAATCATTATATGTTCTCGCTTTGAGATTATTTCTGCATCAGTGGTAAATCACAGCCTGCTAACTAATCCCATTATCACAAATTATTTATTCATTTATACTCTGATGTAATTTAACTTTTGAATTAATATACACTAAAATTGACTTTTCTGGTATACAGTTCTATGATTTTTAACATACGTAAACTTGTGTAACGTTCACCACAATCAGCATTCAGAGCAGCTCCATCAAGCCCGAAGCTCCCTGGTGTCACCTCTTTTTGGTCCAACCCTCCCCTAGCCCCCAGTCCCTGGCAACCACTCCTCTACTCTTCATCACAGTGGCTTTCTCTTTTGGAGAAGTTCTAATCTAAACGAAATCATACTGAATGTAATCTTTTATGACTGGCTTCTTTATCTCGGCATAATGTCTTTGGGATCCATCCAAGTTTTTGCATATATCACTAGTTTGTTGAATAGTTTCCCATTTTATGGATGTAATCCAGTTTGTTTATCCATTCACCAGTGGATGAACATTTGGTTTTTTCCCAGTTTTTAGCAATTATGAATAGAACTGCTATAAACATTCTCATAACGGTTATTATGTAAACATATGTTTTTATTTCTCCAGGGTAAATACCTAGGAGTGTTTTTGCTGAGTCATGTAGTAAATGTACGTCTGTTCTTTTTTTAAAATACCATTTGAGGTAAGAGGAACGTGTGGTAACACTTATAGCAAGTCATCTTAGTTCTCTGTGAAGAAACACTTAAAAAATATGCTGCAAATGAAGGAAAGATGGGCTTAGTACTATAAGGCAGACAGAATCCAGAAGAGTGTCAGTCCAGTCTCCCCAAGTGCGTAGAAGTCACGTAGACCTTTCTCTACACTCTAGAGCAACGGTTCTCAACCTGTGGGTCACAACCCACAGGAACTGTATTAAAGGGCCGCAGCATTAGGAAGGTTGAGAAGCCCTGATCCAGAGGGAAAGCAAAAGAGAGCCTCCTCCACTGTGACTTGTCACATCATAAGTTTTAACATGGCTGAAGCCAACTGTGACCTCTCAACTCCCAAGCCGTGGGAAGGAGCTGACCTGAAAAGGAAAATGACATTTTTCTCAGGAGAAGCCACGACCATAATGGTAGTAGGGCTAACCATTACACGTTTTAAAGATGAAGATAGATATTTTAGACTTAAAGGATTTTTCTAATGGCTTACATGAGTATGTTTAACAAAAATTTCTCTATTTCAATGTTCTGAAATTATAAACACTAACCTGAAGTCTTCTGTAAATATTTAGCCGTGAATGATATTCTTTTAAAAATATAACATCATGTCAAGAAGTTGTGAGGCTTCGTTGGTTTAGTTCTGGGAATTTTGAGGTCATTCTATGTGAAACAAATGTCTCCTGCTAACAAATTAGCCCACTGCGTAAATAACCATGCCTCACATTGTACTAAACAGCATGAACTACAAAGCTGAAGATGTCTATATGTTTCAGAGCAATGTTCTTTTCTATGAATAGAGTAATCATTATAACTTACACGTTCCCATTACTTGAATTTTGCATGAAATGTTTTGTTTTAACATCTGCTGAGTTTGGCAGATAAGAAAATATTAAGAATAATAGTATTTTCCAAATGCAAAAGAGAAGCATAAAGGAATTTTGTGGTCAAGAAAGGTATATTTAAAGCAAAAGTTCATTTCTACTTTAAATATAATGTCTGTGAAGAGAAATGCTATCCTGGGAAATATGAATTGAATGGGAGAGAGGAGGCAGGAAAGGGTAAAAATGAGGGGACCATTATCCATTTTGCCTAAAGATTATTGATATAATTTCACAGAAAGCATGTGGCTAAGAAGACTGCCCTGCATTCACAGATCTCTAAGAAGGTCCTCTGTTGTCTGGGCATGGACTGATGTCCAAATCTGTTTCACTTGGGATGGTAAAGACTGCTCAACTCCAGGTAGTGACAAATGGAGTTCTAGGTAGGTTGCAGCTTCTTTTTTAATAAGTAAAAATAATGTTTTTTTTTTTTTTTTTTTTAAGGAACAAAGCACCAGGTCAAAGGAAAAACAGAAAAGTAATTCTGGGTGAAAAATAGAGACTCCCCTATCCAGAGGGAGGAAAGCGCGATAATCACAGCACAAGCCGTCGCCCTGGGAAATGTCAGGTCCCCCGCCTTTCTCTGATGACTGCTAATCTTGATTTTTCTTGAGAGACTAACTCTTTGCAGAGCTGTTGATACTTCTGTTCAACCTATTGATTTAACATTTAACACTATTTTATGACAAATAACATACGTATTTTTAATAGCTTAGAGGGCCCCTCAGTGGTTTTTTAATCCATTCTCTAAATTCCTGTGTCTTATTCAGGTTCTGTGCATTTAGTTCACTGAGGACAGTGGTCTGGACGCTCTCATCCCTTCCTGGTAACCCTAATCCATAACTTGACATAGGCAAAAACATATGCAGAGATTCTTTTATTAATGTGTAATGGAACATAAATAGAATGAGATGGGGGGATGGTAATGAGGAAGGAGAAACATTTCAGGGCGGGAAAATGAAGGGGAAGTGAATTAAAGGTAAGTGTGAGTGAGGCCAGGCCTGGGGCAAAGTGCTGGAGTCTGGAGTCTGGGTTCTTACTCTGGTCTGGCATGCCTAAGATGGTTGCTATACACCATCTGTCACTGAGGTGGGTGTTGAAGGACCATTCCTCATTTTGAATGAAAGCCAAGGTATAAACCTGAGGCCAAAGGCTGGAGTGAGGTGGCCTGATTCAGGGAGCAGAGCCAACAGCTGTGGCCGAGAGTGAAAGCATGAAGTGCTGAATACCCCAGGAAGAGCCTGAGTGTTCACAAATCTGAGGGGTCAGAGCAAAGTCAAATTTGGAACCCCAGAGCAAGCACTCAGTAGTTTAGATGTGAAGAGCCGTATGTTACTATTAATGTTGCTGTTCGTAAGAATAATAGATTATCTGTGATTTCTTTTCCCACCTTGCTTCAGCAATAACTTCATTTTTGAACAAGATGCTCTGACAGTAGATGCCTGGCTGGAATTCACTGATTAACTGAGCATTAAGATTTGTTGCTACCATAGGGCAAAATACTATAAGGCCCAACAATTAAGTTTGTGAATTCATCCTAGAAACAGTGCTATACCCTTCATTGTTGAATATCACTACGGTCACCTTTGAAATATTCTCTTTGGGGAGCTGTGCACCTCTACCAGCACCTTATCTACCCTTCAATGTGCCATTTCTAGGATGAGTTCATAAATTTAAATATCGGACCTCATCTATATGGGCTGGGTGAGCTAAGAGTAAGAAATTGTTACAGAATGAACCACTTTCTACCCTCTGGAAACACTTATGTCACTCTTGGTCAGCAGTTCTCAACCTGTGGTTTGCAACCCCTTTGTAACAATGAAAATACATATTGCATATCAGATATTTACATTACGATTCATAACAGTAGCAAAATTATAGTTATGAAGTAGCAGCAAAAATAATTTTATGGTTGTGGGGTCACTACAACATGAGGAACTATATTAAAGGGTCGTGGCATTAGGAGGCAGTAGGAAGGTTGAGAACCACTGCTCTAGGTGGTCAGTGGAAAGGCACAGGAGCTTATTATTATAAACATTCTGACCAGGTATGCTGATTGGGTAACTATCTGCCATGAAAACCCCAGTCCTCTCAAGGACCTTCTTTCTCATTGCTGGTAGGATTGTATAGGCTGTAAGGAATACACTGTTTTGTTCATAGTGGCAAACACATGAAGACAACTAGAATGCCATGTACACACATTCATTACGGTCTGTGTAGCCTACGGACACACACTAACGTGAGTAGGGTTGAGTACAAATGTACTTAGAACAAGATGCAATTGTATGAATGCTTTTTTTATAACAGATAATTACAGTACTCGTCTCTGGAGTTGATTTAAATCTATTATTTCTGTCAATTTCTCCAGATCCCCTTTAAATGAAGAACCCAGATCCAAACTCCAATATTTCTGGAGGTCTCTATATAAATTTTAAAGTCAAAATACAACACTCAGGTGAAAGAAAATTCTGATAATTAAATCTCAGCAGCTCTTAACTCCAAAATATTATTTACTTTTTTCATAGTATTTCCTCATCATTGTCCAAGTGAATATCTATTTCATAGTTATAGCTATCATAGATTCTGCTTCTTCCCCACATTATATCCTGCAATTTTCCTATGTTTTCTATACAGTTTTCAGATTCATCATTTTCATAACTAATAATTAATAAAGCTGAAAATGTCCCCTACTTGATTTAAAACAAAGAATTTGTGGTATTTACGTATATATTTAGAAGAAATACATCTATAATATAGCTATTGATCGATTTCCATTGCTCAGGCCATGCTGAAATAATAAGAGAGTCTTGATTACACCACTATAACCAAGATTGAAGTCTTGGACTCGGCAGCTCATGTGGCTTAACATTGATTTTGGGTGTGTGTTGCTCAATATTGAATTTGGGCATAACTTTCTAGTAAATAGTAAGAATGTTAGATTTATTTATATGATAAAATCATTTTTCATGAGTTAATATCCATATTGTTAAATGTAGGAAAGGAAAACATACCTAAAGATGTTTGTGGTTCACCCAAGGCTGATCTCCCTAACACTGTGCCCTGAGTCTCCAGTGAGTGACTTGAGGAATGTTTTGGGAATCACTATGCCTTTGTACTTGACTCTTCAGCAAACCCTCTGGGTCGATGACAGCTGCTCTTGCAATTAGCCCTTCTCCTGACCTCATGGTCAACCACAATAGCCTTAGAGATTTCAGGAAGGGAAACTATTACTTTTAAGATATCTGGACAAGACCCACATGTGTGCAAATTAATAGGGGGAGTTTTTTCTGTACTTTCTTCTTCTTTTCTCTTGGTTACAAATTGTCCCCACACATATGTGACAGGCACATCTGGTTACCTACTCTAATGGGTGAAGAAATGGATCTAACAGGAAGGGGAAGCCATATAATACTCCCCAGGAATGTTTAAAAGAAGATTCCTCGGTCTTTCATGGAAAATAGAAGTCTTAAGGGGGCATCTTAAGCAAATTGAGTAGAATAATTTGCTTTTTTGACTCAACTCTCTTACTTCAGATGGTAGATATATGTGTAATAAGATAATAGTAGGATGTGCCAAGAGTATACAAATACAGTACATGCAGCAGTTAAGAGCTTCAGCTGGTTGCAGTGGTCAGTTTACTATGAGCTGAAGTTCCTTCCCTCTTCTTGTCATTGTTGAATCTACTCATTTTATGGAGGGGCAGAAGCCCATAAATGCATGCTTCAAATCTATATCTGCTAAGTCAAAAAGGCAGACTGTGGCTCAGAATTTAGTTCGGGGTCATTTGGGAGTGAGGCCAGTGACCTCATGTAAAGTCCTGTTCTTTCTGCTTTTCATGCTGGCCTGTGATTCCTGTCACTGAGAGTTGTCTACAAGGTGTGAGAAACAGGGCTGAACTGGGGATGTTCATGTTTCATGCCCTCATAAGTCTTATATATAAGAAACCCAAGAGTGAAGGAGAGAGTTGGAACAATGAGATATTATTGATAAAGTAGATGCTAAGAGCAGAGTAGATGGAGATAACATTCTGAGAGCTGTGGGGGGAAGAGCAAGGAGAGATTGAAAGTGGAGCTGAATTACAGGTGATTGATGGGCTCTTAGTGGAACCAATGTGGGCAGTTACAGTGGTGAACATTTTTCTGGTTGGAATATCATAGGAAAGCATTTTTTCTAAGCATTTTCAAGTGGTGGTTACACATGAGCAAACTTGTCCAAACAGAACAAAGAGAAGAGAAGTTTTGGAACTAAGGGATAGTCTCAAAGGAAGTGAAAAAATGAATTATTATTTTCTAAAAGGCCTATGGAAACATTATTTCAGATTCTGCTCACCCTCTGGTCAGACTCCCAGAATCTTTCAAAATGAAGAAGGTTACACAACTAATTTTGCCAATTATGTTCT
>NW_003852408.1:11676702-11681406 GCF_000181295.1 Otolemur garnettii | reverse complement strand
CCAAAGCACATAGTGAAATTTATGCTATGAAGAATATTGCTTTATTATCATAAGTACTTATATTAGTGTGATAATGAAAGCTACCATGCCACATAGGATATGTTCCATTAATGTTTGTCAAATGAACTAAGATAAAAAATAGAGAGTTGCAACAAGTATTTAACTATGGCAAGTGACTGTCAAAAATGAGTTTTAAAAATAGTTTTAAGGGAGGGAAAATGCAACCCCTTTCCTCAAATATTTCACAAGGAGAGCCAAGTATAGACAGGGAGTACGTCATTAATGACAGCAGTCATTCCAGGAATCCCTGATGAAGTTAGCATTTTAAAATATTTCTGGTAGAATCAAAATTTAAACTCTCCTGTGAAACATCATTTGGCAGTAGGCCGAGAGGTCTTTACCCATGGAGGTCAGTGAGTGTTCCCAGAAGACAGGAAGAATAGATAACTCTTTTATCTCGAGTCTCTCACATTCATTGCCAAGGCTTTGGCAGCTGACTCTATTTAAGCTGCATCAGAGAGGTGCCTGAGAGACTTTGGATTAGTCTGAAGTTGCTGCTTTGACCGTATTAGTGATATTAAACCAGTAAGTACATGGATTATTCAAATCGGTGTCCTTGAATGATCTCAAGATCTTTTAGTAGGTATCTTCTAAGTGCCAAGAAATTTGACTTAATTAATGCTAATGACATTGATCTTTAATAAAAAGCTTCCTGTAAAAAGAATGTTAGTTTCTTTAAGATAGATTTGTAAGGTGTATACTAGTGGTTCTTAACTGGGAATCATTTTGCCCCCTAACTCCAGGGGACATGTGGCAATGTCTGTTGACAATTTTGGTGTCACATTTAGCAGGCCAGGCGTGCTGCTAAATGTAGCCCACTCTCCCACAGTGAAGAATTATCAATCTAAGATGTCTGTAGTGCCACTATTAAAAAATGGGGGTACATAGGTATAAAGACACATTGTCATGCAATTTGAGGGAACACCAGACTAAAGACTTAAAGATTTTGATTCATGAAAAAATCTGATATAGTACATTTCCCGTGTGCCTAAACTACTCCCTAATAATAAATTAGACTTCATATGACACTGCATTAACTGTTTAAAACCACGAGGGAGCTATTCAGTATGTTGCTACTTTGGTGTATTAAATACAGCCTTAGGGTATTTAGAAAGTTAACGGAACTTTCAAAAGTACCTAATTTACAATCAAGTATTAAGAAAACCAACATGTGTGAAAGGGACATAAACGCACTTAAAAAGAACACATAAACAGGCCCAGTGTTCAGAGGACACCAAGCATCTAAGTGATGGGGGGGAGGGGGGTGTGCATTTGTATTGAGGACAAGGTGTCATTAGCTAGGAATGGCTGGAGGTAAGTTTTGATCTGGGTTTCAAAGAAAAGGAAAATTGTGAATTAGCAAGAGGACATTCTAAGCATTCAGTAGCCTTTGTTAATGTAAAACAGAAAGTGGTTAATTGCTAATTCAATTTCCTGAAGGTTTTCAACAAATAAGGAGTCAAAAAAAGAGATTAGTATCTACTGAGCAAAATCTTTAAAATTAATACATTTTTTGATAAATTTAAAATAGATTTTTAAAAATAACATTAGCAACATTCTGGGTACCTAAAGTATGATTGATGATTTTAAGGTAAATTTGAAAATTAAAAAAAAAATGTCATCATTTTACCATGTCACAAATTTCATCATAATTGCATGGAGGGGAGAAGCTGCCTTAAATCTATGTTGGTACTCTTTTTTAAAAAGAATTGACAAGTTTCAAAGGTGGGCCCTTTAACCATGTTTTTGTTGTTGTTGTTGTAGTTGTTGTTTGTTTTTTCCAGTTTTTGGCTGGGCCCAGGTTTGAACCCAACACCTCTGGTATATGGGGCTGGCGCCTCACTCCTTTGAGCCACAGGTGCCACCCTAACCATGGGGTTTTAAATACAATGGGATGAATTTTATTTTTGCTCTCTGCAGATACTTTTAGAGAAAAAAAAATAGTTTAGCTCTTCTTGTTAGACACTGCTCCTTCCTTGACGCTCAAGCTAGGAACTTTGTGCAGGAGCAGAAGAAATGGGAGAAAGGCTCAGACATGTTTGTGAAAACCCATAAGATGTACCATTGGTAAAAGTATATAGTTAAGAGCAGACCTTTTGTTTTATTTTCTAAATGTGCTTTAAACGTTAACTTCGGCAGCTCTAATATATCATTGTTAATCTAAATGACAAAAAGAGGTTCCCTGAAGGAAAAGGATGTTCCTTGGGGAACAGAACATTGCAATGAGAATACGCACACTCTAGTAAACTGTTTGCATATCCAGGGAGTTAAAGGAGGAGAAATGTTTTCCAAGAAAAAAATGAGAATTACATGATTGTTTTGAAATAATTATCCTTGGCTGTGAAGGTCAGCAACAAGGGTGATGCTGGCCTGAGACTGGACAGGAGACACTGGGCAGATGTCCTTGCAGAAATATTTTTTGTGTAAGGTCGTGACAGCCTTTGTGCAAGGTTGTGATTTTTGCAGAGCTTTTTTTTTTTTTGTGGCTAGGTTTAATCATAAGAGCTCAATCTGTCTCGCCTTCCTCAGCTCTATTTTGTGAAAGGTTTGTTTGTTTGAACATTAGTGACTCCATTTTGATGTGACTACTTCCCCATCATCTTTTGGAAGACTTCAAGGGGTAAAAACAATTTCATAGCTGAGTGTTATTTTTAGGGAAAGTTAAGAATGTTGGAATATTGTATCTACTATGCCAGAGCCCTGCTAACTCTTGACCTCCATGGTGACTAGAACTCCAAAGACAATCTAATTATTATAACAGTCATCAACAGACCTGGGATGACTAATTTTAGGTGTCAATTTGGGTAGGCCATGGTACCCAGATATGGGATCAAGCATTATTTTAGATGTCTCTGTGAAGGTATTTTTAGATGACACTAATAAATTAAATGAGTAGATTTTGATTAAAGCAAATTACTCTCCATAATATGAGCTGACCTCATCTGCTGAGTTGGGGGCCTCAGTGTAACAAGGAACAGGGACTTCTGCTCCAGATTGCTCCTTTACTCAAAGGGCAGCCCTTTCCCAGCCCTTCCTCCAGCCTGCTGGCCTGCCTTTCAGGTTGTGCATTCCCCAGCCTTTACAATCCTGTGAGCCAATTCCCTAAAATCTCATTCTCTCTCTCTCTGCACTCCTCTGTCCTCCTCTCCTCTCACTTCTCCTCTCCTCTCTCTCTCTCACCAGTCCCCTACTTGTGATGGTTCAATTTATGATTTTGACTTTAGATGGTACTGACACAACCATTCTATTTTTCTATTTTTCACTTTTAGTACAGTATTCAATAAATTATATGAAACATTCAGCTTTATTATAAAATAGGCTTTGGGTTAAATGATTTTGCCCAACTGTCAGCTAGTGTATGAGTGTTCTGAGCACAGTTAAGATAAGTTAGGTTAAGCTTTGATGTTTGGTAGATTAGGTGTACTAAGTGCATTTTTGACTTAGGAAATTATAAAACTTATAAAACTTATGATAGTTTTATCATGGTGTGACCCTGTCATAAGTTAAGGAGCATCTGTGGACACACATAGACACATACACATATCCTGTCACTTCTGTTTCCCTGGAGAACCCTGATTAACACAAGACCAAGGTCCACAGATGCAGAGTGCAGGGATTCTAAGTGCTCCCTTCCTTCACACGCTCCTTCCTCCCACAGACACTTGGTATACGTCCTCATGTAGAGGGACCTGAAGTAATGGCTGGGATGTGATGCTGAGCCAGATCAGACACAGCCCTGCTGTGATAGAGCTTTAGAACCTATGCTCATCTAGCAAGAAGTAGACTTTAAGGTAAGAAGAAATATTGGAGAGAATATTCCATAATCACCAAAGTTAAAAAGGAACATTTGGAATATATAATAGGTATAATTTCATTTGCTTGTCACTGAAGCTTCAAAACACATAAGTGGAACCGACAGCACCAAAAATGATAAATGAAGAAACATACAAACACAGTGAAAGATTGAACATACCATTCTCACCAGCTAACAGAGCAGGTAGACATAAAATGGGTAAGGATAGAGAACATCTGCATAATTTCCCAAGGTCTGAAAATTCACAAAGTTGGCCTCGTTCTTGTGTGTGTGATTACACTCATATTATTTTCATGAGTACAAAGAATATCTCCAAAAATTAGCTGTATACTCTTAAATAAAGCCTCATCTTTTTTCAACATTACAGACAATTCAGGATATATTCTCTAATAATATTGAAAATAAGCTAGAACAAAATGATTATAATAGAAACATTAAATTGTCCGAATAGTAAATAAAATATTAGATAATACATTTCATGTTTACACATGAAATAAAAAAAAGTGAAAATAGAAAATATTTTTAAATGAATGGTGTATCATGTTAAGAATGTAGCCAAATGAATGCTTAGAAAAAGTGTATACCTGAAATACACATATTATATAAGAAGATTAAAATAAATTATTTGAGTTTTCATTTCAAGCCACTATAGTAAAAATAGAAAATTATTTTGAGTAAGTAGATGAAAATAAATTACAAAAAATAAAAAGAGAAGTAAATGTAATAACATAGAAAAATGTACCATGGAAAATTCAATAAAGCAAAAGGCTATTTAAAAGATAATAAAATGGCCAGGCACAGTGGTCCATGCCTATAATCCTAGCACTCTG
>NW_003852408.1:11675332-11676013 GCF_000181295.1 Otolemur garnettii | reverse complement strand
ACATAGAGATGAAAAGTGCCAAGGACAAGCAAGGCAATCTGAAATTTCTTAAATTACAACGTTGGGAGACTTGCAGAAAGAGACATTAAGACTGAACCACTAACACTAAGAACATTTTATATGGGTACAAGAATAGACAAACTGATTTATAGTATGGAACAGAGTGCATATACAAACACATGATTTACACCAAAAAACACTGGTGTGTGATAGAAAAGACAGTCTGTTAATAAAAACTGCTGGGTCAGTGTATAATCCATACGGATTGATAACATGTGTCTTGATTCCCATTTTATGTCACACTCAAAATACAATTCCAGATGCATTGCAGATATAACTGGGAAAGGAGAAACCATCAAGTTTGTCAGGAAAAAAAGATAGGCAAACATTCTTGTAAACCTGGCATTGGCGAAAGTTTTATTAATAAGGCACAAAAGGGCCTAACTATAAACAAGCCAAGAGATGAAAAACAAGTTTGTTTTAAAATAAAGAGCTTACGTTCATCAAAAGACATCATTAAGAGAATAAAAATAGGCTTGGTGCCAGTAGCTCAAGCACCAGAACCAGGGTTCGAATCCAGCCCGGGCCCACCAAACAACAACAACTACAACCAAAAAATAGCTGAGTGTTGTGGTGGGCACCTGTAGTCCCAGCTACTGGGGAGGCTGAGGCAAGAGAATC
>NW_003852408.1:11653121-11673920 GCF_000181295.1 Otolemur garnettii | reverse complement strand
AAGTTTACTCACATAAGAGGGAACCCAGTCCTACATAGCTTGTGTCTATGAAAGGTGAAGTTTAAAAAGGGCAAAATCCACAGATGGTCTCTGAAATAGAAAATCTTATTTTGTTTGAAACTGCTTGATTAAAGATATCAAGGAAGGCAGTTTCCCCCTGAATAGACTGGAAGTGTTTACTGGGGAAAGAAGGGCAGTTCTTGGTCAGTTTTCAAAAACCCTCTGTTCTCCAGGTGGAAGGGTGGATGGATCCTTAGGTGAGTGTTTCTGTGTTAATCTAGATTCGCAGCACCTCTCTCACTATGATTCTCAATCTCCTCTCCTAGTTAAACTCAGCTTCCAAAGGAACTAAGAGAAACCATGAGGGCCTCTCCCTCTTTGAAGTGGTGTCATCAGCTGGATGTCAGCTCCAAGCAACAGACTGTAGCATCCTGAAGTATCTGCAAATCAAATCATGAAGAAAGGCAAGAAATACGAAGAACGTCATAAGAAATGTTAAGATTTTAATTTGTCTTCACATTATTTTTTAATTGGCCTATACCTAACCAATAATAATAGTCCCCAAGATCACTTTAGCTGACTTTAGAAATGGTCCTGTTATTCTAATTGATTAATTGAATGTTTGATTTCCTGAATTGCTTTCCCAGATGAAGCAAGGTATTTTAGTAAGTGCATAGACTCCACCTTTGATGACCAGCAAATGGTTGCTGGCAATTCTATTGCCTAGAATTATTTTAATTGGTTACTACATGTTGGACTATTAGGTCTCTAACAGTTGTGCTATTTCATTTGCTATCTGGGCCATAGTCAGGGATAAATAGCAGAATATAGTTTACTTTGTGAAATTTTGGGCAAGGTAAATTTTGAACAAGGCAGTGAATTCCAATATTTTATACCCCTTCTAAGAAAGGAACGTTGCTTTATCTTAATAAAGTACAAGTGTCCTATTCCAAGTTGATAACCATGTCCACATGCCAAGAGGGTGGCATACTCCACCGAGACAGAAGCTTCTGCACTTGGGAGGGGCTCTACTGCCCTCACCATATGTACCTCTTCATTCGGCCATTAATCTGAATCTGTTATATTAATATTTGTAATAAAATGGCTAAATGTTTCCCTGAGTTCTGTGAACCATTCTAGCAAATTACCAAACCCAAGGAGGGTATTATGGAAACCTCCATTCATAGCCAGTCAATCAGAAGGACAGGTCACAACCCGAGTGGCATTTGAAATGAAGGGCAGTCTTGTGGGACTGAGCATCTAACTAGTCTTGATAGTATCAGAAATGGATTCAGTTACAGGACGCCTAGTTAGTGTGTACTTGAGAACTGTTTGTTGGTGGGGGGGGAAACATGCATCTGGTTACATAAGTTCTCTGTGCTATACACAGTGTAAGAGTAGGGAAAAGAGTTTAGTTGTTGAATCTAACACACAGCCAGAGACATAAAATAAGAAAACTTAAGGAAGAATAAAGAAATATGAGACTGTTATTCTGATGGTGCATTTTAAGCCAATGACTTTAGAAGGAAGTTGTCAACAACTGATATATTCTTGATACTTGATTCAAGATATTCAGATACTTGAACTAACCATCTACTTCTGGGAGGAAGTTTTTCTGAAGCATTTTAATGAGTCTCAGAGTTAGATCTCCAGTCAAATTGGATGTTCAGGTTGTGAGATCTGTAGCATATTGACATTGAGAATTCTGGATCCACAGGAGATGTGCTCTGAGGTTAAAGAATTGGTTAGAGAACTGAAATGTTCCTTTCCTATGTGGTGCTATGGCTGAATTCAATCTGTTCTTTTTTCTATATATCCAATATCCTGGTTGTAGGGCTATGCTTGGTTGCATTACTTTTGGAAGGGCAGCTTTTGGAAAGACAGCTCATTCTTGGGGGGCACTGGAAACATTAGGCTGCAGTGTTCATTTTTTAATAATAACTATCAATATCAGTTTAAAACAAAGTGTATGCCAATGAAAAGTTCTTAGCTTGCCACTGTTATTAGAGAAAGCCAACTTTCAAGGTCTTTTCATTCCATTTCCTCTCGTTTTCATGACAACAGGAACTCATTTTGCCAAAGATTTACCTTCAGGATGAACTCCATCCCGGACTAGCAAGGCAGTAACTTCAACACCTGTCTCATCACCATGTGCCGTGTGCATCCCTATCCTTTGACTAACTGGCTCTTCAGTGCTTTTGGCTTTATTACCAGACCACAAAACTGATGTAAGATTTTGTCCATTTCCTTGAGATTTTTTCTGTTTTTTTTTTTTTTTTCCCTAACTGTCCATTGCCAGTTCCAACCTATCTACCAATAGGGGCTCTGATTGCAATTAACCAACTCGGATCAACTTCTTCAGGAGAGCACCATCATGAGAAAAGGTTGAGTAGTTCATAGACTCAATAGGAAACCAGGAGAACATAGTTCTAAGAATGGGCAGAAACAAAAGGCAATCAGAAATGCTGACGAGAACCTACAATGAGAACAAGGTGATTGAAAATGCCCTGGCAATTACCCCAGAATGAGGCCCACACTGCAGTTCATACCATCACTCCTACTGGCTCCAACATCTGTGGAAAACGGCCATCACCGCCAGCACAATGAGCCCAGGAGGAGAGGTTTTCTGCCCTTGCTTTTTTGTGTCATTCAATTTAAATTCAAAGTTCAGGAAGGCAGCACTGAGCTTAGATTTTGCATTTGTGCCAGGGACCTAGAAAAGTTGGAGGCACTAGAAAATATTTTTTCAAATACCAGGGGAAGTTTCAGATCCTAGTCGGGGAAATAAATGACAAATTTTTGCTATACAACCCACAACAAAGCTTTATGTGACAAGATTTTATGCTAGATAGAAAAATAGATAGATTTATTTAAAAATAAATAGAATTATGCTTGAATATAGTGAGAAGATCTTTCAGGCTTTTGGAGAAGAGCCATAGATGGGACATATTCTTTTATTTATCTGGCCTCGATTCATTTATGCTTCTTATCTCTTTTATATATTTACCACAACATATAGTCCTGACAACATTGCCAGCTACATAAGGAAGGAAAGTATATCTTATAAATCTAGCATCCTCTACTTCCCCAGACAGAGGATGTTGTACAGAATATGTCCCCTATAAGTCAATATTGATCTATCGATCCTGTCTGTCAATACCTCTTTCAATGCCGATTGATTCATGAGCAAAAAGAAAGACTAAGATATCAAAAAGCTGTGGAGAAAACTATGGATCTCAAGCTGTGGGCAAGTTCAGAGAGTGTGGCATTGAACCCGGTAGGTATGAACAAGACCCCATGGATTTCTTTCTTTGAAATTAAAGTGAAAAATGAAAATCATAGCCCTTAAAGACTTAGAATTGAAATTCGATGTTCCTTTTCTGTAAAAGCATACTAAAGGCAACTATAATATCTACCCAAAATAATACCATATTTCACTATCTTAATAATATGTGCTGTTTTCCCCCCAGGAGTGTAAGTAAAGGAAAAAGTTGCTATTTTACCTAAACCTCTAACCAGACCCACCTGCTGTTTTTCATATATATATATACACACATACACACATATTTAACTTATAAATGTCAACATCTAAAGTACTCTTGTGAATTACTTGTGTTGGCTTACTTCATACCCTCCATTTTTCTGAACTTATTAATAGTGACCAGCAAAATTATACATATTAAATTGACCCCAAATGATGAGTTTTAACTAAGAACTAGGGCAAAACAATGCCAAGCTATTATAGTATCAGGCCGAATTGTATTTTTGAAGTAAATTCTGAAGGAGTAAATTCTTATAAAGAAATATATTGAACTCTCAAAAGCCCAAGAACATTTCTTAATTAAAATGTCATTGCTGAAAAATTCAATTATGCTTTACTGTTTACTCAGCTGGCTATATTGACATATAAAGATGTATTTCAACATGATGGCAACGTTGACTGGTCTAGAATTTTAATATGCAGACCTTATTAATGATTACGGAAAATAACGAAGAGGCAGACCAACAGAGGTCTAAGTAACCTGGGTCATGGATAAAACTTTTGAAGCATTCTATTTGCACATATTGAAATAAATGTGTACACGTTTACAGAGACATTTGAAAGCCAAACCTGCTTTGTAGAGGTGAGCTGTATATCGGGAGAGACGAGAAAGAGGGGTGATGATAGCAACCTTGTGTCTTTAGGAAGAGCGTGGCTGGGCTACCCACGTTCCAAGGGAAACATACCTTGGAGAATGGAGAAGGAAATGGTGTCACAGCCAGATGTGACAGAGATGGTCAGAACAAGCAAGATATCCATGTGCTGGCCTTGATCTTCATACAGGATGCCTGGAGGGAATACACAGAGGAGTCTGTTACTAGCTGGCATTTTGCGCTGCAATCCCTGTAGAACCTCCTATCTTTAAGAAGCTGCCTTGAGCTTCTTGTAAGACTTCTTGTCTTTTAATCTCAAGAAACAGGAAATGGGTTGAAGCAGGCCGTGTCATTATTTCTTCATCCCAGGCAGGCCCTTGGATATTGGCCCTCTGAATTTATGCACTGTGAGAAGATGCGTGCAGAAGGGAACACACAGAGCTGTTCAGTTCAGACTTGAAACAGAGGACACCTTTTCCGTGTTTCCCACTTGCCCTTCCTACAGCTGGCGGTACTGGATAACCCCGGGTACTGGTTCTCAGTACTGACACCTGGGTCCTCCTTCCAGAGATTGTGATACGATTGGTTTTGGTCATAGCCTGGGAATCAGAGAAAAACTCCCCAAGTGATTATAACAAACAGCCAAGTGTGAGGACAACTGATCTAGATCAGAGGAAATATAATAACTGCAAACAATTTAGTGACCGTAAGAGCACCCGCTAGCTGGAAAGGTACACAAAAGGAAAACAAGAATAATGATGGTCTAAGTGACAGCTGACCACGTGAAAGAGCAGTTGTATTTCTTTGCTGCTCCGCAGAGGTCTACCTCCTACCAAGTCTGATTACCTGAACTGTTTTTCAGCTCCAACTTGAACTGGCAAATAGACGCATCCAACGCAATCAGATTTCTCTAGATGTGAAAGTATTTGGTTGTTGGTCTTTTTTGCTTTTATTCAAAGACATAAACTCCTGATTTACTAGAATCATTCTTTATAAGATTGAAAGATGAAAGATTCTCTTTTCATTTATGTTAACTAGGCCCTAATTGTTTGAAGAGATCTCTTGAAACAGTGATCTTTTAGCAATTACCATAGGCCATCTGAATTCATCAGAATAATGTTTTTAATAAACTTTTTTCTAGTGCATGAGATAGTAACAGTGGCTGGCCTTTATGATCAAGAAATAGCCATGATCTCAGGAAATATGATGAGAGGAAGGAACTTTACACATGTTAATGTGCTTTGAGTGGCAGGAAAGAAAAGGTAAGGAAGATGTATTGGCTTACATATTAACACAATGGGAATCCATAGGCAAAGGAGATTTTAGCTGCAGTTTGGTCCGGTTTCCAACTCCAGTTCTCAGCTCTTCCCATAGTTCTGTTTTCTTTTTTGTACTGGCTATGTCCTCAGGCTGACTTCTCTTATGAAAGCAAAAATGGCAGCCAACAGCTACATTTGGTGTTTTTCATTCTCAAGAAATTGTATTTTCTGCCTGAGCTCTTTTGAGGCATCAGAGAAGTTCTTCTTACATTCTCCTTTCAGTCCCCAGCAAACAGCTTATAAACTTTTATTGTCTTGAATTGGATCATATATCCTTTCCTGAACCCATCACAATGGCTAGTAGAATGGGACGGGTGGAAAGGCTTGAGCAACCCAGGGCCCACTAGTGAATTCAGGGTGGCCCCAACCTTTGTAGAATCACATGAGACTCCAGCCATAAAAAGAAAAAAGAAGAAAAATGGGCTGGGCAGATAGCTACCATAAAGGCAGCAAAAACTTCTAACAGGGGAACCGGTGTAGCTGGGTTCCAATTTAAATTCTGCCAACTAGTTTTATGTCCTTGGTTAAACAAGGCACTGTCACTGTTCATCTGAGTATGTTTGACAAGGTGATCTGATTTCTAAGATCTTGTTAAAACCTAAAATCCTTAACTTTAAATCTCTAAGATATCTCCCACTTGAGCTACTGACTTGCAATCCTATTTTTTGAGAACCATTTAAAGAAATAGTTTGATTTATGGTTCGGGGCAAAATTGTCAAAGGAAACGAGAAGAATATTTCTACTTTCCTCTGGTAACACAGGCACCTCTGGTCTTTTAGCATCTCCTGATGGAGCCAACTTTTGGGTTTTCCTCTACTACTGCCCTGGGTGACTGATAAATCAGAGCAATTTCTCTGACTTGGATAAGAAGGATTTTCTTGTATTTGTTTTAAGACTTCCTAGAATGATTCACTTTGCTACCACCATTCTGTTGTACTTGCAAAATGTTCGGTGACACTGCAAAGGTAAATTTATTGAGGCTCTCAATTTTAATTAGTTTTTTTCTCATATTTTCTCTGAAAAGTTAATCCCCTTTTAATGAAATTGTAAAATATAAGCAAATCTTACATGACACTTTTATCACCTGCTCATTTGAGATCAAAAGTCTAACTGTACTGCTTTCTAAAATTGTACCAAATTTTAAGTGCATATTAAAATGGTAATTTTTATCTTAGATCAATGGCTGAGCTTTAATTTATTTGAACAAAATAAAACAACGCAGATAATGGTTTATTGCGGCATTTCAACATGTTTTATAGCATGAAGATATTATTATAGTAATTTTATCACTGTTTGAAGTATAGTAGGAAACAGATTTTTATCTTTAAAACTGAATAGTCTAAACTTTCCATCAGAAAATAATCTACCAAATAACTTCTTCATAATGAAAAAAAGGACTCACTCTCAGCTCTCCCCCAAGTTTTATGATGTAAAATAGTACCTCCTGTTATATTTTGGGTGATTTTAAAAATCTAGTGCACGTGAGAGTTTGCTGAGCTAATAGTACTATATTCTGTTAGCTCGGTGAAAATATTTGTACTCTAATATATTTTCCTAATATATCTCTTACCTTTGAGACCTGAAATGGCATTTTTTGGCTCCATGAACAGTGAAGTTCTATCTTCTATCTAATTGGGGCACCCTGGTTTATATTGTTTTAGCTTTCTTTCTTTATGATCAAAGTGTAGGCTCACTTTGTAGCCTTATGCTGACAATTTACAGCCAGCTCATAAATGCCCCCATCTTGTGATTTATGGGGGGGCCTCCTACTTGCTGTCCATGACCTCTTTCTCCCAGGTCCCAACTCATTGCTCATCTCGGCAACCAGTTGAAATTCATTAGCTTGGGTACCTGTTGAAAAAGGAAAGCCGGTACTTAAGCAACGCCTGCATATCTCTGAGCTCTTACGGCCAGGGCATCAAAGGACGGGAAGGTAGCAACTTGTGACCGTTTGGTTTGCCGACTGCTCAGAATACAACTGAGCTTTGTTGATAAAAGCCTGGGTAACACTCATCAGAGGAAAAATAAAAGGCAAAACTAGTTTTGGTAATGAAATTAATTGAAAAAAAGCCAGTCTAGCTGTCAAAAGAGAAGAACCTTGAGAAGAAAGGCAGCTTCTAAAGGTCAATACTCAGCTTGCTGTAATCTTTACCATCTGTGTTCAGGCTGGTAAGATTCTGAGACTGTCATATGTAGTCTTTTTTTTCTGAAAATAACAGACAAGGGAAAAAAAGGCTTGCCCAACAGGGAGCCTGGATGTACTTAGCTGGATAGAAATGAAAACACTATATGGTATAAACTTAGGATGACCCCTAATTTTCCTTCCCCTTGACCTACATGGGTCCGCAGATAGTTTCAGAAAGTAGTGCCATGGCAAATTGAAATAATTCAGTCACCAATGAAATGTAATGTTATATTGACAAGGTGCAACTCCAGGCAGCGCCATTCAGTGTGAAGATTCTCTGTCTTCTGACCCCATTCTGATGAAGGCTGACAAAGCCCTCTCCATTGTTTCCTGATAGGAAATTGTGTTTTAAAAATGAGTGGAAAAATAGACTTTTTCTCTCTTTACCCAAAGGTTTGACAGATGTTAGAAATCTAGGACGTTGTGATTGTATATGTGGTGGCATAGCTTTTTCCCATTAGAACAACATTTGGAAGTTCGATATTGGAAAACTTATATTAAGCAAACCAAATATCATTATTACTTCAAAGGTTAACCCCATGGACTCTCATTTTTTTAAATCTGCAGTGTTTTTACATAATGGAAAATTATTGAAAAATTTTACATATAAAATTAATATCCATGTATACATATACAGGCATGGAAATACTATATAACCGATCATATATTATGATTTATTAGATAAATTGAAGTGTAGACATTAAAAGATTTTACTGATATTTTGTATATTCTGAATAATTAAAGTATAAAATACTCTTGGTTTCACTTTCTACCCTATACAAAATATTTTCAATATTGTTCATGGAATATCAATTTCCCTTTTTAAAAAATTCTAATCTTTTAAATGTTTTTAGCCCTAACTAATTCTAACTTTTTCTGTAGCATGACCTCCACTGAGACTACGTCATCTGAAGAGCTTGTTTTTTATGTACATTACTTCATTTAATACTCACAACATCCAGGAGGTTTATGAATACACATTTGATTTCAAAGATGCATGATACTGTCATATAATAAAACAGCTCTTTGTGTTCATTGGTGCTGTTTTAATCATGCTCGGGGTGGCAGATTTAACAAACTCTGCTGACATGGAAACTTCTCAGATAAAGCTGCAGGTTAACTGATTTGTTTTTCCTCTTCTGTGATTTCCTTGATTTGTTTCAGAAACAGAAAATGGGAGTTTCTAGTCTGTCCAACATTTGTCACTGCTTCTGCAGCCTCCCAGGAAAAGAGGATCCATAAAACCTCAGACATAAAAAATAATCACACTCTCCAAATGCTAGTTAATAAAATGCTCCACCTCTTTAGGAGAAAAAGATATTTTATGTGAATTCATGAGGGTGACCTAACCACTCACTAGCGCACTTTATTATTCCTCTACTGTGTGACGTAACAGCTCAGACAGATGAAAGTCAGGCGTGCAGATGGTATTGTCGTCTCTCTCCTCATGTTTAAAACACGGGTTCCCTTTGTTTTTCCTCTTACCCCCCCTTCCTTTTCCATCCCCGCCTCCTCCTTGATGTTCCACCAAAAACTCTCCTGCTGAGCCGTTCGCTTTCACCTCCTGAAGGCAACCTCCTTGGTTAAGGCCCCTGGACAATTACATGAGTGAGTTAGGATTATTTTCTTATTATTGTGACATCAGATGTCACATGTTGCATGTTGCTCACCGAACTGGTTGATGTTGACCTAAAGACCTTTCTGTTTTTGAAGAATGAGTTATTTTACAACTATCTAGCAAAGATGAAATAACCTTAATTAAGACAAATAGAACCAAAGAATGAAGAGTTCGTTCTGTAAGAAGAGAAACACAGAAAAGAAGGAACCGTTTATACATAAGCTACTAAATACATATCTCTTTCTCTTCATTTTTGGAAAAGGAATGTCACCAAGAACAAACTGCTCTGCACCCACTATGGTGAATATTACCTATCACTGTCAATCACTAATCTACAGAGCAATAATTCTCCATGATAACTGCCAAATTTAGTCAATATATTTGCATAATTTTATTTCAGAGGCCTATGAAATCCAAGTAAAAATTCTACTGCTAATGCTTCTTACTTACTTAGTTCTGCCTAGAGGACATTTTCTTTCCTAAGCAAACCCTTAATAGTAAGAATCCCAATTCCAAGCTCAACGTGGCCATTTGCCCATTCTTTGTTTCTGTTGCTGACCCATTTCTTTAAGGTTATTGACCAGGAGATAGAAGTCAGGACACGAGAAATGAGACCTTTTCTTCAAAAAAGGTGCACCATACGGAAATCTATCATTCAGTATATTCCTTAAAAACACAGAGAAAAGAATCATACCCATATTATATTTCCATTATCTTTTGAAGATGGACACTGTGTTTCCATCAGGAGTTAAAGTCATCCCCTGTGAATGCCTGCCTTTTACTTTACCAAATTTGTATGTACCTTCACCCAGCACCGTTCATTGTGGGAAAATAGAGCCTATTGCAAATGTATTATTAGTGGCATTTTCATTTGCATCTCTCCCTAACTCTATGATAATCCTGTTTATATTAGGTGAACAAGTGACACAGGCTTAGTTAATCAGAATATTCTATTACCCTGAGTATAACTGGGGACAGAAGCTACCCAGTTAGTTGGTTGTGGAACATCAGGCCATGATCCAAGATCTGCCCTCCCCACTGGAGGAGAGAATCCTTGTCCTATCTTCTTTCCACAATATTTGGCTCTGTGGAGCATGAGTTCAGTATTGTCAGTGTTGTCAAGGAGGCACAGCACTGGACTTCACTTAAGGAATCTGGGTTTAAATTGTAGGGATGATGTATTCACAGGCAACTAGATGCAATATGTACGTCACACATTTCAGAGACTTTTATGTGGAGGGTATTCTGACATATCTTTATTACTGATGTCGTGTAATCTTAAACTGATTTTTTTTTAGACTAAGATGGTGTCTTTCTTTCTTTTTTCTTTTTCTTTCGTAACTCCCTTATAACCACAAGTCTCACATGAGTCTAAGAATATACTTTGTAAAGACATTCAGCTGCTCTTGTAGAGCAGCTTCTTACACTCTGGAAGGATTCCATTATTATTCTATGGGAATGTGTGTCTCAAAAGAAAAAAAAAAGGCTTGAAAATGATTAAGACACAGCATTAGTAAAATTATAAAAATCATCTCATCTGGCTTAATTATTTTTTGAAATATATTCCTATGTCATCAACATTCTGGTGGTTATTCATTTTAACTACTAAGAATATATGGAAATTTGGGTAGGCAGGTGGATGAATGGATGGATGGCTGAGAGCAGCTATGTTCTGACAGAAGGGAGAATGGAGATGGATCTGTCTGGAGAGCTCAGTGAAGGAGATGGTAATGCCACAGCTGAGAGAAACACTGATATGCCAACACCATATAGTGGATGCCTGAAGAAAAGAGACTGGTTTCAGAGAAAGGTGAGAAGAAGACATGGAGTCAATACATTTCATCTGCTTCCCAACAGTACTGAGGAATGGGTTGGCCACAATCAATTTCTTCCTTGACTTGGTATTATGTGCACGTATAGCTATAGCCACGACTGAAAATAAAGGTGGACCCATATTGGGCCTTAAGACACTTCCACCCACACACATATGTGCTAATCTGCTTCCTGCCAAAACATGTCTTTTGAATCACGTAGGCTTGTGCTAAGGGAAAAATCAGGCAGCTTGTTCAATGGAATGCAGACAAATATTCATGAACTCATGGGTCTGTGAGTTCCCACAGGAAGCTTTGGTTTCTGCCTTCAAATTAACCTGTCCAGGTGCTACTCAGAAGCTTATAGATTATGAAGATCAATTCAAAATACCCACAGTAACTGCTTTTGTAGTTAGGATGCTGACTTCCGATTAGAGAGTTCTTAAACTGTTAACAGAACAATAAGCAGAAAACACATAACTCAGTGTTCAAACTATTTATAGGACACAGGGGTCTAGAGAGGTCACCCCAGTGTCAGGGAGGTACAAACAAAACAAAAACAAAACCCATAGATCACACTTTAACCCTCAGGATTAATACGAACAAAGAATAGACTATATTTTTCTAAGGCATCTGGGTGTAAACCTTTTCTTTCCCCCCTTTGCCAGAAACCACAGTGTTTATAGGCATGTTTTACGGGAAATCTGCTGCTTCTCACGATGTTTCCTGCACAACTGTCTTAGTAAAACTACATCTGGAAATGACAAGCACACAGTTGTAAATCTGGAATCAGTGTGTTGTTGTAATAGCCTGCAGCTACAATATGGCTGTCTTACAGGACGCCACGGAAAGCTACAAAGACAGAGACCAGCTGTAGCTACTGAAATGGATGCGATTTTTCTGAGGGGACAGGACAGGGTTTAACAGGGTTACCAGTTGCCTATGAAACTACCAAATGGACTGAGCTAGCATTGAACTTACTACTTGTTGGACAAATTAATTATTCTGGAAACTTAAACTACCAGCTTGGATTCACCAACTGTGATTTGTTAGGTAGAGTGATCCAGGTAGAGATCCACTGAATTGTAGCCTTCAAGAGTTAGGCCAGGTCTTAGGCGCTATCTATGTCAGATGTCTTTCTAAGTAATAAACCTTCTCAAGAACCACATAACACACCTCAATAGTAGCTTGAACATCTAGGAATCAGCAGTTTTCAGTCCTAGATGACTGATGTGATCCACAGAGAGGTCCCCAACAAAGCAAACTATGTGCGTAGCCTAAAGTCTGCCCTCTGCTATGATTCAAATGTGCGTTCTCAAAAATTCATGCATTGAAACTTAATGGCCAAATATGATAGTCATAAGAGATGGAGCCATTAAGAGGTAATCAGGTCAAAGTGGCTCCTTTCTCATGAATGGGAGGGAGTAAGACGCTTGCACAAGAGGCTTCATGCAACATTCAGCTCTTTTCCCCTTCCATCCCTTTCACTGGGTGAAGATGCAGCATTCTCCCAAGCTCCAGAGGATGCAGCCACAGGGCACCATCTTGGAGGGAAAGATACGGCCCTCCCCAGGCACTGAAAATGCTGGTGCCTTGATTTTAGACTTCCCAGCCTGTGAAAAAATAAATTTTTCTTTTTTTTATAAATTACCTGACTTGCAGCGTTTTGTTATAGCAGCGCAAACAGACTAAGATGCCCTATGAGTGTTTCTTTGAGACTTAAAAATTAGCCTGGAAAATTAAAGAATGATTTATCACTCTAGTAGGTTCATTGAACCCCATTTTGATATAAAAACCATCAGTAAGATTTGTAGTGGTGAATTAAGTAAACATTATTTAGTAATGGGTATGGGTAAATTTAGACACTACGGGTTTGGTTGTAACATACATGTAATACTCAAATCATGTTTGACTTTTGCAATTGCAAGAGGTGGACTTATATTCATCTTTTGTTATTGGTATACATTATATATTACAATTTAATACAGATTTTTCTTTTCTTCAAACATGTATACATTTTTTACCCTCTGTGTGTGTAGCCATATGAGCCTTATATGTAGTTTATATTTTCAGTCCTGTATCTAAGTCTGCACTTAGCAACAGGCAAATATTTAAAATACCACAATATCTTACCTCTTCTTTACTTCTACTCTGTTTCTAGCATCTTCTGTCTTCCTTCTCTGTCTCAGAGGAATAACACGACACCTGTCTTCTAGGGTCAAACTGTCCTTTCACATTTATTCCTCTGGACCTCATTCTCAATTCCAAAGGGGATTTGTCTCCTATTATTTATTCTTTCTCTTGTATCTTCGGTGTTTGAATTTCCCTTCTAAGCCTTTTTTCTTGCTTTTAATTATGCACAAATTTCTACTACATAGAAAGAATTTTGAAACTATGAAGCCTACTGAATTTAACGAAATTGGGGGAAACACACAAACTTGTCAAACAACTGTTTTGTCAGATCCATGAAGGTGAGGAAAATGTTTGATGGGCTGGTAATCCCAGTTTTGAAAAGAATACTTAGTCATACTCAATGGATATTTGTCAAATAAACGAATGATAATAGTAAATAAAAAATAAATGTATCTGCTAGCTACCTCAACTCCCTCACAGTTGGCTGGCTGTTTTTCTGTCCCCCATCCCAGATTCTTTAAAAATTACACTGATCTTCTAAACATCATCGGTGCCAATAGCTTGCCCTGTAGTCATTTTCTTATCCTTTGTATAAATTCAAAACTGTGGACTTCATCCCACCAGCACTACTCCCTCCACACACATACACACACACACACTCTCACAATCTGAATAGATTTGTCTTTTGCAGCTTTCATGACGGGACACCAGCCCAGGTGTTGCCCAACCTCTCTGTCCCTCTTGGTGTCCTTCACTGCCTTGGACTTTATTTAAGCAAATATTATTTAATATTATTTAGTAATGAGTATGGGTAAAGTTAGACACTACGGGTTTGGTTATAACATACATGTAATACCCGTTGCCAGCAGGCATGTTTCTCTTGGTTCCAGCAGGTGCTGGACTTGGAGCTGCCTCCTCTCACATCTTGGTGAGAGGCCTCTTCTTTCTGAGAGGGAGGAAATGAGCAAGGACAAAGGGAAAAAGAAAAAAGGAGAGATTTAAGTGGGAGTTTAAAGATAGATATCACCTTTCTAGGGAATCCCAAGTTTCCTTTTTCCTCCTACCTGCACTCTCTGTTTCTCATGTGTGGCCTCAGTACAACCTGTGGCAAAAGTATCACAGATACTGCTGCTAGGCCCTCTTACTAGACTAAAATGGAATTCTAAGGATGGGACCTTGATTAAGAAACTAAAACTCCTCAGATGGTTCTGATTTGCAGCTACATTTGGGGACCAGTGAACTATGTAATACTGCATAGAGGTAACTACATGAGGAACCAACGAGGCATGAAAACTTCAAAAGGCTGTGGCACCTGAATTGTTGATGAAGACCCATCACATCTGCTGCAGCCTTTCCTCTCCCAGTGTAACAGGATCTCATATTGAATCCAACTTTCTTCAGTACGCTAAAGACTATTAATGTCTCACCTTCACTCTGCACAGGTACCTCATCGTATATGAGATGACACTAGCAAATCAGTTTTACGTGGGGTTGATAAATCTTTATAGCTCTTTAGAGGAGTTTCCTTAAGTAAACACAGATACCACCAAACTATATGATTTTCTAAGACTCTAAGAGCTTCTATTTCATTCAAAATACTACAAATCTCTGCTTCAGTTTTCCTTCCTGTCTTTACTTTTTATATTTCCTCTCTGTACTAAATTTTTATACTTCAACTATTAATCAATTTTAATATTTTTTTGCTTTTAAAAATGGAAATATTTTATTTATGGTATTATCCATATTAGTAACACATTTAAAATTGCTCCCATATTAGGCAAGATCCCACCAAATGCCCTCCCTCCTCCCTCTGCTCACCTTCCTCCCTTGTCTAATGTACACAATGCAACGGTGCATTTCAAAACAACTAAGAGTAAATTATAAATGTCTTACCACAAAAAAACAGGTAAGTAAGGTGATGGTTATGTTAATCGGTTTGATTTAAGCATTCCACATTGTACATCAAATCATTACATTATACCCCATAAATGTATAAAGTTACGATTTAATAAAAAATTAAATTTAAAAATAAATAAAAAACACATCAAGTTCTCCCAGGGGAAAAAAAGTTACTCCTACAAATTAAGGGGAGGAAATAATTGCAACTATTTAGTATAAAATATGACTTACATACAAAACATTACATGTAATAATGGCGTCAGTTGATAGCCACCCACAAAGTTAGTGTCATTTCTTTATAACTACGAATGTAGAGTGGAAAAAGAGAGAGATGAAAAGAGAAAAATTAAGAATAATCTTGTCAATATCTGTTCATTGATACGCACATTAATTTTAATCTGTGGAACTCCTGAGCAAGAAAAGGTTTGCACATTCATTGGTTCCAGTCCTGTCCTACTTTCTGGTCATATTCCTCTTGGGTATTTAGCAGTGACACTTCTTAAGGGGCTATGCTGTTCCCTATCCTCTACGAATGAGGAGATTAAACACTGCCACAAAACTGGTGAACACTCTATGGCTCCCTTATCAGGCCTTGGAATTCGACGGAGGAACACACAGAGTTTTACAAATACTAATAATCAGGCCTGCTAGCTCTTGATACGTTTACCACTTCAATATGCTTTTTTTTTTTTTTTTTCTCCTTCTAAGTAATTGCTGTTTGAGAGCTCCTTCTTGATATCTGGCAGGACACATCAGAAAATAAGTATGAAGTCTAGTTACACTGTAACCCTAAGACTGTGTGTGGGGTTCAATCTTGACTACAGATAAGCTGTCTGCAAATCGAGTTATCTCCTGAAATTGGGGTCATCTAAAAAGTTAGATTTTGATTATTGTACCATTTTAATTCCTTTTTCTTCATTTATTGTTTACCAATTTGTTGCAGTTGCTCTTCCTCATGATAATATTTGGAAAATATAGAAAACTCTAATGAAAGCGACAACTCATCAAAACACTTAAAATATCACCACCTCTGTTAACAATTTTAATACTTCCACCAGCCCTTTTCCTTTTCTGACTTTTTAGAGTTGAAGTCATATGGCCCATTTTAAAATGGTTTACTTTTTTCAGTATTTCATCCTAAGCACTTTCCATTCAATAGAAAACTTGACAAATATTATTTTAATCGTTGCACAATTCTTTAGTAAGTGACAACATAATTTACTTTGAACATTTTCCTAATTAGGGACATTTAGACTATTCGCAAGGGTATGAATAGCACGTATTTGAGAAATGAACATATAACAAGTTTCATTTATATGTTTGTAGCGGATTTGCTTTCTGAGGACAGAATCACTGATGTAGACCCGGTGGGTCCGTGTGTGAGTATTTTTATAGCTGTCAGTATCTATGACTCCTGCCCATTTTCAGACCTGATTTTGTTTTACCCAGCTCCAGATTGTTATGCCTATATGTAGTCAGTACTCATTTATGAGAACTGTTAACTAAATGTAACAGCAAGTCATTGAAGGAAAATTTAAAGGGGAGCGTAATTTCCTTGAAACTTATGTTTTGAGGAGTTATTTCGTCCATGGTTAAATTACATGGAAATGCTAATTTGGCTTTTTTTAGCTATAGAGAACATGCTAGCCCTTTCAACCTTGCTTTACAAAGGTTGAAAATTCCCTATTTCCTAAGTGAATTTACACTTTTTCTTTCACTGTTCTGATGCAAACGTCCCCAGGGTCTGGGCAAAGCAATGCCTTCTTTCTGTCCTTCCTTATATTGGGTTCACTTTAAATTGCAACACAAAACAAGTTATTCCTCTGTTACTAAATATGTCTGTGCTCCCAATTTTACTCTGTCCTGCAGGTTCAATTTTTGTTTGTTTATTTGTTTTTTTAGCCATCTCTGGAGTCATTCACTCAGACAATTCTGGATGATACTTGTTGCTGTAAGTTAACAGCCTCATCCAAACTGTGGCTTGAGATTACATAGTCAGAAGGGTTTCCAATGTCACCGTTCCACAAACTTATGGTGGAATTCCTTTAAACCATGTTAAAGTGTTTATTCACATTGCTCTTAGGCTATCAAAACTCTCTTTTTTCTCCTCCAGGAAACACAGCTGAGTCCTTCAACTGGAAGTACTATCTTGTCCGCGGACTAGCCCTTCTCCAGACAGAGCTGAACAGGCTTAGAAACAGCACTGACATTTCCACAGTCACCTTCCCTAAGGAACAGCATCTTGGAAGTGAGTGGCCACGGGTGGCCACGGTGGCTCTGACCCTTGGGTTCTGTATGTCTCTGCGTGAATGGCGGAGCATAGTGAAATGGGCGGGGGTATAAAAATGAGTCCCTTATTTTCAGATAAATTAAAAATATGCGATTTTGTTCGTGTAATTCTACAGGGAGTGACATTTTGTTGGTAAATTAGGAATGTAATAGCAAGGATCACCAGTTTTCTACTGGAAGACTTCGCCAGCCTTCCCTGTCAATGACAAACTGCTGGAATGTAAAGCATTTGTTTTTTCTCAAATGCTTTTCCTCAGGTTGGAAGCCGTGATCTATGTTTCAGGTCAAAGGCAAGAACACGCTTTCCCCTATCTGTTTCCTGTCTCCCAGCGATCAATCATTTATGTCCCCAGGGAATTGTAGTTCTTGGGCATGTAGGCTGTTTTCTATTGGGGTATATTATCATTTGCTAATTAGATTACAACTTAGTATTTACCTTACTCATGGCTTGGAGACCTTCCCCCAACCCCCGCAGTGTTTTTCTGTTAGCTTTACAAATGCTGCGGACCATGCTTTCTCCTGCCCTGTTGTGTTAAACCAGGATGTGAAGGGAACTTTAACTTCACATCTAACCCCTCCTTTTTTTTTGAAGGGGAGAGGTCAAAAATTAAAAATAAATTAATCTCACTTCATGTAAGATTTACTTTTGAACAGTATACTTAAAAAATTTTAGAGATTTTATCATCCCTCGGCTACTTTAGGTTTTAATATGTAACTCTCACCTTGCATTGACACCTGGCTTATGCTTTACAAAAATTTATTCTCTGGCTGAGCGCCCATAGCACAGTGGTTATGGCACCAGCCACATACCTCAAGGCTGGTAGGTTCAAACCCAGCCCGGACCAGCTAACCAACAATGACAATTGCAACAACAACAAAAATAGTCAGGCATTGTGGTTGGCGCCTATATTCCCAGCTACTTGGGAGGCTGAGGCAAGAGAATTGCTCAAGCCCAAGAGTCTGAGGTTGCTGTGAGCTATGATGCCACAGCACTCTACCAAGGATGACATAGTGAGGCTCTGTCTCAAAGAAAGAAAAAATATATATTCTCTGACATGAAATAGTTTAGTGTTTCACTATGATGGTTAATTTTATCTGTTAATTTGGTTCAGCTGTGGCTGGTCAAGCATCAGTCTGGATATTGCTATAAAGCAGTGATTCTCAACCTTCCTAATGCCTCCTAATGCCATGACCCTTTAATATGGTTCCTTATGTTGTGGTGACCCCCAATCATAAAATTATTTTCATTGCTACTTCATAACTGTAATTTTGCTACTGTTATGAATAGTAATGTAAATATCTGATATGCAGGATGTATTTTCTCTGGTACAAAGGGGTTGCGACCCATAGGTTGAAAACTGTTGCTGTAAAGGTTATAATTAACATTCAAATCAGGAGAACTTGAGTAAAGCTCAAAGTGTAGTGGGCTTCATCTAATTAGACAACGATCTTAAATTCCTAGGACTCCTTCAAAGAAAGAAGTTTTGCTTCTGGACTATATCATAAAAATTCTGATTTGGACTCAAAATTCTAGCCTTTGGACTCAAAACTGCAATATTAACCCTTGTTGGAATTTCAAGCCTGCCTTGTAGATTTTGAACTTAGGGTTCTCCATAATTGCATGAGCCAATTACTTAAAATCTGTCTTGGGTCTGTATGCATGTTTGCATATGTACCTATCCTGTGGATTCTGTTTCTTTAAAAAACCCTGACTACTACAGTAACTCTCTCTCCCATTCACCTCCAATTTTTTTCTAAATTTCTTCTTAAGATCCTATTTATTAAGGAACTTTGTTCTGAAACCCCTTATGAATCCAAGCACCAAAATACTTCAGCTTCTATTTTGACATCATAGGGATAAATACCTTTATTTCTTTTTACTAAAAGCTCTTAGTAGCCTAAGGGACAGTAGACATCACAAGGGGAGAAAAAAAAAGGATAGTCCAGCTGCCAAGAAAAGCAGTCTTTCTTTACAGCATGGGGAGGTGTTTACCACTATCAAATTATTGGTTGTGAAATGTCTAAGGCACATTTTCAATGCTGATGGAATTTTGTTTGTCCCAGATGCTGCATAGTAGAGACAGCATTTTCAAAGTTAGCTACAGAGGTTCTCTGTGGGCATGGGGGTGTGGTGTGGAGCATACACCAAATCTCCCGCGAAGTTTGATGAACTTTCCCCCTTAATTCTGAGAAGAAGCCGTGTCCAGTGCATCTTAGCTCCTGCGTAAGCTTCTCAGGACACACTGGCAGCCCTGCCTTTGAAGACCTTCTGCTCACTATCTCCCTCACCCGTCAACTGTCATTGGGCATTTTTTTTTTTTTTTTTTGGTTGCAGCTGTCATTGTTGTTTGGTGGGCCCGGTCTGGAATCGAACCCGCCAGCTTAGGTGTATGTGGCTGGCGCCTTAGCCACTTGAGCCACAGGCGCCGAGCCTGTCACTGAACTTTCAAGAAGACAGAACATGCATACACAAGAAGACTTTCTGTCCCTAATAACTTAGAGAAAACTCAAGTTTATTTCAGAACTTCAAAAATATTACAGGCATCCCCCAACTAAGACTTGTTCCAGAGGATTGGTTGCCAATTTATTTCCAGGAGTTCTGTCAGAATTGATTATTTCTATTAATTTCTAGCCCTCCATAACTCTTTTTATCAGTGTCTAATGTATGGGAGGGGAAGAATGAGGGGCAGACAAGTAGAACGTGCCTTACAGAGCTCTTAATTTTATCACCCTAAAATAGTCAAAAAGGTCAGAATTTAGTTCATGCACCACGTTTGAGGACAGCAGTCTGGGACACAATCCCAAGCTGCCTCACAGAGTGTTCCAGAGAACACAACAGAGGCTCAAGTTGTTTTTGTTTTTTGTTTTTTTAAGGATAAATCAGGAGAAGGGGTGAATACAAATGTTTGTTGGAAATTCTCATTGATTTGCAAGATGAATATTGCCTAGTGATTGGCTAGACCTCATTGAAATACGGGGTGTGTGGCATCTTATGGCTATTGACTGAGGTCAGTGAGTCTAGAGCTCCCTATAGCAAGTCGCTTCAAGAGGTAATTATTTAAGTCAAGGAGGAATGAGATGTGACTGCTGGTATCTTCTAAATACTCTTCTGGGCCTCGTAATTTAAAGGGGTTTCCATTCCCTAGATAAACAGTTTATCTTTTTCAATTTCTTGGTTCTCATTGAGCACTGGATTGTAAGTGTTGTGTTGAGTAAATACATGTTGGCTAAATGGAAAACATGATCTTCAACGTACGGTTGGGCAATGGTGCATTTCTCACAGGTAAAAACTTTAAGTGACGTTAGCAAACGAGAATGTGGTGCCCTGCCTACCTTTACCGAGACTCTGATTTAGTTAAGAAGTCCCCCAAACATAATGATAGGACGGATCATGAGCTTCCCAGGGAAGGA
>NW_003852408.1:11632959-11652896 GCF_000181295.1 Otolemur garnettii | reverse complement strand
TCCAAGAATTTAAGAATAGAGAGGCCAGGCAGGAGGAAGGAGGTATCCCTAGCAGAAAGCTCAGTAAGAACGAGGAAATGAGTCTGGATTAAACCTGATGTGGCCTGAAGACTGCGGGGAGATAAGAGTGGAAAGACTGCTTGGGTCAGACCCAGGAAGTTAGATGTTATTCTGATAAATAAGAACTGGTAGATTTTGAACAGGATCCTGTCAGGATCTGAAGAATGGTTTTGTTTTAGGTTATAAAAAAGTTGGACAGAAGATGGCACCGACTAGAGTCTGGGAGATCAGGTATTTTACTAATTAAAGTTTGAGGAAACTAAACAAGATAAATTTGTTTGATTGCAATAGGAATATAAAGTAAGAACACATATGAGAAACACATCAAAGAAAAAGCTGGCAGAATGCTTTAACCGATTAGCACTAGGAGTGTTTTTTACGCAGAATCAGTGATGCCATCAGACCTCCTGGAGCTGGAGTTCCTATGACAATCTGGCAGCCTGGGAGCTCTTTTCCTCCATGGGGAAGGCTAATGCCCTCTGTACACAGGATAGTGTCTTCCCTTGTGGCAAACAGATGGATTTAGACACTATTGCTAATACCTTAAATCATCGACTAGCTGGTTTTTGGTACATGTTTGTTTTGAGTATATATTACAGGTTCACACACTAATACATATACAACTTCATTTTAACTTAATTTTTATTTTAAAGCCCGCTTGGAATCAGGGCAGCAAAATTTTAAACACAGGTTGTTAAGCCACAGTATTTTCCTAGGATCGTTACTAAATTCCAAGTGCTTAAAGAATAACAAAAGAAAGCATGGGGGACAGGAAACCACAATGTGGGCTTCAAGACATCTTTTCGGGTGGCCTCGGAGTCATATTCTGGGGTCCCATAAAGGTGGCTGCTGAAATGAACCTACTTTCTTCCAACAAATCTTTGCACGAGCAGAGTCTCCATCTGTGTCTCCCAGGGCTCGCAGGCTCGCACACTGCAGCTTCCACGACTCGATGGGGTGTAGAAATCTCTGCCAGTTGGCGAGGGTTCCAACCCCCTCAGTTCACTGTGCAGTTAACCCTATTCTGGGATCTGTTTGCCATCATGATGTGCTGTTCCCATGAAAGGAGGCAGCTGGGCCCCATTAACAGGGGCTCACTGATGTTCACACATTCCTCCTGTGACCACCATTTAGTCCAGGCCATCTCAAGCTTACAGAGAATTAGTCCCCTCACCACCACACACACACACACTTTGTCATGGACTGATAATTTAATAAACAATAATGAAATAAAGAATAGTGAAATATGGAAAAAGACAAGGGCCACCAAACATAAAATTATACTCTTTCCGCTTGCTGTAAACATTCCTAAACACGTCCTCTTAGTATCTGTACTTATCTCATGGGGGAATATTCATACTCGTGGGACCCCGTCCACAGTCCATAACTTCTCTGGCATAAATCTAGCTCTCCATTGTTGGCCTGGAAATATCTTCTCTGACCAGGGATAGAGTTGAAAAGAAATCACGTACATTATCAAGAGGAAAATATTAATCTCAAGATTTCTTGTCACATAAGTTAAGGTTCTCTGAGCATTGAACTTTTCCCCCAACCACACACAAGCACACATGTATGTTCACATATGAAATTATTTTAAAGTCAGAAGCTGGGGAAATTACTGAAACTCTGGATTAAACATTGCACCTATGAAAGTTCATAAGGACATGAGGATTGCACAAGGAAACGTGTGTAGAGTACCTGGTGATTGGGAACGACGGCGATGACTATTCCCATGGAGACAAAGGCTCAAGGAAAAATGAAGTTGGGGTGAAAGGATTCTGCAATCCATTTCAGTAAATGGGTTTTCAAAAGTGAGAAAGCTGAGACCGACTGGGGATATCTTTAGCTCTTTATCATGGAGCTTGAGTATAATCTAATTAATCTTGCTCATATGTATGGGGGTGTCATGTGTTAAAGTATAGTGTGAGCTATTCAGTAATTAACTACTAGGAGCCTCCCCACTCTATGACTCAGATGCCTGCCTATCTGCTAGACGGCTTTACTGCTTGAGAGTTAAATGAGTCCCCTGAACTACTTATATGAGGTTTTTAAAGCACATTTGGATGCTGGAGGATTACACACACTATAAGAATGTCTAGATTGCAATAATAATATCATAGCTTATCCTTGCCATGTTAAATACTCCAACATACAGGATTTTCAATAAAATCTAGCAAACAAATCTTTAAGCTATCTTTCTTGTTAAATAAAAATGACACAAATTTAAATTAATAACTGATATAGCAATAAAACTGCTAAAAGTTAGGATTCATTGTGCATTAAGCACTAGATTCTTTATTTAGGGTAGAAGTGATTATGTGATAATAGGATAAATGCTTTGCTAAAAAACTAAAATCCTCCGTATATCATAGAGGCATATTACATTTGTAAGGCATTAATTTACCTCATTATGCAATAAAATTTTTCTTTTTAAGCGAAATCTGGAGAAGAAATCAATTTGCTGAATGGAACTCGAGATACGTTAACCTTGGATAAGAATCAGCATTTGGCACAAGTTCCATGTCGTCCAAATGGCTTTCTCTTGACCTTTAAAAAGAGGAAAGGATTCTAGAGAAATCCTAACATGTCTTGGCAAAAATTCAAGCACACTATTCCACCCATTCAAGATTTTTTTTTTCTTGGAAGAATCATGCCTGATTCCTTCCTAACACCTACCAGCAATGAATTAATTACCAGTTTGAACACAAGTGCCACTATAAATCAATAGAGTTTATCATTACATGGAGAATATACTGGAGAAGTAATTGTTACAAAATTTCTGATTAAGCAGACAATCAAACAAAAAACCTATGATGGTAAGACTGAGTACATTGGATACTTTTCTTCCCTTCTTGAGATGCTTTGCTAAGAATATGTTCCAGCTCCATCCACGTAAACATGTAAGAGGTAACCTATTTATAGCTTTCTTATGAGGGCTATAACCCAATTATAGCCCAAGAAGAAGGGGAAAGGGGAGAGGGAGGGGAGGGGGGAGGATGAGTGGAGGAAGAGTCGTTGGTGGGACCCCATCTACGGTGCATCTTACAAGGGTACTTGCAAAATTTACTAGGTGTAGAATATAAATGTCTTAACACAATAATTAAGAAAATGCCGTGAAGGCTATGTTGACCAGTTTGATGAAAGCCTTTCAGATTGTGTGTAAAACTAGCACATTGTACCCCATGAATTGCATTAATGTACACAGCTATGATTTAATTGAAAAAAAAAAAAAGAAAGAAAAAAAAACCTATGATGCTGTTGGGTCAACATACTTCATGTTTTTATTGTTTGATGGCTAAAGAAACATGTGGTTCCACTGTAATTGTTTAGATCCCACTGGAAATAATCAGTTTACTATACTTAGTTATTCAAACCTAAAGCCAAAAGTTAACTCATCCTTGTCTTTATTTCCTTTCCTCCCCCCACATTCAGCCCATCGCTCCATCCTGCCAGTTCCACTGTCCACGTATATCCCAAATCCGTGTACTTCCCTAACAAAACCTCAGCCCAAGCCATCACCATCTCTCCCCTGATCTGTACACATGCTTCCTGATTGGGCTTCTAACTTTCTCTCTTACCCTTTTAGTGTCTATTTCCCCCCTAGCAGTCAAATATTCTGAAAAGGTAAATCAGATAACAGCGTTTTACTGATGAAGCTTCCAGTGACATTCTACTACATTAGAATAAAATCTTTGTCATGTTGAGAGTCAAGTCTGCTTCTGCATTCTCTTTTCATACCATTCTCCTCCTGTTCACTAGGATCGATCCGAGCTGACCTTCAGATTCTCCACAGGTGTTCCCAACTTAGGGTGCAGTGCACCTATTCACGCTGATGAATACATTTCTCTGAAAGTCTTGCCAGGCTGACTCTTTGTGATCAAAGGGTCTTACCTTCAATACTTTCTTCTCAGAAAGGTCTTCTCCGGCCACTCTGTATGATGTGACCATTTCCAGTTATTTTACACCTTTATTTCCTTTGTGTCACTTACCACAAGGAAATATCTTGTGTTCCCTGAACCAGAAGATCCATGAGAATAACCACTGGGTCTGCCTTGTCACTGTTGTACCCCCAGATCCCACACGGCACCTGGCACTCAGTAGGGCCTCAGTGAATATTTATCGGATGTGTTTATTGACTAGATAATCTATGACACTGGCTGACAAAAGTGCTTTCTGGCCTGTCAAAATAGGAATATGAAAGGACAAATATTCAACCTATTTGCAACATCTCAAAATGCTCTCATCAAAGACCTCTCTTAAACTAGCAAACTCGTTTAGTAATGATTGGTTTGTTAAGCCCTTCGGGTCGTCTCTGGAGGCTCGTGATTGACTGATGGCATTTCCGGCACCTTTAGAGAGGTGTTCTTAATGTTACTACATCCTCTTGTGAACTATTTCAGCAATATGTGGTACTATTTGCCATTTTTATTTTCACTCCATAGAGTACATAAATCAAAAAGGATGTTGCTCTCACAGATGATAGGCATTTTATCAATTCTTGCTGCCAGCATTCAAAATAATGTTTGGACTGTTCCCCCAAGAGATATTTAATTCTCTTGGTAAATTGATGGCTGGCCTTGGCCTCTGAGAGAACATAGGGAACTGCTCTTAATCTACGCAATTAAGGAAATGGGCTCCTACACGTTCTTGCTTCAGGATGCTAACAACACAGACGGTACCTTGCCAAAAACACAGATTACAAACGAGGAAGCAACCCAGATTACTCACAGCCAATTTCACTCATTTTTCTTTAAAATATATCTTTAAAGCTGACACAAAGTTGAAAGTTCACATTGAGAAGGTGGGGACGGGAGAGAGGTATCACCCAAGAAGGATGATGAGAGGAAAATGAGAAGGCAACACACAGAAAATAAACACGTCCCAGTGTGAGACCTTCAAGAGGATTACACAGAAGAAAACTTATTTTGAAATCAATATGCACATTTCACTTTTTCTTAATCAGAATTCCCTTTGAGGTTCTGCTTTATGTAGGCTCGTGTCAGCATTTTCTCCTGTCCCTTTCTTTATTTTTCTATGACTTCATCTGGGACATTCCTCCAAAGGTCAGCCTCCTAACCGGAATGATCCACAAAACTGTTAAATGTCACAGATCAATGACTGAGGGTGGGAGGGGGAGGAGCAAGCACAGGGGTGCACCTGGGACTCGTCTGCTCAGCAGGGGCGAGGGAGACAGGGAAGGGCAGGCTCAAGGACTAGAGAGAGTGAAAAGGTTGGAATCTAGAGGGGGTGGCATCTGGGGCCAGAGGAAGCCACAGCCTGACCTTGAGCCATGTCCTTTATCCTTATGCCTCCTTCCTAACGGAGGCTGGTGAGAGGCGGCTCTCACTTAAGAGAATGACAGTGTGAGACTAGCAGGAAGGAGACCCAGTGGACCCAGAAGGAGGGAACAATCTGGAGATTTTCTAGGAAGGCACATTCTGAGAGTGCTGACCTCTAAGGCACAATCCAGGCCATCCAAACGTTAAAGTTGTCAAAAAAAAAATCACATATTCCCTTACATTAATCCAAAATAATAAAGAAAGTTAGGACACAGCCCCAAAGAAGTATTCTGTAATTGTCACTTCTCCCTTGGCCCTATTCCTCACAACATATAGAAGTTGCTTAGTTGTTCTCTAGAATCTCTATTTTCAACAATTTTTGAGTCTCTTTCTGTTATGAATATTCATCTGATACATTTTTCATCTTCCTGTAGTTCCCACAGCCCCTCTGGCTTCTCCTCCCAAGTTTCTCTCCATCTGTACAGTTGGATGAATGACCAATAATTTAGCGTGGCCTCTTTTAGGAGTTGACTGTCATCAGACTTTTAAAGAGATGAGACAATGTGAAAATCTATTGGAAAATAGCAATACAGTCTACACAGTCATTTTCGAAACATCCATGTTACAGATGTTTGCTATGGCTCATGTCTGTAATCCTAGCAGTTTGCAGGGCTGAAACAGGGGGATTTTCTTAGAACAGACATTCAGGACCAGCCTGAGCAACAGGGAAACCCATCTCTACTAAAAATAGAAAAAGTAGCAGGACATTGTGGTAGGTGCCTGTAGTCCCAGCTACTCAGGAGGCTGAGGCTGGAGAATGGTTTGAACATAGGAGTTTGAGGTTGCTGTGAGCTAGGCTGATGCCACAGCACTCTAGCCTAGGCAGCAGAGTGAGACTCTTTCTCAAAACCAAACAAACAAAAAAACCACATGTTTAGCCAGCATGAACCTCAAGTTCATAGAGAGGGGAAAAAAGAGGCATGTGACCATGCAAGAAATGCCCATTTCTTTTCTTTAAATGACATTAAATAGTATTAAGTCTCCATCCTTGTCAGGAGGTGGTATAGTGAATCTTAGATTCCTACTCCTCAGCCCATTCTCTGACCTGACTCCGGATCAACTCAAACCAGGTAATTGGAAAGCCCAGAGAGCAGGCTTGTGGCTGTGAGTCATAGGTGTCTTCCTTTTCCAAGCCTGGTGGCAGGTGTATCTGCTGCTTCTTAGTCACACACGAGGCTGGGAAAGCGTTGTTAAGTTCCAGCTGTGCTCCTACCACTCTGGGGAGGGATAAGGAAGCAATGCAGTCAAAACCTGTCCTGGATCTCCCGGGAGGAATCTGCCTCTGTTTTCTTTTCTTTTCAGAATCATTCCCTGTAAGCATCTCATTGTCCTCAAAATTCCTCAGCAAAATCTCACCAATAAAAATTTATTTTTTATTTTTTATTAATACGAAACACATCAGACTGCAGAAACACTCAAGTCCTAAGGGGCCCCCTGGATCACCACAGAGAAGATATCTCCGTAACACCCAACTGTACATGACTACAGGAAGAGCTGAGATGGTTTCCCTGCTCTGACACCAGAGCCCTGTCACCAGTGCAGGCTGCCTGCTGTCCTCTAGGGAGTGATAGCCTCATCCAGTCATCTGCTGGGAACCAGTTGGTCATCCAGGGGTAAGGGAGAGCAGTCAGAATGTCTCAGTTGAAGCCCGAAATAAGAGGGCCAGGAGCCCTTGCAGGTGACTCAAGATGTCTTGCTATTTATAATGTCCTCAGGCTAATTTGTTGATATAGTTAAAGGCTCTAGTCCAACTTTCCTGACAATCAGCAGGGCAGCCCCCCTTTAGTGTTTTGTAAACCTACCAGCATCCCTCCCATGACACTGAGGTACCTAAAGCCGTGGGCTCTAGATACATACCTGTCCTGATATGTAGACACACACACACACACACACACACACAGAGGCATAACCACACAGCTGGCCATCCTGGTGGATGGGCCGTGCTGCCTGCCAATTATTGCACCAGTTATTGTCTTTTTCCTGTAAACGACTTTGGAATATGTAACACCGACTTGACCTTTCCTAACCAAAAGCAGATTCTCTTTTATCCCATTCTTAATAGAGAATAAAACTGTTTCCTGGAGAATCTCATTTTGCCTCACTAAAAACCACCCTCATATTCTCATAGCCAATGACTATGGGGGGGAGGACTCCCTCCCTGTCTGTCTATCTACATTCAAGGGACCCCAGCAGCACTGCACCCCTCTCTTGAAAGAGAGGGTTCCCTATGCAGTCCATTTAGAAAACAACTTCACTGGAAATTGGTAAGTATGAATCTGTCTGCAAGAATCTGTACAATTGTCATTTAGCTGGGGTTCTACTTGGATGTTGTAGCCCTGTAGGAAGGCTCTCTTTGCCCCCTTCATTGTCCCCTCCCCTCTGGACTCCTCCTTCTTCTGTCTTGCTGTTTGCACCCACTGCATCTGTAGACGCCTTAGTTCTCCACCTTTGCCCTTGACCTAGACAATGACCCAAGCAAGAGATAAATGGGAGGAAGACAGTGAGGCCAGGATATTCATCCTAACTCTAGTGTCCTATTTGTCAGTCAACCATTCACATCCTGACACCCTGCTGGATGGCTGGACACCCTTGGGGAGTGAAGCAGGAGAGAACGGAAGGGAAGATTTCTCTGTGGTCTGCTTCGGGGTAGGAAGTAGTTGAACATGACCTGCCTCTGGGACTGCTCAGGTTAATAAGCCATGGGATATTTTAAACAAGTATATGCCTCTTTTTTGGTGTTATCCTAGTCTGATTTCTGCCTAAATTCAGGAGGTGAAGGAAGGGCACAGGAGAGCAATTCTTTCTGTCTCATTTAGCTTTGTTTTAAATCAACAGATATTTATTAAACACGTATGAGCAGGACAGGAGGACAGAACATAAAAAATAAGAAATTATATATCAGATTCCTCCCTCCCAGCTCCCATTTGCAATTGTGTGTGTGTGTGTCAGGTCGTCTGGATGACTGTGGGGTCAGACTGGTGAGGGCAAGAGTCACTGCTGCTGGTAATTAGGTGACAAAACCAAAGCTCAGGGGTCTGTGATACATAGGACAGCTCAGGACAGTGAAGAACTGAAGAACTACTCAAGAAAAAAAGTCAACGCCAGGTGTACCCCTATTGGCAAACAGGAAGCAGAAAGAGCTCAAGTTCAAAAGCCTTGAGGCTGGAGTCCTGCACAGCTCCACGGGCACTTTCACTTAACCTGAAGCAGGAATGCTGTGGTCGCCATCTGTTCTCCTGGTCCCCCACCCACCACACTGTGGCACTGCCACATGGATGCACCTCATGCTGTGTGTCTGCCACACGGTGGTGGGTGTTTTTTAACCCCCAGCACTTGGGGTAGAGCAGGGTCAGCCCCACCATGATGAGAGCATACATGGTCATCATTCAGACTTGAAGGTGACAGACAGGAAGGAAAGACCAGCAGAAAACCAAAGGTCCTGCTCATTCTGCGCACATGCAAAAATTGCCTTTGCCTGGAGAGTTATTTCCTTAAGGAAAAAGGATAGGTGAAGCTCTACAATATGAAATATTTCCAAGTATTTCACTCGCCTTGCTAGGAACTCTAGAAGAAATTAGCCAACACTTTCCATAGGTAACTTAGATGTAAAATGATCAATTTATAGGTTGCATTTATGGAGAAATGATGCTTTTTCCATTTTCTTTCTACATATAAGTGCATATAATTTCAAAAATGAGTTTATCTGGCACAGTTGCTATACACATCAGATATTCCTTATAAATTTCTTCTCTCTGATTTTAGTATAAGCTTCTAAAGTAGCAGGATAAAAATATTAAACTGGACTTTGATAAATTTAACATTTTCAACAATAAACTTCCTTGTGGCTTTAAAATCCCTTTAATATAAACCTCCTGCACATCTGAGTTCCTGTCCCTCAAGCTACTGAAATCTCATATGCTTGTTAAAAATTCTGTTGTTTTGCCACTTTTAAAGAAAAACAGTATAATAAGGTAAGCATTATATCATTAGTTTACACTTCATTTTCTTTTATTAAATAGGGTCCTGGAACAGGCATCGGAACAAAAATTAGCCTCCAACTAAGGTTCCGAGCTCATTGCCTCACAAGTTTCTCTAGTTATCTGATCAAGCTATACCTTTACTCTAGCAACTGGTACCATTGACTAGAGCTCCCTTGTTGACTGGATCAGTGCTTCTTTACAAGATGTAATAGTTTATTGGAAATCAGAAAGCAAGGCCAGAGAGAAGACATTAATTGAAGTAGGACCTTCATAGCTTATCTCTAATTAAATTTTTGGTAATTCTTTAGTAAATAGCACTCTGATAACTCTTGAAGAACTGGATTATCAGAGCTACTAGTATATGCCACCTAATTTCTTTTTTCCAGTCCTGAAGGATATCAATGATCTCTGCTGCAGCACTGAAGAAGGGACAGCCCTGTCTTTGCTTTTTTGCATGTTTAACCTAAGCAGACTTTCTGATCTACTCCTGGAGGGAATATTTCCTACTCACTGATAGCCTGGGAAACAGCTTTTCTAGGCATATTTTGTCAGACCCTTAAAAAATACCTCTGGATGTTCCAGGAACTGATCTGGGTCACCTTAGGCCAAAAAATTTAAACTGTGCCCTAATGTTTCCTCCTCATATTGATTAGAGTCAGATGGACATGGTTGGAGGAGCAAAATTTTTTCAAGAATTTCAACTTTTGGTGCATTTTACAAGGGTACATATTAAATCTACTAAGGGTAGAATATAAATATCTTAACACAATAACTAAGAAAATGCGGTGAGGGCTATGTTAACCCATTTGATGAAAGTATTTCAAATTGTATATAAAACCAGCACATTGTATCCCATAATTGCATTAATGTACACAGCTATGATTTAATAAAAAAATTAAAAAAATTTAAACTTTCCTATGAAAGGGAAGCAAAAAGTCAATGTTTCATTTGGTTAAGAAATGTATTCTTTTACCTGTGGGCTTTCATTCAGTTCTGCAAGGAAGTCATCAGTGATTTCACTGGAATGAGGAAATGCCTGGCACCAAGTGGTTTTTCTCACAGTGGCTGTGTACCATGCAACCTGTGGCATGTTTCAAGGTCCCAGGTGATCTCCAACGTTACCAAGGAAAACTGCTAAGAGCTAACACTGTCATTACCCTAAACACTGAAGAAAAACCGTTTCAATGAGGTCAAATGCTCTTTAATCATACCCCATAATTATCTCCACTTTTTCAGTTCCATTGCAATTAACTCATACACTTCTTACCATGCTCATTTCATTTTGTTTTACCTATACTAAGACTATTTTTATGCCTGATGTTCTAAAACAGATGACACATCTCTTGAGCATTTTCTCATCTGTTTTTCCATGACACCTGCAGTGGGAGGAAATTGCTGTAGATGACCATGAAATACGGATTAAATGAATGAATTCAAAACTAGCAATGTACACACACAGCATTGTTACTATTTGAGGAATCATGAACGATGATTATTACTAATAATTCAAGGTAGAAGGCTTGACAGTAGAATCACTTGTTTTCGTAAATATGCTTTGTTGACCTATCAGGTCTTAAATGAAGTATGATAGAAAATATTTTCATAGACAAGGACCTTTTCCCCTGAAATGCTCACACCAATTCATGAACATTATTCATCATCAAAATAAGTGTGTCTATTTTTCAAACTAAGTTGTATATATGATTAGAGCAGGTATCATACCTCTAGAACAGCAGTTCTCAACCTGTGGGTCACAACCCACAGGAACTGTATTAAAAGGTCATAGCATTAGGAAAGTTGAGAACCACTACTATAGAAAGAGATTAAATAAATCTATAATGATTTATGTTAGTGCTTTACATGTGGTAAGTACCTAATAATGTTGAATTTATTTTTTAGAAATTTCTTATATTTCGGCCCTAAGTTTTTCTCTTCTTCTCTCATCAGAATACATACAGAAGTTGGGGCCCAGTGCATCACCTTTTAAGGGGTAATGCAACTGGATTATCCAGGTATGGCACACCACCTGTGTGGAGACAAAATAACCAATGGCTTATGACCTTGATAAAATTTTGACTCGTTCCTACTCCCAGGATTTGAGGGGTTTGACTGATGCAAATTTACCCATGAAACCAGATGGGGCATCATGGCAACATGCCAATGAGTCCATGAGTATGGCCAGTCCAGGGCTCAGATAATTAGCCTTATAGTAGAGATGGCCCCAGAAGAGAAGACAAGATGATTCCAATTGCTCTGTCCATGACCTGAGACCTGATATGACCATATCTGACTCAGTAGGCTTAATCTGACCACATAGAGAGGGACCTGGAATCAAGAATCTCTGAACACCAAAGACAATTCTGTTGTAATTTCAGAGATTAGGAGAGGTCCATTTGGGCTGGTATAACACCCTGCTCTGGGGTGTGGGGCTTGGTGTCCATATTGCTATACATAGATCTTAGAAAGGAGGTTGCTAATAATAGTTGTTTACTAACCCAAGGTTATTTTTAATTCAAACTACTAAAAATCATAGTTGAGCATGTGGCCTCAGCCCCTAAAATGAAGATTAGTATGTGACACTACAGTTCAATGACAGTAAGTTATAGGGAGATAATATGACATGATAATGGTTCTTAATAACATTATAGGTTACACTGTGATAGGTTCAAGTACTGGCTAGGCTGAGAATACAGGTCTCAGCACTTAAATATAGGAAGTGCTTAAGTACAGGGAAAGTCTGCCTACTCAATACTAGGTCTCTAAACACTGATCATATTTCAATGCCTAGTATTTTATTTCAGTATTACTCTTACGTCCTTAACCAATCCTTGACTGGCCCTCAATATGCTACTTCTAAATCACCCTGCCTATATGAAAGAGCTTCTTCCAGCAGTCAGCTTCTCAGTTAACTCCTGCAGGTTACTCAGGGGTCATGTCCACTGAACACCAATAGGTCAGCCTTGTCAGAGATATGGTCATTTCATTACGTATCCAAGAAATTGACTAACAGAAATGATATGTGACTTGTCACAGATAAATTAGTTCCAGAGCTAGCAATACGCTAAGGCCTCTAAGTCTCTCTCTAATATCACCTTGCTTTCTTTTCCATTTCTGAAATGATCTTTTGTTTTACCATGTTTGAAAAACTAACACTCACTTTAAACTAGGTTCTCTCATTTCTTCATTTGTTGATTCTAAGAAAACGCTATCTGTAGTCAGCTTCAGGTTAGGTTTTTCCTGTAAAAAAAAAATTAGAAGAAGTAATCACAATATTGGGATTCTTAATGAAAGAATCACCAAGCCAACCTAATTAAAGAAGGTCAATTAAACAGAGCAGTAAATCATCTGAAGTACAAAGAGCTATTTTCTATTTGGAAATTCAGGATGCAGTCATTACCTGGTTAATTTGACGTGAAACCAAGATCACAGCTTTCCAAAGCACAAACTTGATTTTTAGACTTTCAAATACTGTAGTTACTTTACACTAATTTTCACAAGGGTTCATTTGTCCATTAGAATTTCTTTCATAGGTTTCTTTGGAAACTACCTAGTTGATAAAGAGTGAGAAATCAGTTCCAGCCTACCTGCATCCAGTTGTTACCTTACCAAGCCCATCTTTGGGTTAACTCTTGATTTAGTATCCAACTGAGAAGGCATTTAACTAACGTCCTTCTGAAGATTTCAGTCTTATAAAATCATTCTCAATGAATCTAGAAAACTTAAATTTCCTAATGAAGTGGTTTTCAAAATCTAGTGTTAAGAAATCACTTGGAGATGTGATAAAAATATTAATTCCCAGGCTTTCCAGAAATTCACTTGGTAAAAGGTGAGGTTCAAGTACCTACATTTTAATAAGCTTGTGTTAGTGACTTTTTTATGTTCCACAGAAGATATATGGAAATATTCATCTCTGATGAAATTAAACACTCTCCAAACCCTCTCTGTGCCCCTACCTGTCTCTATTACAGTAACAGTCTATGGTTTTGTGATTTGTCTTATATAGTTAAATAAAAGCCACAACATTTCACCTATGTTTATTTCTCTCTACCCTGACAAAAATCCAGAACCCGTATATTTGAAATCTAATCTCTTTAATCATGTGCTTCTCTTGACTTAAGGTTTTTATTTACTACTTTTCTGTGTCCCTGAAGAATTGATTACCGGGTGAACTATTTCTGGCTGTCTCTCAAAGTTGATTTCTGTGTCCTGTATAGAGTCAGACAGGCCCGTCAGGAGTTTCAAGGATATTATACAGGTGGCTACATAACAGTTAGAGTTAACAGGGATGTGAGAGAAAGTCCCAAAGGGAGCAGAGGTTTTCTTTTTTCAAAAAACAGAAGATCGATGTAAACAGAACATTAGCAAAGCTTCTATTGTTCAGCAAGATTTCATTTCAAAAAAAAAAAAAAAAAAGAGCAGATTTTTAGGTTAAGGCTTTCCGCCTCTTGAACATGTAACAGAGATATATGAAAAATAAACCAATTCATTTTCTGAGCCCAACAAAAGTCAATATGATGAATTGAATAAATGCTACCCCAAGGAGTGCTTTTCAGCCTGCTGCTCTTTTCTCGTTCTGATGAAAATGCTGGCCCTCAAAGCAGGGCGCTGGGTCAACCTTCACAACCGGCACAAACTCCAGGCCCTTCTGAGCAGAGTTAGTCCTGAGTTAGTGCCTTTGAAACTCGGGTCCATGGTGATGCTCATATAACCTCTGCAACTGGGTCATTGATAGCTTTTTTTTTTAAAGACCCAAACAGCATCAAGTTTCAGGGTGGCTCCGCACCTGGAGTTGGTCCATGATAGTCTGGGACCACCTAAGTCATATTGCAAGGCATATTTTTTAGCTCCAGGGAAATTATTTATGTATTTATTTTGAGACAGAGTCTTGCTTAATCACTGGGATACTAGAGGCCAGAGTACAGTGCACAATCGTAGCTCTCTATAGCCTTTAATTCTTGAGCTCAAGCAATCCTCTCAGCCTCTTAAGTACCTGGGACTATAAGCACAAACCACTCACTATGCTTAGCTGATGTTTGCTTTTTCATTTTTATAGAGGTGGGGTCTCACTCTATTTCCCAGGCTAGTCTCAAACTTCTGGCCTCAGATGATCCTCCCACCTGAGCCTCCCCAGCAGCTAAGATTACAGAAGTGAGCCATCACCATGAGAATTACTTTGTTACGATATTTATACATCTCCAAAATAAACCACAAGTCCAAAATGCCCCTGGAATCACTCATTTTCCTCAGTAATCTCAAAATTCCAGGCTTTCTGAGTAACCACTACAGAGACTTCTTGAGCGCATAATAGCCTTAGGATTGCAAAGCCCCCAAATCTCCACTTCCACATTAATGTGCCCCTGACCAATAGGGGCAGTCATACCTATAAACTGTTACAGGTAATTTTACCTACCCATCACCAAAAATCAAAAGAATATTAAATTTAAGAAAAATCCCTTGCTTCTCCAACCAGATCATACACAGTTCTAGGAGAGTACATGTGGCTATCAAACTTAAGTATGGTGCGATTTTCCCCAACATAAAATTTGTCTGAAAATTCATAAGTAATATGTACATTTTTATATTAACACCCAGAATTTGACTTAATTTTGCAACATGAAAATAAGATTCCAAAGAAAATTCTTACATTGTCCTCTCAGGGCTCTTAAATATTGGAAAGAACATCCTGTCATTCAGGATATGTGTTTGGAGAACTCATGAGGCATTAATCTCCTCATTTTGCAGAAGAGAGAAACTGAGGCCATGATTTGTTCAACATCAGCAATGAGCCGGTGTCAGGAGTAGCTGGAGTTTCTCTGCACAGTCCTACAGTTGCTATTATTAGTTATTCATTCTTCCCTGTCACACCATAAACCATATGAAGGTCAACTATTCAGATTCTGTTAGGACTGAAATTGCAACTAGTCCCAATAAAGATGTTGATACACTTTAAAAGGTATAGATAATTGCTACGCCTTATCATCTTCTTGAGTTAATTTCCTAGGAGAGGGAGAGGTAGACTATGATGACGCTCTGGGAACGAGCATCATCATTTTGTGAATAGTGTGGGTGTGTGTACAAAGTGGACTAGGCTTTTGAGTTTCACAGTAGAAATGCAAGAGAATGTGAAAAATACAGCACAAAATAGGGAGAGACCCAAAGTCCTGAATGCACATCTCCCTATTTGGCAATTTTGTACAATGTTATAACAGTACTTATAAACCCAAGTACTGCACACCTAACCTTGGCCTTATCCTTAGAAAAATCATGCCTTCTTGAGTGTTTCCATCACTCATGTGAAAATACAGCTAAACATCTTTCCACTTGCAGCTGCTTGAAGTAATGGATTATGCCTTTGAACTTGCCAGTAAACTTCATGGTCCTGGTATAAATATCAAACTTGTCAAACTTGCCTTCCAAGGAAGCCCTATAATGAAAGGCTTATCTGTTTGGGGGGTAAGCTCATGCTTCGACTTTGCCTGAAAGCCAGATCCTGAGAAAATTCAGGTTGTAGAAAAGTTACTGCCAGCTATCAGGGTCATCTCTGGCCAGGCCCAGAGGCTGGTTTCACCGAAGTTTGGATCCAGCCACTGTCCCTGGCTTCCACAGAGCCTCCTGCCCTCCCTGCGAATCCGGCACTTCTACTGCCTCCCCCTTTCCTTTGAATCAGCACATCAGTGGATCAAAGGAGTCCACATACAGCAGCTACCACAGAAAGAAGTCAGCGGGAGTGTGATGGGATTTCACCAGGGACCCAAGGGGAGCCTGGAGCTGCGAGGTGAGTAGTCGAACAAAGTAAGTTCAGCCTGCTCATCAGCAGGCCTCAGGTGGCTGTGAAGGCCAAGGGCAAGTTCTCGGAATCTGGATTGTAAGGGAATAGCTAAGGGTTTCCTTCTTTCTGGGAAATATAGATAGAGAAAACCCTGAAATGAAATACCTGCAATCTAATCATGACAAAACCACTTTTTAGCATCAAATTTCAGAGAAAGAATTTTTTTTAAAGAGGAGTGAGAATAAAAATGATATTATTAAAAGTAAGAAGAATGGCTGTAGAAATCGCTGCACTGGTCTACTCCTTGCAAATATTTCTGTCTAAGTCACATTTTCGTGATGAAAACTTGTTTCTCCCTGATGGCCCACTGAGTCCTCAGCAACTTCCCTTGGCCCTTGCCCAGTTGGGCCACACACAGCAAGAGGGGTACAAGCAGGGTCTTTTGTTTTCTCCTTCGCTGGTTCAGGAAAGATTTTCTAATGAGAACCTTCTGGCCTTCTTTAGACAAGAAACTTTGTGATCTCAGGTTTCCACAGTGTGCCCTGGAGAAAGGCCTGGGTTTTAGTGTGATCTGCGGTACTGGACAGAAGGAGGAACCCAGGGAGCAACTGCCAACCACCAGACCAGCCCTCCGAACAAATGTTTCCACCTGGCCTCGCTAATAAAGTCACCAGGTCTGTTGTTTCTTTTTCTTTTTTCATCTTTTTGTTGTTTAACCACTTCTAGATCTGTGGCCAGCTGTATTTTAGTTAACTTTCAAAATACTCACTTGGCAGCTTTGTACAGTGGTACTATGATGTTTATAAAGCTCACAGCGCTCGTCTGAAAGTGACACGCACAGATACGCACTTTAAAGGGGACATAAAATGAACAATATGCATTACCAAATGCGATACCAGCATTAACCACATTCGTACGAGTTTTGTATTTGCTCCAATAAACCAGTAGTGTGCCAGATGTAAAATTAGCCTGTAAAACGTTCTCTTCACTTTACCATCCACTGTTACTGCTCTCAAATATCAGGGCACAGAGGTGGCATCTTTCTTTAAAACAAAGAATTAAAAAAGGTGTATAATACACACCACGTGTAGCACACACATATGTACTTGTTAATATATCTACACACAGTGCATTGCACTATACATGATGTGTGTATATATGTATGTATACACACATATATTATATATAAAATAGTTACAATAATTTCAATTATTGAGGAAATTGAATGAGGCTTTTTCATTCCCAATTTGATTTGCCTTCTGAAGATATTAAAAGGATTTAACAAACCCTGAGTCTTCAAAAGATGTTCCCCTATTTCGTCCCTATTATGCTCTTGAAGGAGAATTAACATTTTGTAAAGGACAGCTGTGGTGTTTTCCCAGCCAGCCCACCTTACCCATCCTTCCAGTAGAAGCATCATGGTTTCCCTTGGGGAGCTCACCTGCGGCTCAGATCAGATGGCCTCATCTCTTCCTCTGAAACCTCAGGCCTGGATAAGCAGACCAGCTATACCAAAGCTGTGAAAAGTACTACCAACTTCATTAGAACCCTTAGAAAGAGAAAATACATGCTTCATTACACTTGAAATTGTAAGGATGCTGGTCTGTTGCTGACAAGGGATCTCTTCAGAGGAGAGGCCACCTAAGAATGGAGAAGATTCAGATGAAAGCAAAGTTAAAGAAAGGAGAGAAGCCAGTACTTGAGGACTTTAGTTGAGCAGCTGGTTCCAGCTGTACCTGAAGCCAGTTTTTCCTTGGACTTTTCAGGTGAGTTAATCTTCTCTGCCTAAGCCATGTCAAGTTTCTGTCTCTTGCAACTGAAAGTGTACTGACTATTTTAGTCAATTTTCTCACAATAGTCTATGATTTAAATATTATCATTATTTAGTGGATTAAATATCTCAGACTCAGAGAAGAAAACTAAGTTAAATCACTTGGCCATGGAGACATTTAGTAAGACATAGTAGTGAGATCTGTTTTTCTAACCCCCAAACCTTAAGGTTTTAAGTGTGTCTCTAAATGTGAACATTTGTAAAGAGAAATAATTTAAGCAAGCTATAAATAATTTAAATTTCAATTAAACAAAAATGTATTTCTATTTCGAAAATGAGCTTCAGAGGAAGGACAGTTTGAAAGAAAACCAGAAGACTGTCTGTGCTGATGAGAGACACTTGGGGAACACATCTACTAAGAGATAACAGTCATTGAGGAAACACGTAGGAATTGAAACAATCCTCCCCCAAATCCCATGAGACAGATTATGTATTATCTCTGCTGTGTAGATGAGAAAACCAAGGCACACACAGGTGTAATAGCTTCTAAGTGTAAGCAGCCTCCAACATCTTATTTTCACTTTAATGTACATGGACAAAGGAGAGATAAATTGTTAAATAAAATGTGTTACGTGTGCTAACAAATATTTGTTAATTGCTTTGGCAGAAATATTCCTCTAGAATCTTTCAGCCTCCAAAACATAGTTGGGTAAAATACATGATCAAACAAATGACTTCAGGTTTGAGATTTGTCTTTAAGAAAATCTTGTTAGACAGAAGATACTGAAAGTTCTCAACAAAGAGAAATAATAAGTGATTGAGATGGTAGATGTGCTAATTACATTTATCCAATCACTATACATTATTTATATATATAATATAGAGAGAAACTATGGACCCCATCAATGTGAAGAATTGTTATTTGTTGATTTAAAATTAAGTTAATATAAATTTTTAAAAGAAAAGTTTGCTGTTATATGAAAATGTATTATAAACTATTACTTTTAACCTAGATTTTACCCTAGGTGGGTAGAAATTATGATAACAAGAACTTCACTAAGAAGTTTATTAGGCAGATTCTCAAGTCCTCAATTTTTATATTTTATAAAAGAAGGTGGGGGAACCCAAGACCTGTCTTACAGCCTAACTGCCAGTGATGTTACTGGAAGTTGTTTGATAATTAAAGGCACAGGGCTTCGGAATCGGGAATAATCAACAGAGATCAATAGAGTTTTCAATAACTTTTTAACATGATTTCGAGAATTTAGAAATGTTCTGAAAAATCTAAGAGACAAAAATAAAGTGTGGAAAGGTGTATCATAGGTGTCATGCCTGTACTAATGACCTCCAAACCTTCAGGGGGCTCATTGATAAGGAAAGGGGCAAAGGTCACCTAAAATCCTTCCCTTGAAGGAATGTGGATTTGACTGGTCCTGCTTGTGGTCCATTTTCAATGGTCTATGGCTTTTAGACAGCTATGAAAAGAGCTTTGTCTAAAACAAGTCTTTAGATAGTCCTATACAACCTTACCCTAATTTCCCAGGGACGCTGAGTGACTTTTCCTTTGTGGGGAAGGTCAGGCAGAGAATATCTTAAAAGGGGATAAAAGAGAAGCTGAAGAAATGAAGGGAATGTAATTTCTTTCAAAACCTTGCCGTGAAACTACCTCTATGTGCTAAGAATAATTTTACATTATAGATGCCTGCTATGTTCAGGTCTTTTATATAAAAGTAGTAACTTAGAAGGAACTTATATAATGGTCATTTTAATAAGCAATAACAGGGTCCTTCATATAAGGTCCCAGCTCCCTGACCATGACTTCTCTGGACATAACCAAATAAACAGACCCTGTCCATTCCACTGACCAGGTAAATGCTTATAAATGCATTTTTAATGGACCTTAGTGCTGATGAGAGTGTGTAAGCTGTATATGAAAAAATGTCCTAACACTTGGCTAACACTTTTTTAAATATCCCATTTAATTATTTTATAGCAGAATAAAGTCATTCTCCCAAAAC
>NW_003852408.1:11630284-11631604 GCF_000181295.1 Otolemur garnettii | reverse complement strand
ACCCCTTAACCCATTTGCTGCATCTTCCTGTCTTGAGTATTTTTAAAATTAACAGTATACTTTCAGATATATGAAAAAAATCTAAGATACGTGTATAATTTATATTTCTATTTGGCAAATTGCATTACAGTTTTAGATATTTTGTTTTCAATTGATTACCTATTTTTAGAAGTTACACCAGGTTTGCAAAAGTCAGCCAGAACATAGTGACAGATGTTCAGTTCCTTTAAGATTTCAGAATTTAAGAACAGGTAATATTAAGTTCTCCTAGCTTTGAGCATTCTATGATCTTTTCCAGGAGTTTTAGTAATTTCTGCTGTCTTTAATTACAGGTAACCTGCTGTATACAGAATTCATTTTCTTTTTCATTCTACATTCTATCATAATTTTAAAAAGAGATTGCACTTGAAAAATTGAATTTTAATCTTTAGTGAAAATTCAACTGCATGTGGAGCCACCATTGCCAAAAATGTAATTAAGGTGACAAGAGGAGGAAAGTCACCTCCACACACAGCTGATCTCACATATGTGCAGGGGAAGATCACTGCTTCACAATTACTCCCTGCCTGGTACTGACAGTAACGTGCAACTCAATACCACTAATATTAAATTTTTTTTAATAATGAAAGACCCATACCTTAGATTCAAGAATTTCTGCTTTCTGAAATTCCCTTAGCACCTCGCCCCCCCCCCAAATATTTTATTTTCTCAGAATTCTCTTAGTTTTTTTAGTCTCTTGTTTTCTCTGGCAAAAGAATCCCTCTTTCCTGCAGCCTTGTCTAGTGCATTTTATTTTATGATTATTTATGCGTCTGTCTTATTTATTCTACTAGATCATAACTGTTGAAGCATGCATGAAGGACTGTGCTTCTCCAGGCACACTTAGCCTGGCTTTCTGTGCCATCACATTCCTGCCTAGCTCTGAGAGGTTCATCAAAATTCGTTTTTGCTTTTAATATTTTTTATTTTAAATATATAGGAGGTACATTTGTTTTTGTTACGTGGATAGCTTACATAATGCTTAAGTTGGGGCTTTTAGGATGCCCATCACCCAGATAATATTCATTGGACACTTTAGGTAGGTGTGTACCCCTCACCCTCCTACCCTTCTCCTTTCTTGGTTTTCAATGGCTTTTAGGTCTCACTGTGCTCATTTGTGCCTATCATTTAGCTCTCAGTTGCTGGAGAGTACATGCGGTGCTTGCTTTTCTATTCCAGAAATACTTCTCTGAGTATTACTACTGAGTAGTACTTCATTGTAAATATGTACCACATTTTCATAATCCACTCATGAACTGTTGGGCACTGAGTCTGATTCCA
>NW_003852408.1:11628494-11629649 GCF_000181295.1 Otolemur garnettii | reverse complement strand
TTTTTTTTATTGGTGATCTGTTTGAGTTCTTTGAGATTCTGCATATTCACTGTTTATTAGATGTATAGCTTGTGAATATTTTCTCCCATTCTATATGTTGTCTATTTATTATTTCTTTTGTTGTGCACAAGATTTTAATTTAATTACGTCCTACTTATTTTTGTTGTTGCTGTCTTTGTCTTTGGTCTTAGTCATAAATTCTTTGCCTAGGATATTGTCGAGAAATTTTTTTTCATGTTTTGTTTTGGAATTTTTATGATTTCACAACTTACATTTAATTCCTTTATACATTTTGAATTAATGTTTGTATCTGCTGCGATAAAGGGATCTTATTTCATTCTTCTGTATGTGGCTATCAATTTTCACAGCACCATTTATTGAATAGGGCTTCCTTTCCTCATTGTATGCTGTTTGCTTTGTTAAAGATTAGTTGGTTGTAGGTAGATGGTTTTATATGCATTGTGTATTCTTTTCCAGTGGTTTATGTCTCTACTTTTATACCTGTAGGATTCCATTTTAATTACTTTAACACTGTAGCGTATTTTGAAGTCAGGTAATGTGATGCCTCTAGATTTCTTTTTTTTTTTTTTTTTTTTTTTTGCCTATGATTGGTTTGGCTACTTGAGTTCTCTTTTGGTTTAAAATGAAGGGAAAAATTGCTTTTTCTACATCTGTGAAATATAACATTAGCATTTTTATGAGGATTGTGTTGAATCTGTATAGCACTATATAGGCAGTGTGACCATTTTAAAAATATCAGTTCTACCAATCTTGATTATGAGATGTTTATCCATTTTTTGTAGCATCTATGATTCCTTTCACCAGTGATCTGTAGTTCTCCTTGCAGAGATTTTTCACCCCATAGGTATTTTATTTCCTTTATATCTATAGTATATGATATTGAGCCTTTGATTTGACTCTCGGCTTGTCTGTTATTAGTATATAGAAATACTACTGCTTCATGTACTTTGATTTTATAACCAGAGACTGGTGAATTTATTTATGAATTCCAGGAGTCTTTTGGTAGAGTCCTTAGGATTTTTGCAGACACAAGACTACACTGTCAGGAAACAGAGTTTGATCTCCTCTCTCCTAATTTGGATACTCTTTATTTCTTTCCCCTGCCTGATTGCTCTGACTAAGATTTCCAGTACT
>NW_003852408.1:11623057-11628183 GCF_000181295.1 Otolemur garnettii | reverse complement strand
GTGTGTTGTGTCCTTTCTTGGCTTTAGCATTAAATACTGGCTTCATAAAATGAGTAAGTGAGAATTCTCTCCTTTCTGATGTTATGGAATAATTTCTATAGGATAAATACCAGTTCTTCTTTGTAGTTCGGGTACAGTTTGACTGTGAATCTATCTGGTCCAGGGCATTTCGTTGTAGGAAAATTCTTTTTATTATTACATTGCTCATCACTGTTTTTCTCAGGGTTTCTGTTTCTTCCTGACTCAGGCTTGGGAGGGTGTGTGTTTCCAAGAATTTATTCATTTCCTCTTTGATTTTTTGTTTGTGACAATGAACATTTTTATAGTTTTCTGAGATGATATTTGGTATTTCTGTGGTATCAGTTGTAATGTCTCCTTTTTTCATTTCTAAATGAGCTTTTTTGAGTCCTTTCTCTTCTATTTCTACTTAATCTGGCTAGTAGTCTATCAATTTGTTCATCTTTTCACAGAACCCACCTTTTATTTGTTGATTCTTTGTGATTATTTTTTGTTTTCATTTCATTTATTACTGCTCTGCACTTTGTAATTTCTATTATTCTGCTGAATCTGGATTTAGTATGGTCTTCTTTTGCTAGTTCCTTGAGATATGGCATTAAATTGTTAATGTGTGACCTTTCTGTCTTTTTGATGTAGGCATGTAAAGCTATGAACTTTCCTCATAGGATTGCTTTTGCTGCATCCAATAGGTATAGGTATAGTTTAAGGAATCTTTTAATTTTCATTTTAATATCATTATTGACCCAAATATCATTCAGTAGTAGTTTGTTTAATTTCCACAACTTTGTATAGATTTGAGTGTTTCTCTTGGAATTAATTTCTAGCTTTATTCTGCTATGGTCTAAAAAAATACATAATTTGATTTCAATTTTTTGAAGTTCCTGAGACTTTTTTGTGGCCATATTAAGATAAGATCAATCTTGGAGAATTTCCCACATGCTGATGAAAACAATGTATATTTAGTAGTTTGGGGTGGAATGTTTTGTAAATGCCTATTAGTTCCATTTGTTCAAGAGTCACATTTAAGTGCACTATCTTCTTATTGATTTTTCTTTTGCAATTATCTGTCCAGTGGATAGTGATCTTTGATTATATCTGGTAGAATTTGCTTTATGTATCCAGGTGCTCTTGTATTAGGTGTATGCATATTTAGAATCACTATGACATTTTGTTTAATTGTTTCTTTACTGTAATATAATAACCATCTTTGTCTCTTTTTAACCATTGTTGATTTAAAGTCTATTTTATCTGATATGATAATGGCTACACCTGCTCATTTGGTTTCCATTGGTGTGGAATATTTATTTTCCACCCCTTTGCCATGAATCTGTGTGAGTCCTTGTGAGTTGGATGTATTTCATGGGGATAGCATACACTGGGGGTGTGTTTTTTTTTATCCATTCAGCCCGTCTATGCCTCTGGGGCATTCAGACCAATCATATTCACTGTTAATATTGACATGTAAAATACTGTTCTGTTCATCATGTTAGATGATACTTTGTTGTTTAGTTTTCTCTATTGTGCTATTGTTTTATAAGAGCAGTGAGTTTTAACTTTCAGGTATGTTTTTACACTGGAGAGTGTCTATTGATCCATGTATAATATAGTTCTGAGAATTTCTTGTAGGGAAGGTACAGTCATGACAATTTCTCCTTAGTATTGCTTGTCTGGAAAAGTTTTTCTTTCTCCATCATTTATCTAACTTAGTTATATAGAACACAAAATTTCTGACTGGTAGTTGTTCTATTAATACAAAATAAATAAATAAATAAATAAAACTAAAATGAGTCCTCAGACCCTTCTGGCTTGTAAAGCCTCTGCTGAGTCTATTGTTAGTCGGTTAGTTATTGCTTTTGTCTTGCCGCTTGTGGAATATTCTCCTTCATTTTGATGTTGCCAAGTTGATGAATGTGTGTTTTAGAAATGTCCTATGTGCTATGAACCTCCCTAGTATTTGATTACCAGTTCGTATCTGAATCTCTGGCAATACCAAGGATGTTTTCTTCAATAATTCAAAACCTCCTTGAAGAGGTTTCTCATACTTTTTCTTCTTCTTCTTCTCACTCAGGGATACCTCTAACTCATATTTTGGTTTGCTTCATGTACTTCTATAGTTCTCTGGTTGTTCATTATTATTTATTCCTCTTTCTGTGTCTTTGAACAGAAGGCTTTGGATGCCTTCTCTTCAAGTTCTGATATTCTTTCCATTGATTATCCTGATCATGGCCTTCATTTAGGTGAGAGAATAAGCAGACACCCACAAGTTGTTCAAAGTTGCATACAAGTTAGTGTTGGAGTTGCCAGTAAGTAGAAACCCCTTTACATTATAGTATTTACTGCAGTGCACTAGGATCACCAGCTACTAGATGATCCAGCCATCTCTTTATCTGGCTGTTCTCCTAGAGGCCTCTCTCCATGTCTGGGTCCATCCTGCTCTACTCTGCCTCTGCTATTACCTCTGCCAGCTTCCCCAGACAGAAGAATTTATGAACTTGATGAAAAATAGTTCCTTTCAAATTTGTAGAAATTGAGCATACACAGATTTATGGCCCTGTATCTTCCCAGCAAGCAAGAGCCTGTAGGTAATGATTGACAGTTGCTCAGGAATGTGTGGATTGCTCAGGTGAACAGTCATGGGATATACATTTCTGCTCCCTCCTCAGATTAGGTTGCTGGCATTTTGTTTACATATACCTCTTCATTGTTTTCCCCCTCTCTCTCTATTGTTCTTTCTTTCTATTGTCTATTTGATATTGATTCATCATCTGCTGTGCATATTAGCAAGGAAGTCCAGTTTCACAGAGATCATATAGGAGAGTCAGAAAGCCAGCCTCCTCAGAGCTGTGCACATAATAGTACTTCCTCCTCACCCATTATGAGGACTAAAAAGATAGGGAAAAGCTTAACTTAACTTTTTTATGAGTTAAGTATTCTAATTAGCCTATTACTATGAATTCCCCTACAAATTGAGATAATCCCAAGAGCTAGGGAGGGACACAGATCAGAACTGAGATTAGAGCACTGAATAACTAATATGGTCATGATTTTGACTGACCTTTCCTAGAAGTAAAGAAATGACTTTTTTTTTTTTTTGTCCTTAGGTGGAAATGATGATATAGGGTAGAAATTAAGGTGAGTCATAGGAATATATTTTTAAATTAGTGTTGTTACCTGAAAAGATGATAGTTACTATTCATTTAATTACAACATAATCAGCTTCATGAATAAATTTCGATGACCCCTATATGTTTCTTTATAATCCTCTAATTAACATAATCATTTTTCCTAGAAATGCTGAATTTTCTGCAAAACAAAGGAGTTAATATCCTGAAGGGGCCAAGGCAGATTTCCTGATGCCAAGATTCACCATACCCCACAACCCTCCAGCCCCTCCTTTAAAAGCCTATGATGGCCATTGGCTGGAGAGACAGATCTGACCATTTCTATTGTTCACCCTACACGATGTCTGTCATATTAAAAAATTTTTTCTTCCTTGGCAATTCTTTTTTTTTTTTTTTCTGGCCAGGGCTGGGTTTGAACCCACCACCTCCAGCATATGGGGCTGGCACCCTACTCCTTTGAGCCACAGGTGCCACCCAGCAAGTCTTGTCATCTCAATAATTGGACCTTTGTGTGAAAAGAAATGGGACCTAGACTGAAACCAACCTCTTGCACTTTTGGCAAGATAGAGTATAGTAAGATATTACCTAGGGATAGTGTAAGAGCTTTGATGCAGAATAGAAGATATCTTGGGGAAGATATACTTTTGCTGAAGCCAAACAAAACTAGAATACATAGGACAAATGATCCACATAGAGGGAAGCAAAGAAGTAAAAGAGATTGACAATCTCCAAATGGGCATATTCAGCAAGGTTTGAGGCAACGCCTAGAAAGAAGTTTGTTAAGGAGCTACGGGTGAATAGGATAAGGGAGGGTAGATCATGAAGAAACTTGTAAGGTCATGTCAAGAAGCTAGGACTTCATCTAAGCTTTGATAAAGCAAACAAAAGCATATGCTTAAAAAAGAATCCCCATTTAATAACTGGTGCTGGGATAGCACATATTAAAGACTGAAACTGGACCTGAACCTCTCACCCCTTACAAAAATTAAGTCATGATGGATTAAAAATTTAAATATAAGACACAAAACTATGAAAACCTTAGAAGAAGGTATGGGAAAAGCTCTTAATCTTATTGGCCTAGGAAAAGAATTTATGAAAATGACCCCACTGGCAATCACAGCAATAAGAAAATTAAATAGATGGGTCCTGATCAAGTTAAAGTTTCTGCACAGCTATGAACACAATCAGCAAAGCAAAGAGACATCTGTCAGAATAGGAGAAGATATTTGCATGCTATGAATCTGACAAAGGGCTAATAACAGAATCTAAAAAGAACTCAAAATCATTAAGAAAAGAGCAAACAACCCCATTAAAAACTGGGCAAGAGATGTGAACAGAAATCTTTTCTCATGAGGACAGAAGAATGGCCCAATAAATACACGGAAAAACATGCTCATTATCTCTAATTATCAGAGAAATGCAAATGAAAACTTTGAGATATCACCTAACCCCACAGACAACGGCCTACTTCACAAGGTCCCAAAGCCACAGATTCTGACCTGGGTGTGGAGAGACGGGAACACGTCTACACTGTGGGTGAAACTGCAAACTAGTACAGCCTCTATGAAAGAAGTAGACCTTCCATTTGATCCTAGAGTTTTTTTACTAGGTATCTACCCAAACGAAAAGTCATTTTACCATGAGTACATATACACTTGAATGTTTACGGCATTTCAATTCACACTCACAAAGATTTATAACAACCCAAGTGCCCTTCAATCCTTCAACCCATGAATGGATTAATAAATTGTGATACACACACATACATACACATATCCCATGTAATACTATTCAGTCATAAAAAATACAAAGATTTTGAATCTTTTGTAACAACCTCAAAGGATTTGGAGAACGGAACGTTCTCCCAAATAAAGTATGGAATATGCTGGCCAAGAGATGGAAACGGATCCCTTTAGAAAGAGCAAAAATGATTTGAGGGAAATATATAAGGAGGTCAGAATGGACATTCAAAACATCTCTGTTCAG
>NW_003852408.1:11622013-11622896 GCF_000181295.1 Otolemur garnettii | reverse complement strand
TAAGTTCCTACCTAATTGGTATAATGCATGGGTATATGGCACACTTTCTGGGTGAAGGACAAAACTACAACTTGGACTTTAGCTTACAAATGCAAATAATGCAACCTAATCATATGTATCTTCATATTAATCTAAATTATTTTTTAAAACTTTTTAAAAAGAAGCTAGGACTTAACTGAGACACCAGTGAGGAATCTTTAGAAGTTACAGCAGGAGATCTATAAAGTTACTTCAATTTTAAGTATTTAAGTTTTTAAAAAAATTTTTCCCAATGGACACTCACCTTAATGTCTGTATAGATATTTATGTACTTTGTGGAAGTACATGAAAATCTATATCTAAAATGGAAGAAGAAAAGAGCATCTATAGTTAGTAAGAGGTATTTTCTATGAGTTGTTTTCTTTTGTCAATAAAAATAATATAATTATGTTTTTCATAAGATTTCCACCTCTGCTAAACTTGTGAGTTTTGCAAAAAGGTCAGCATCCTTTGACTTTGTGAAACTCCAAGGGAGCCGTTGACAAAAGAAACTGAGAGAAGAGAAGGAAAGGAAGCATTCGACATGTATCTCCAGCAAAACCTCCTCCGGCTTTTTACATTATTTTACACTCTCTTATCCTTCCTCCCCAGTATCCACATGTATTATTTTTTTTTTAGATGAAGCATCTGTAAAACATTTGGTTACTGAGATATTCAAACACATTGAGTCAAGTGATTGCCAAACAGCTTGATTTTTACTCTCATATTCTATCAGAAGTCCTTGTGATCATTCTGTGATGACGAAGAGAAACAGAAGGATTTAAGAGCAAAAATGAAGCTGTCTCATAATCCTTGAGCCATTTCTTACTCTATTTTTGGAATATGCTGGCAAAGAGATGGAAAC
>NW_003852408.1:11614560-11621993 GCF_000181295.1 Otolemur garnettii | reverse complement strand
GCACTTTTGGCAAGATAGAGTATAGTAAGATATTACCTAGGGATAGTGTAAGAGCTTTGATGCAGAATAGAAGATATCTTGGGGAAGATATACTTTTGCTGAAGCCAAACAAAACTAGAATACATAGGACAAATGATCCACATAGAGGGAAGCAAAGAAGTAAAAGAGATTGACAATCTCCAAATGGGCATATTCAGCAAGGTTTGAGGCAACGCCTAGAAAGAAGTTTGTTAAGGAGCTACGGGTGAATAGGATAAGGGAGGGTAGATCATGAAGAAACTTGTAAGGTCATGTCAAGAAGCTAGGACTTCATCTAAGCTTTGATAAAGCAAACAAAAGCATATGCTTAAAAAAGAATCCCCATTTAATAACTGGTGCTGGGATAGCACATATTAAAGACTGAAACTGGACCTGAACCTCTCACCCCTTACAAAAATTAAGTCATGATGGATTAAAAATTTAAATATAAGACACAAAACTATGAAAACCTTAGAAGAAGGTATGGGAAAAGCTCTTAATCTTATTGGCCTAGGAAAAGAATTTATGAAAATGACCCCACTGGCAATCACAGCAATAAGAAAATTAAATAGATGGGTCCTGATCAAGTTAAAGTTTCTGCACAGCTATGAACACAATCAGCAAAGCAAAGAGACATCTGTCAGAATAGGAGAAGATATTTGCATGCTATGAATCTGACAAAGGGCTAATAACAGAATCTAAAAAGAACTCAAAATCATTAAGAAAAGAGCAAACAACCCCATTAAAAACTGGGCAAGAGATGTGAACAGAAATCTTTTCTCATGAGGACAGAAGAATGGCCCAATAAATACACGGAAAAACATGCTCATTATCTCTAATTATCAGAGAAATGCAAATGAAAACTTTGAGATATCACCTAACCCCACAGACAACGGCCTACTTCACAAGGTCCCAAAGCCACAGATTCTGACCTGGGTGTGGAGAGACGGGAACACGTCTACACTGTGGGTGAAACTGCAAACTAGTACAGCCTCTATGAAAGAAGTAGACCTTCCATTTGATCCTAGAGTTTTTTTACTAGGTATCTACCCAAACGAAAAGTCATTTTACCATGAGTACATATACACTTGAATGTTTACGGCATTTCAATTCACACTCACAAAGATTTATAACAACCCAAGTGCCCTTCAATCCTTCAACCCATGAATGGATTAATAAATTGTGATACACACACATACATACACATATCCCATGTAATACTATTCAGTCATAAAAAATACAAAGATTTTGAATCTTTTGTAACAACCTCAAAGGATTTGGAGAACGGAACGTTCTCCCAAATAAAGTATGGAATATGCTGGCCAAGAGATGGAAACGGATCCCTTTAGAAAGAGCAAAAATGATTTGAGGGAAATATATAAGGAGGTCAGAATGGACATTCAAAACATCTCTGTTCAGCCTGCATTTCATTTTCTTTTTGAAAGGAGAGGAAAGTCTTCTATAAAAGAGAGCAGATTGTTAAAACATGGTTAATGATGATACAACTTTGACTACAAATCAGATTTGAGTGTCTCAGAAAGCAAGTGAAAAATCATGGGCTGGAAGAGGAGGACATCAGGAGGCTCCCTCTGTGTATAACAATTTCTCCTCCTTGTCTTCACTCCATGTCACCACCAAGAGCATCAAGGGACCCTTATTGCTTAAAGGCAAATATCTATAAAAATCAATTGTGCTTAATTCTCATTTAAAATGTAAAGAATGCTGTGATTTGGGTAGGCTGAAGTGGGAGTATTGCTTGAGGCCAAGAGTTTGACACCAATCTGGGCAACATAACAGGACCACATTTCTACCAAAAAAATTAAAAAAAAAATGGGCATTATGGTATGCACCTGTAGTTATAGCTACTCAAGAGACTGAAGTGGGTGGATTGCATGAGCTTAAGTGTTCAAGGCTGCAGTAAGCTATGATTATGCCACTAAACTCTAGCCTGGAGGCAGAGCAAGACTTTGTCTCTTTAAAAAAAAAAAAGGAAGGAAGGAAAAGTATACTACTTATTTCATCTTAGCATTCTTCTTCTTCTTCTTTTTAAATTTTGTTTATAGGCCAGTGTGGTGGCTCATGCCTGTGATCCTAGCACTCAAAGAGCCCAAACCAGGTAGATTACTTGAACTCATGAGTTCAAGATCAGCCTGAGCAAGAGCAAGACCCCATCTCTATTTAAAAAATAGAAAAACTAGCTGGACATCATGGTGGGCACCTGTGGTCTTAGCTATTTGGGAGGCTGAGGCAAGAGGTTTGCTTGAGCCCAGGAGTTTGAGGTTGCTGTGAGCTATGATGTCATAGCACTCTAACCAGGGAAACAGAGTGAGAATCTGACCCAAAACTGAACGAATAAATCATTTATAAAAATTCTTTTTCATGTCTATTTATCCATGTGTTTATCTATTTCTAGGAGCTTTGAAAGTTTTCACTTTAACCAAGTTCTCCCAATGCTAATTGTCCATACTGTCTGACATTATTTAATGTTAGATTTCTGATCATAATTGTTATGAGGTGTCTAACTTACTCTATACTGCTTTGTAAATACTCTCAAGAATTTTGTGGGTGTTCAAATTAACCATATTGTATTTTAACCAAGTCCCATTTATTTTTTTTGTTGTTGTTGTTACTGTGATTGCCTTTGGTGTCTTCTTCATAACTTCTTTGCGTAGGCTTAGATCTAGAAGGGGTTTTCCAACATTTTCTTCTAAAATTCTTTTGGTTCCATGTCTTAGATTTAAGTCCACAATGTAGTTAATTTTATTTAGTTAGTTATAAAAGATACAGATCCTGTTTCAGTCTTTTACATATGGCCTTCCAATTTTTCCTGCATACTTATTGAATAGAGTTTCTTTTTCCTAGTTTTTATTTCGGTCTATTTTATCAAAGATCAGACGACAATATATGCAGGGTTTTGTACTTGGGTTCTCTGTTCTGTTCCTTTGGTCCATGTTTCTATTTTTGCACCAGTGCCATATGGTTTTGGTTACTATAGCCTTGTAACATAGTTTTATGTCTGGTAAAGGACTTGTTCCTCTGACCATCTAAGGAAATGATCAATGATGCAAATAGACAACCTATAGAAAGGGAGAAAATATTCTCATGATATACATCGGATAAGGGGCTAATAACCAGAATCTATAAAGAACTCAAGTAACTTAGCAAGAAAAAAATCAGATTATCCCATTAAAAAGTGGGCAAAAGACACAAAAAGTAGCTTTTCAAAATATAGACTAGGAGCAAATAAACATATGAAAAATGTTCAACATCACTAATCATCAGAGAAATATAAATCAAAACCACAAGGAGATAGCACCTAACCCCAATGAGAATGGCTTTTATCAAAATATCCCAAAATGATAGATGTTGGCATGATACAGAAAGAAGGGACACTTATACACTGTTGATGGGACTGAAAACTAGTACAGCCTGTAGGAAAGATAGTATAGAGATTCCTCAAAGATGAAATCAGCTATCCCACTACTGGGTATTTACCCAAAGGAAAAAAAGTCATTTACCAGAAAGATGTGTGCACTAGAATGTTTAATATAGCACAATTCACAATCTCAAAGATGTAGAATCAAGTGTGTATCAATTCATGAATGAATTAATAAAATGTGATATATGTAATCATGGTGTATTACACAGCCATAAAAATGAATTAATACGTTTTAGAACAATCTGGTTAGAACAGGAGACTAAGTGAAGTATTGAAAGAATAGAAAAACGAACATTACACTGTTAAATTTTAACAAACAGATCACATTAATGCTGGAAACAAAACTCAACAGAAATCAAGCAGGTAGGAGGGAGGAGGAGGGAATGGGTGAAATCATACCTTAATAGGTACAACGTACACTGTCTGGGTGATGGGCATACTAATAACTTTGACTCAAGAAGTACAAAAACAGTCCATGCATCCAAAACATTTGTACCCCCACAGTATTCTGAAATAGGAAAAAAATCCTATTCAGGGCAAGTCTAATGATTTTATCTTAGAGTTCCTCAGGTAATTCTGATATTAAATCAGGTTTGAGAACTACATGCCCCCCAAATATCAAGGTCTACTAGTTTCCATAGCTCTTACATTCTATGAATCTTCTGGATCCCCAAATTTATAAAATAAAGGTCTGTAAAGAGAAAGAAATCAGATTATATTCTTCATATGTTAGAACTGCAACATATCTAGGCTTTAAATGTTCTTTTCCTACTTCTTTTTACTACCATGCTCCAACACAAAGTCACAGGAGACATCAGTGTGACTGATATATCAACAGGTAAACATATGATTGCTTCTTCTGAGTCAGGGGGAAAAGACCTGGATCCCTGCCTGTTCAGGCTTGGCATTTTTGACCTCCTTTCTCAAGAGCTATCTTTCAGTCCAAGGAAACTCTGTGGAAACTTGGGAAAGCACTAATCTGTTTCAATCCACTCTGTTTACTGATGAATCTGAGATCCAAAGAAGTGAATTGATGTACAGCACATCACAGAAATAATGACCACTATACCTAAGATTTTTGACTCAGGGGTTCTAATACCAAATCTCTTTCAACTATAAGGTCCTAGATACAGAAGTTATGTGTGTGTTTTATTTATTTTTACTCTTCTAATTCAAATCAAATTGTGAGTCTAACACAGGCCATGTGTTAATTAACTGGATATATTTGGCAACACAGAGCAGAGTTGAGTGAACCATTAGTGTTGGGGATTTAGTATTTAATAAACAAATGTAGGGCGTAATGCAATGGGGCCTTGAAACAAAGCAGAGAAGAGATGGGCTGATTGTAAAAGCTTTGTACCAATATTTTTCAGAACAGTACTAGTGTTACTTAGATTCATGATGACCCATTGACATTCCAAATAAAATAGGCTGTGAAATATATTGCTTACTTCGAGCCATTTCTTTGTCATATGACTTAATTATACTAGCTGATGTAATAAGAATGCCAAAAAATGTCAGACATACTCATATCCAAAAATAAACACAAAACATTTTAACTCAAGTATACATGCCTTTTGGATTACTTACTATCTTTGGATTATTCTCATACTGTTTCTCCTCATTAACACTAATGATCAGGGACTAATGCTAGAATTAGCTGAGGGGAGAACATCACATGTCATAATACATTCTTTCCATCTTTTTAACAAAGACCACACTTGAATGTTAGCTCAAAGAAAAGTAGGAATTACAGAAAACTACAATTACTTTTCACCATAAAAGGAATATAGATACTCCATATCTAAGTCCAAGTGCTTTAAAAAAGGAGTCAAACATAAATGTACAAAAAAAGAAATACAGTTTTAAAACATAGTAAGCTATATAAATTATTTTTGCCCCAAGCAATTATTTTTATCTATCATTTTCAGGTGTTAGTATTGCAAATATTTTGCAATCACTGTGGCACCATTTGGAAATAAATTTGGATTATTGCTATTGGGGCCATATGTTTTGTATTTCTAAGAAGAGTTTCGACTCCCAGGGCAGTTCTGATTGCCAATATCCTGTCCTATTACTAAGCCATGTGTTCCATGAATTTTCACAATTTTTGGTAAGGAAAATATTCAAGAATATCCCAGTTAAGTTGTTCTGATAATAGAACATCATTCCCATTCTCCAATCTTCCACGTCCACTTAAGGCAGAGTTTATTCCAAAACTCTGATGCCTCCACAGGGACTGAGAAGAGAACCATCTGAACATTCCAATCCATCGTGGGGGAAATATGAAGCACCTATTTCAAACTACAACAACCTCAGAAAGTCAGAATTCCACAGGGTATGACAAACAGGTGCAGACCCATTTTCAAACCAAAATTTGCCCTTGTCCAAAGGTAGGTTGTCAGGATGGCTTTGGTCTTTCACCGACCCAGATCCCTGGGATGGTGCTAGAAGTTGTTTGGTTTCCCAAGGGAAGGCTTATTAGAGCTTTCCTCTCTCCACTCTTTTACTTAAATTACACAAAAAGACTGCAGATTCCAAACCTTGTGGTTTGATAAATGTAGTGCAGATGGAAAGCATAAGAGAGGTCAGACTTGGTTGCCATTGGGCTAAGGGTGTCCCAATTCCATGTAAGCAAAAAAGGCAGCATGGAATATATGAAATTACTGTTCATGCAGAACTAATGTTAAACTAACAAAACTTCTTTAATAAATAACAGAACATGTCAGTGGTCAGAGTTTCATCTACCAGTTCACATGACTTTAAATACTGTTTAGCTACCCACTTGTCATAAGCAGTACCTATCAGTGGATGAGAAAATGGTGGCATCTGTTATCTTAACATAACCTGTGAGTGAGTATATGTGTGTATGTCACTGTCTTGAATATATTTAGCAACTGATGAATTAAATGTAGTATAAGTAAATCGATTCATATCTCTCTTTATTATTATTTAACTGAATTTGTTTTTAAACCTCTCCTGCCAACTGGGTGGGGAATTAATAATAATAGAGTTCAAGTAATTATTGGTTTCAGAGTATTGTCCAGGTATTTTAAATTAACTTGGTCTTGTGTATCCATTATGTAGTGGCAGTGCCAATGGATGGGATCCTGTTGGATAAATACTTCCTTCCTTCATGAGTTAGGCATCTTCAAAGGTGCTCTAACTGCTATGGAAACCTCAAGTACCCTTTAATTAGCTTCCACAAGTTGTCTAATGATCAAAAAGCTAAGGATCCCATAAACAGGATTTATCCTGGGCTGTGGATACGCAGCTGGGTATACAGCTGGGAAAGTAGAAGAAAGAATAGTCAGTCAATTCATTTGGGGCCATTTCCATGATTGCTAGTAATTACTCCAGCTGTACTGATGTATCGTGCTCACTACTCATTGTAAAGATGAAAAAAATGAACATGGCTGTCCCTTTATCTTCTCATTTCACACACATTGCCCTAGCCATATGTACGCAGAATAATTCGTTCAACTTGTAGCACCTAGCTTCTAATTCTCCCTCTGCAGAATGCCACTATTAAATGAGTATCAAGGACTGGTAAAAAATGCCACTACTAAATTTCCATCAAGAATTGTTAAAAAACAAAGTGAAATAAACCCTTCTAGCAACTGAATATCTTAATGCAAATGACAGTGTAGGGAGCTGAATGGATGGAGATGGCAAAATGCCAGTGGCCCAACATCCGCAGTACTTAATTGCTCAAAGTAGCAGGTCAGTTTAGTCCTTGACCTTGCCCAAAATGTTGGAATGATAAGGTGATTAAAAATGTGAGCTCCAATCAAGGGCCCAAGCATCCCAAACATTGCAGGACAATAAAATATACCATTGTGTCCTTACCCTTGGACTTCAGTCATCTGTACTCTTGAAGGACAATGGTCTCCTTTCTGTGTTTCCTCTGACCATACTGCACAGGTTCCTCAGAGATGGCTTTTCAAAAGTCAGAGTGAAGTTCCAGCCTCCAAAA
>NW_003852408.1:11610733-11612637 GCF_000181295.1 Otolemur garnettii | reverse complement strand
TCTTATTTTACATACAGACAAACTAAGGCTCAGAGAATTTAGATTACTTGACAAAATCCACACAGCAAATGAGTGTTGAATTTAGGGTTTGTACTTGTATGTGATTGATTCTACAATGTTCTTAGTCATTACATACCACTGCCTTGTAAGAAATTAAAAGGCACACACAAACATATGTGTGCACACACACATGCACAGGTATGTACCCCAGAAGACATGTCTGTATAAAAGTGAAGAAACACTTATTCAAGAAATGGGTTACACGTATACATATGCAGGAGCCAGCGTTTTGTGGGTAACCATGCTCTGCTAAATTTAAAGAGTCTGAACAAAGGCATATAGACCGAAGGTGCCATGAGTCACTTTAGAACTACTTATGGCAAAATGAATCTCATTAATTACCAAGGTCAATTTTCTTCCCTGTGTTAATTTTTAATCCCTTTCACCTCCATGCAATAGAACACAAATACAGAAGCAAGAAATACATTCAGTACATTTTGAAAATGTCTGCTATTCATGAGAACCAGCTCACTGTTACAGTGGTGAGTGGAACGGGAATGTGAAGCCTGTCACTTTGAGAGAGTTGCTTGTAGATGACAACTGACTTAATTTTCAAGCTGGTAACTTCACTAAAGTAGATTTCTTTTTTTCAAATGGAGACTACCTATTCAGTAGAAAAGGGAGATTTCTTAGGATAATACTTTTGGGCCAATAGTATCATCACATGAGTTAATTACTTGGGAAAACCAGGGCAGAGTGGTAAAATCACTTTTAAGAGTTCAGGCATTACACCCAAATTCCCCTGGAATGTATTTCCTATACTAAGTAATCATGAGATATCCATGGACCAGAAACATCTATCTTTCTGTCTTGTGACACAGCTACCATTTCTTTTCTTTAAGAAGAAAGAGTAGTTTCATTTGGAAGTTATTACCCCTTAGATGACCAAATCCTGCCCCATGATGCCTAATATTTACTTTGCCTTTGAAGAATGATAGTTAAAGTTATTTCCCCATCTACATGATTTTTTAAACTTCTTAAACCTTGTCTACTGATGACAGAGACCAAGATTCTGCATTGTAAATGTGCCTCATTAATCAAGTCTATTATTTGGGAGAGTAATGAACATTTTGCTATTTGACATGTGGTAGTGATTTACGGTAACAGTAACAGGAATTCCTAGTTTACAAAAGTGCACATGCACAATTTTTATTTCTTTTGGTGCATAAAAAAGTCTCTCTGTTGCTTTTCTTGGGAAAAAAAAGATGGTGGGAGCAAGGAATTTATCAGGGTTTGGTTAGACCTTAAACTGCATGTAGGTTTATAAGTAACTAACCAGCTTAAAGCAAAATGTTGTGTGAGCTACGTAATGTGTAAAATCTGGTGTTTATGTAGCTCTCAGGCTGGCTCTATACCAGTTACTGGTGAGTGATATCTAAACATAAAATAATTTCTACATAAACTGTGGGTTTGTAAAAATGTAAGCACTATATTTTTGTGTAGTCTGAAAGAAGGTATTCTTTGAAATACATTATTAGTGTAGGGCATGATTCCACCCACTGTATTTTTGTGAGTTTTTCTTTTCTTGTTTTCTTTTTTCTTTCTTGGAAGACTGATTAGAGACTTGGGTTTTTACCAAAAAGTCAACATGTACTTATAAAAATCTTGATATGTGATACACTGACTAAAATGAAGTTTATGATTTACTTGAAGTTGACTTTGCTACTGTGCAATGAAAGCTTTAAATGAATGCATACCCATTAGGAATGTGTAGCTCCCAACTAAGCTATTAGAGTACGGGAGGGATTCTTGGTTGTATTACCTTACAAACAACATCAATGCTATGTTAGTGATTAAATATATAGGAAAAGAAGTCATACGGCTGGAGGCAGAAAGAAAAATGA
>NW_003852408.1:11609241-11610318 GCF_000181295.1 Otolemur garnettii | reverse complement strand
TACTAAATGAGGTACTTCCTGGTGGTTAGTGCTCTGGAAAAAGAATAGTTTCCAGTTATACCAGGGATGATTCCTCCTGTTGCAAATGACAGAATCCCATCCAAAAATGGCTCACAAAAAAAGAAAAGTAATGTATTTTCTCACCAAATGAAAATCTGAGCGGTATAGCTGGCCTTAGGTGCAGCAGGATTTGGAATTCATACATTTTCATCATGAATTAGTCTCCTATCATCTGTTTTCTCTGCCTTTTACTGTGTAGGCTTCATCTTCAGGTTCTACATAATATTCTCCATAGCACTAGGCTCACGTTCAATATATACCTTGGACGCAAGCAGGCTTGAGTTTCTGTCCCGCACTTGTGTGCTTTTGTGGATCCAAGTGTGACAAACACAAGCGGCTTAATCTTACTAGACATAAGGGTGCTTCAATCACTTGCATTTCTGAACTTAGCTTGGCACAATGCAACCTATTGGCTAAACATCTATCTGTTCTTGCTAGTAATTCTCTTCAGGTCCTCAGAAGTGCTTCCCCCCATCACCTCAAAACAATTTCCATTGCTCCCCAAACCTGTGAGGTATGTGGGTTGTCAGGCTGCTGACAGAGGAGGTGGGCACTGTTTGGGAGTATAGTGGACTGTTTGAGCTACAGACACACTTAGGTAAGAGAAAAGAAAAATCCATTAACTTGTCAAATCATCTCAGAAAGCAAGAACGCAAAAGCTTCTCCCATAGTAAGGTATTCTTTTCAGGTGATGCTGAGTGCTTATTTTTGCTTTTTGTATTTCAATCCATAGTTATGAAAAAATTAATTTAAAACAATACTTCTAATAGTTGGACAAAAGGACTGAGGAATATTTTGCATTATTAAACAATTCAATGTTTCTTAAATTTGTACATATTTAAATCACATAAAGGAAGCATAATATAATATTTTTACATGGTCCACTAGATGAACACTGAAGGCTACAATAGTAAATAGTTTCATTTCTATGAAAGATTTAATAAGATTTCATTGTTTAAAAAAATTAAAGTTAACTTTATTTAAAAACTCTCACTTAGAGTGGGGAAAAGATTCCCT
>NW_003852408.1:11604692-11607635 GCF_000181295.1 Otolemur garnettii | reverse complement strand
CCATGTTAGTTTATGTACAGAAGTTAGAACATGTTTTATTTATTTATTATATTGATATATAATTTTAAAATATTTCTAATACATGAGTCTCCATTTTCATCCTTAACCCAGGCTCTGCAGCATCCAGGAAGGATCTGAATGAACAATTTCATAACCAAGCCCAGAAGGAGAAGTGACCCTAGAAAGCCATGGAAGAAATTTTGCTCAAATATTTAAGTTCTAGATTGAGTTTCGTTTGTACTAATTGGCCTCATTTAGTCCAATCTCTGTTAATTTACATCCATCAAAGATGTGATTGATATTACAGTAAGATAAAGAGGAAATCAATACTTTTAGACATCTTTGTGTTTTATAGAGTAAGGAAAATGTGAACATTTCTATCTCATGATTTTAGAGAAAAATGAATTTGACTTAAAGGCAATATCGACATTAAACATTGCTTCCAGATACCTCTTGTGGAGATTTATGTTCAGTCAAAGAAGTTTTATTTTGTTATTCAAAAAGGAAAATGAAGATTAAGGATAGAAAAACTGGAATTGATTTCTACATTCTAATACTTTTTTTTACTTGCAACTCTGTATAGTTTACTCTCTGCCTCAAAGATTCCTGCTTTTGTGTAGACACAGAATGTTTGTAATTAGATGTTTCTATTATTACAGACATAGTCAGATTATCATCAATAAGTATCAAAATGGATAATCACCACTTAGAAACAGAACCCAGCAAGATATCTGATATTAAATATGTACAATTACAATAGTGGAAAGGACTCAAAACCAAGTAGAAACATTCTAATACTTATAATACCATATTACGTTTTAAAATTTGTATACATTTTCAAAGTGCTCTGATATTCATTATCTTATTTGATAAGTGAATTTGAACAACATGCTCAACCAAACTGACTTGTTCTCTCTTTCAATTGAAGGATAATGTTGTCCAAAGCAAGATAGTGGGGTATTCCCTTCATTTGCAATTTTTGGTAGTTTTTAGCTTTGTGAATGCTTACAAATGCTTTGATCCACATAGCTGTAATCTAAATGGGTGTACATCAGGAGCTGAAACAGCTTAAGCAACAAGGTAATGTTATTTATCTCAGATATAAATAACCAGCCATACCTTTTTTCAATTAAGAAACATGGTACATAAATACATAAGTTAGGCTAGAACAAAAGATAAATAATTTTTAATATTCACTAAACAATACTTTCATAATCTTATGTCCCAAGGAGGAATCCTTTCCATTTCTATAATATGGAATTGATCAGAAATTTATCAAAATTGAAACAAAACTGATCAAACTTCAAAACTTTTGTTTTTTTTTACTTTCTTTGAGCATGCCTAAAGTCCTTTAAGCCTAACTATAGGAAAATTGCAGAGAGCAGAAGGGATGCCTGACTAGGACGTCACAGAGGACATGGCCTCACCATGACTGAAATCAGTCTGCAGGAGCAGTAGAGAACCAGATTGAACTCTTCAGCTTCCAAATCTCCCAGTGGTCATATTTACTTCCAATAACCAGAGGTGGGTATAATTCTCAACCTGACTAGGCTATTCAGTCACTTCTCCTAAGATTGAAATCAGCTTCTACATTTATGAAAGGTGACTTCTTTCAAGTACAGACATCCCTGGATTCATTCATCCCTTTACTAATACTCTCAAGCAATGTTTATTGAACATCTTGCTCTTTAGTGAAGGTGACCGTTCCGCAGGCAAATTTGACAGACTAAAGTTAGGTCAATAGTAGCTGTTCTGCTCTGTAGAAATCTTACTCACCCATATTATCTGAACCTTGGCTTAAGAAGAAAGCAAGCACTTAGGCTGACACCATTTGCACAGTGCTCCTTGAAGATGAATTTGACTTGGTGGGCTTTCAGTCCCTACTACCCTCAGAGAGGCTCTTTCCAACTTACTTTCCACCTCTTTTTTGATCATTTCAAGAAGAGTGTATTGAGGATGCTTCCAAATCTCATGCTGAGAATTTTACTGTCAGTCATTTTGTTCTGCTATATAATTAGTCAATCATTAACATGATTTTTAAGTGAAAGGAGAAAGTATAAACAAAAAAAAATGGCCTTTGGCTTCAAGTATCTTTTACTTTCTAGAACAGTAATAATCTTCAAAATACCCTATTTTAGTATTTAATGTGCAAAAACTCAATTAAAATGTATTTTTTGACCAATTTAGTTTTTTTCATTAATTTCCTCAGCCTGCTATATTTCCTACTGGCCAAGGAGACAAAGTCCCCCCCACCCCCTGTAGCCCTTCATTTCTTAACATAATTGCCATAAAGATAAGTACCAGATTTGCCTTTATGAACACATCACTCTGCTTGAGCCAAGTGGGAAAGTGTGTTTCTGGCCTCTGTAATGGAAAGTACTAAGCAGGTTCATTATTAAACCACAAAAATCTGTATCAAAAAGAGACAGGGGTACAACAAGTATAAGCTTCAAACAAGTGTTAATAAAGTAGGGGACCTCACACCAAAGGACTTCATTTCTCCTATTGTTTTCAGCTCTTTACTATACAACCACTGGCAGCCTCCCACTCTTGTGTCTTGAGGAGTGTAGAGTTTTAGAAATGTGTAGGCTCCAGGCCAGTCCCAACAGGGACTGCTACGTGCTGTCTGCACAGCTGCCTAGGAGACAGGGCAGCACCCAGTGGATTGTTCTCAGGGCTGGACTCTGTTGATTTCCTGTTGTGGTACAGAGGTACCCTGAGGCACTTTCAAACCCTTCCAGTCTTTGTGAATATGACCCTCTTCAATCAAGAAAACTTGGAATCAAAATTCCCGTATTAATTAATCAAACTAATCTCACAATGTAAGAGTGTGATTGTGCTGAGTCAGTGTTCGCCACCTGCTGTATAGCTCCTCTATCAAAAAAAGGAAGGGAAGGGAAGGGAAGGGAAGGGAAGGGAAGGGAAGGGAAGGGAAGGGAAGGG
>NW_003852408.1:11593866-11604625 GCF_000181295.1 Otolemur garnettii | reverse complement strand
AGGGAAGGGGAGGGGAAAGAAAAGCCTCCAGCACTTCTTCTTGCCACAGTACATTACCGTCGCCGTCATTATTGTTATTAGAGGAAGGAACACACCGTGGGATGTCTTAACCAGTTCCAGGGAATTAATGAGCTACATAGAGACTCACAAAATGTGTATGGAAATGAGCAAAAATAGGGGGGAAATAATTTATTTTGGCTTAAACAAACTCCTATTTGTATGGTTGTTTTAGGTTTATCTTTGAGGTCTGGATTTTTCTTTAGTCCAGACAATCTCCCTCACAATACGTCCATCCACACCATCACTACTGACATAACAAACAACACCAAAACAACCTCCTTGTCTACACTCTGTCAGCCCGTGTCTCAGCTGTCATTCCCCAGGGACAGAATGTGTTCCAGTACCTTCCTAGACCACCTGGAGAAGTTTTAGAAGCATCTTGTGTCCTGTGTGTTTCCTAGGATTGCAGGACCCCACCCTGCACATGTATCAGGTGATCCTGGGGACCTAAAGCATACCAGAATTACACAGAGCAAGTTTTGATCAATGGCCTCCATTTTAAACCAAATTTACACAGTTTTGTGGAAAACAAAAGCCCCTTTCTTTAATATCAGTTGAAGCACACTAGGAAATTGTTTTCTCAGGGATGTGAACCTTTGACCTATTTAGGCAAGAGATTAGTAGACAAAAGATGAAAGAAAAGTTTACAGGATCTCTCCAGACTTGGGGGGATGTTCTCAAAGCAAGAAGTCCCTTTTAGGAGCCTGAAATCCTTGTGTGCTGCCTTTGGAAAAGGACACGGAGAAAGGGGACAGGGAGGAGAAGTTGCTGGCCTCGTCTTCAGAGCCCGACTCCAGCATTTACTCTGATGGTTTGGGTCCACGTATGCACCCAATGCATCCCAGCTTCCATCAGCTGCGAATCAATTTCTAAATTGTTCTGGGAAAGCCACATAATGAAAACTTGTCAGTGAAGAAAAATGACTAGCGTCAGTTCTAACCCTGATTCGTGACCAGTTACTAGTAGGGGTTTAATGTTCTGAAGGTCTCCTTTAGTGGAATATTATATACACCACCGTCCTAATGCACACGGTGGTATGAATTAGCTTTTTGAAACTGCAGGAGAGACTATAATTTAGGAACTCAGGGCCATAACCACAGCAAAGGGAAGGATTAAAGTTAAAAATAGAATGGCCCAAAAATACCACTGGAAGCATTTGTACCTAGCATCAAGGTTTTGCCAAAAGAAAAAGCAGCCAGTATATTCTCAACACCTCCTTAGAGAACATTAAAATCAGAAGTATATTTTTAGATTTGTCGAAAGGATACATAAACCCCAACCTCTATGGCTATAATTAAATCACTTTAAAACCTCAATCGAAAATACAATAACACTTTTGTCAAATCATTTTGTCCTATGAAAAGGATAGAAACACTTTAAGGGCAGATATTTGAAAATTCTGTGTTTGAGTTGGTTGTTGAGTTCTGCCAGTACACAGATGAATCTTTAAAAGATGCCGGCCCATTGTATGCAAATCAAATTATCTCTAACTCCATCTAAACAGGTGACTACAAAATAATGGAGGAGTTTATTGGAAATTGGGTGGGGATGTGGCTGATGTATTTGCTCTCATAATTACTAGAACACATTATGAAAAGCAAATCAGTTGTTTGCAAGTTGCCTGATGGCAGGGTCAGAAGGTGAGGCTGGAAGGTCTGAGGTGCCTTCTTGCATGAAAAGAAGCTCTAGATCTAACACCATTTACTAAGGAAGGATAAGCATAAAAAAAATCTATAAATTTGATGTTTAAGCTGTAATATTGGAATAAATACAATATCTTCTTGGTACTGGTAGAGAAATCGTCTGATTCCCTGATTTTCTTTGACCTGGTTATTGCTGGTGATTACATCATACATGAGTCCTTTTACACACAATGTTTAGGGAGTTAACCCTGATTGTTAATTACAGTAACCTCTACACCGATTGTTAATTATGTAACCTCCTGACTTCTCAGTTTTCCCTATTGTTCTACTAGTCTTTCCACATAGAAATAAATGAAATCACACCTCTTACTGCTCAACACCACTCAGCCTTTTGACCTTGTCCCTGCAGAGCCTTACCTGGCCCTTCAGCCCTCTCTAGAATTATTCCTATTCCCTTCCACCCCAGCCTCTCCCTTCCAGGCATCCTGGTCCTTGTGATGTCCCTAGGAAATGTTTAACTATTTTGCACATGCTTTTTCCTCTTCCTGAAATGCTCCTCCCCAAATATTTTCACATGACTTCCTAATTTCATCTACATCTTGACCAAACTGTTACTTTCTTGGGGAAGTTTTACTCGACTTCTCGTAGGAAGAGCCATTCTGCCACCTTATCCCCTCTCTAAACACCTTGCCTGCCTTTATTTAAAAGCACTTGTCACTACTAGACATTTAATAATGGATGTGTATGATCATTCAGTATTACCTTTATTGCCATTAGAATGTCAAATTCTGGAGGGGAGGAATCTTATTTTTATTCAGTGCTGTATTCTTCCACCTAGAATAGTAAGGGACAGGAGAGACCCAAGATGTTTGTTGAAATGGAGGAAAGCTTAGGAAAAGCAGAGGAAAGAACTCTGAAAGAAATAGATACACAAGGAAATATTCATAAAGATAATCCCTTAAAGTAGGGCTTCCCCTATTCACGAGGTCATAAAAACCATTTTGGGTCCTTAACAAAACTAAACAACAAACAAACAAATCCAGAAACAACACAGACACTTGGAACTCATCTCAGACTTAGGGACTTCAGAGGAAGGTCTCTCCATTAGTCTGCTTAGGTTGTGTTAACAAAGTAGCACATAGACTGTGAGGCTTAAAGAAAAATATATTTTGTTCAGAGAGAGAAAAAAAGGGAGAGAGAGAGACAGAGAGATAGATATCTGGTGTCTCTTATAAGCAAAACTGTTCTATAGTATTAGAACCTCATTCTGACTGCTCCCTAAAGGTCCTAACTCCAAATAGACATTGTGGGCCACGGCTTCAACGTATGTACTTAGGGGGACACATTCAGTCCACAGCACCCCCCAAAGCCACATTTATAATAATAGTCAAAGTTTCTAGGTAATTCATAAGACCAGGAAAGTCTTTGAACCAGTACTTAAGAATGAAGACAATTCCCACTGGCTACATGGAAAAAAAGATGCTGTCGGTCTTTATGGTTGAATCTGTTTGATAATATGAAGAAAAAATCTTTAGAAAATGATTTTGACATTAAGCCAAAGTTTTGAGTGTCTTTCTCTAAGAGAAATGTTTGTAAAGATATAGAAGAAAGTGACCAAATTCTAGGTAAGCAATTTTTTTTAAATTTAATAGTTTGTGTAGAAAGTCAAAATTATTCTGAGATTTACCTAAATAGTCTGTTTATTGAGTAGCCTAAGCAGGGGTCTTAGGATGAAAGGCAGGCAGGGACAAGACTTGATTCTAACCTCAGGGCTTGTAAATGAAGTCCAGGTATTAGGATGGCTGGTTAGGGCTAGGCTGGCTCACAACTTTTACCCCAAATTTGATGTAGAGCATGCCTCCTCTCAGCCTCTGGACTTAGAGAATGAGGGGGTAGTGTTTTTCTCCTCCACTGCTTTCACCCATTTTTTTAGTTCTTCAGGGGTTGGAGGGGATGGAGAGTGGAGGGAATTAAAAGGATAAAGCCATTGTTCATTAAGAGGCTGCTGTGTTCTTGTTTTTCCTGTGGCTATGACACCCCTCGGCATGATAATACCATACCCTGAGTACTGTTTTAGGTGAGCAGGAGCCGACTGTGTAAGAGGCACCTGGGGCGGATCTCTCTGCTTCACAGTCTCTGGTGAGGAGATGTCTCTGTCTGACCTGTCTGGAAATCCCCTGGAGGTACACCGTGCATGTTGTTACTAGGGTTTCCTTGTCCATATTTCATAGTCTCTATAACGACTGGTGAAAAATGCAGGCAAAACAGGGCAAACAGTGAGAGTTCAGAATATTTCCTGCTGACGTTTCCCATCCTCAACTAGACAAAGAGGTAAATTGGTAAATCTGCTGCCCAAGCTGGTCCAACCAGGAAATGAGATGCCTAAGATGCCGGCCTTCTTCAGTCACAGATACTCCTCTTTCCTGCACATGATCCCTGAGAGGGCTTCCTCTCTGGTTCCCATATGGGGCAAGTTCTCAGAACCTCCATCCCAGGCCAACCTCACCTAAAGCTGCCTTGGAATTTCCTCTCTCACCTGCACCATGTCATGCTGGGGAGGGTGGGAGGGAGGAGGCTGTGACAGAGCTGAGCTCATATCCTCATACGCCCTGGATGGGCTGGTGAGGTCCTAGAAGTGCTGTTTTTACCTTAGACCTTTAGCTGTAACTCTGAAACAATGAAAAAAGTTCCATCCATATGCACTTTCAAAACTTTAATGAGACGTACATGCTTGAAGTATGATTGTAAGTCTCTGCCAAAGCTGACTTTATGTATGAATACAACATGTCTGACGTCACCGAGATGCTTCTAGAAGCTCTGACAAACTACCAAATGGCAAGTTCTGCTTTTTTCTTCACACAGTGAATAAATCTTTTGATAGGATAAATTTTAAAATTCATTACTACCTCCCTCAGCTTCATTAAATATTTTTTCAATCACTCCCTATCCATGAAATGTTGAAACCGTAAGCAAAATGTATAACTCTTCCTGTAATATGTAAAATTTTCCCATCCCCTGCCCCAGGATCTAATTTTTATCTTTCCCTTGCCTTTTATATTCCCCTTCCTGAGAACACAGAGGTAAAGCAATAGCACTGACATGGCAGACTTCTGAGTGCTCCTAAGTATACTATTATTTTATGAAGTTCAGTGACCATATATGTGTTATCTAAGATAGTTGTGACGATGGAAATAAATACTTAGGTCTATTCTGAAGCAATCTCATGAATTGCACAGCCAGGTTCTTAGTTTGGGGAAAAAGTGATCAGCAAACTAGGTCCCTAAATATAAACACAGCATCGCTCTCTCATCTATCACCCAGACAAACTCTTCAGTAGTTTTGCTTCCTGAAATTCCATTTTCAGCAAAGGTTTTCCCATAATTTTAAGTCCTTACCATCAGCAGATGGCCTCTTTATAGACATTGGACTTCATTCAAATGTAACCTCTGAGGACAGCGCCAGCTCTCTCTTTCTTTTGACGTGTAGGTGCTACCCTTTGTCAAAATCTGGTTCACCACTTAAGTACGTTATGTCAGAGAGGGACATAATTGTGATTTTCTGCTTTCACCTTAACTGGAAAGGTGAACTTCAAATTTCAATTAGAAGTAATACTCTATAAACCTCCACATAAAAATGTACAATTTTCATTCCCCATACATAGTCTTATTTTTTCTCATTAGGGAGCCGCAGCAAACAATGGGGTTTTACTTGTACACCTTAATGAAAATGCCAAGCCTAAAATAAACCCATAAAATGGGAGCCCAAAACAAAGGCCTTAGAAACTTACATAAAGATCTTGGTTTTTATAGTAATTCCTCCGAAATAATGCTATACACAGTACCTTTTAAATCTCTTCCATGACTATGGAGAAGAAAATTGGAAAATAATAGACCATTCCTTTATTCACACATTCGCCTTACCTCCCCTCCCCTCGCCACCAGCCAAGCCAATCAGCTAAGAATTCTATTGTAATGATAATTACAAAATTAGGAACTAGAATTTGGACTAGTATGGAGTAGTTATATTTTCTACAAAAAGAATTCCACTGGAATAAAACATAAAAGGCTGAATAAAAGATAATAATAGAAAATTAAAAGTGAGGGAGAAAAATGCCAAGAAGTAATCTCATTTTCATACTGTACTGCATTCCACTACAAGGAACAGAGAAACTAAATAACTGAAGAAAAAGAAAATCCCAGAGAAGGGCATGACATGATAAATGGCTTAATAATGGTGTCATGAACTCAGGTTCCTTCTGTCTCCCTGTTCTGCCATTTAGCCACCCAAACTAACTCCCTCATGGCTACAAGATGGCTGCAGCAGTTCCTGGCATCCCCACAAGGTCTCAGAAGGACAAAGTGAGATTCTTCCTTGTGTTTCTTTTTATTAGTTAGGAAAACCTCTTCTAGAAAGTGCCAGCAGCTTCTTCTTATACCTTTCTGTCTAGATTGGTGTCACACAGCCTTACGTTTCACAGTGATTAGTGAAAGGGTATGGGTCCACCATGAATAGATTAGAAAAATTCCCTGCAGAGGCTGCAAGTGGGACTAACTTCCTAATGAAATAAAAGGTCCAGGCAGAGGAGGATGGAAACCTGAATAACTTTAGAAAGTTCCCAGCAAGACAGAGAAGGGGGAGCATGGTGGGATGAGGTTTGCAGTTGGAGTGGTAGTCAGCAGAGTCTATTCCATACTTCTAGTTACAACCAAACCTCTGCAAGTTGACCACCTATGGGACTATAACAAACTGGTCAACATACAGAGGTGGTCACCATAAGGAATTAGGCCTCCTGTGCTGATACATACATGTGGGGCAAGTCCAGCACATGAAAATTAGGTCAACTTAAGGAGGTGAACAGTGGAGAAAGATGGTCGTCTGTGGAGGTCCTACTGTACATTAACCTGAAATAGGTCTCACTTCCCTTTCAAAAGATTTAAGATACAAAACATTCGAACTTCTAGAGGTATTTTATCTGTTTGATTGAACGCAATGAAGATATAGTCCCAATTTGCTAATTCGTGAAGTTCAAAGTTCATTGTCAGTATCTTAGTGAATGTTGAGAAAAGAATTACAGTTTAAGACTTTCTAGCTAAATCTTGTTTTTTTCCCAGACTTCAAGCAAATTTCTTGCTTTCTTTCTAGGATATTTCACTGTTGGTTTCTTTCCTTGCTCCTTCCCCTCAATCTTTTTGAAATCTCCCTTCTCTTAATTTTCATAGTCATTCTCTTCCGTTCTACTATTTTTTTGTTTGTTTCATTGTTTTGATGTCACTAATCTATAATGATCTCCTGGCTAAGAAGATCCTTCTGGCTAAGAAGAGTAACTTTGATTAGGTTACTCTGCCCTTGTTCTTATTTCTTTGGAACTTCCATGTACTTTCCAGGCACAAATGGCCTCCTCTCTGAAACATAGCTCAGAAATTGCTAGTCTGGTGTTTTATATTTCTTTAGATAAACTCTCTCAAATTCAACTTGGCCAAAAGTTATCACCCAATCTTCCTCCCCAAACTGAATGGTTCTCTAAACTTAATAGCATTATCATTTTGGTAGTCCTCAGACTCAAAACTTTGTATCATGATTGCCTAATTTCTATATTAGCTTCTGTATTATCAAGCAAGTATTACTTTTCAATTTTTTTTCTGCTGAGCTATCTCTCACATTGGCATCTTAAATGAGATAGTGCATGTAAAAGACTTAACGATGCCCACCTCAAAGCAACAAAACCATACATGTTGGGTGTTATTGCTGCTGTTGTAGTAGCACAGAATATCATAGTTGGGTTACTGAAAAATCCTCCTAAGAGACCCCAAGTCTGCTTACTTTCTCTCCAAATTTATGCTTCACATCTTCTTATAATAACACTTGGACCATATTATTAGAGATTTTTGATTCTCTAATAGCTATCTAATACTACCATCTTATCCCAGTGTAAGGTATCCCAAGGTACCCACAATCTTATTCCAAGATTATCCCATTCTTTCCTCAGTGAAATTCTTCCACACAATCATTCAATTCTTCATTTAGTCTTTCTTTCTTGCTCATTTTGCTTCACTAACTCTACACTCAGGGGTTAGTGCAACCTCCAGTGTGTCGATTTAAAAACAAATCAATGAGGACTTATTCAAAACTGATTGATCCCTGAGGGGCAGACAGAGCTTTAATTCAAACTCAGATGTCAGATCTCCCCATTCAAAACTCTTTCAAATTCACCAATCCTATTGCATCATGATATTATTGCTGACATATTAAATTCAAGCTCAACTAACCCTCCTATTCACTTTTTATATAAATCCTTCCTTACTGGTATCCTGCAAATTTTCATCCCAAATAAGAAAATTTTAGTGGAGCCTAAAAAGCAATATATATTTTTAAATTGTTTATAGCTCAGTGTTTTGGTCAACCAACATCATATTCTTATCTCTGTACTTTCTAGAATTATCTTATCTCTGTACTTTCTAGAATTCTTTGAACCAAAATTCTGTGAAAGACAAGAGAGCTGTAGACACTGAGCGGGACTCACTGGTTTGCCACCTGCTGACCTGATGTCCACCAGAGCCGCGGATGCCATAATTTTGTTTCACTTAAGGCTCAAACCAAATCAGTGAATCCTAACCCATATAATTTAAAACAATTTTTCCGACCCTGGCTTAGAATTTGTTAATGTGGCATGCAGTGATATAGGTAGTGTCCCAAATACTTTTACAATGACTCAGTTTTGTAAACTAGGGGAAGACATTAATAGCCAAAGGCTTAATCTGAAAGCAAGAACATGCTTATCAATAGCTTTGTGTTCCTGACATATGCTTCTAAAGCTTTGGCCTCTAGTTTTCCCTGAATGATGCAAAGACCAGTAATTAGATCCCTGTGACCTCAGTTCATCTTCTTCTTACATTGTAGTTTTCCTATGTGAAAAAAAGACAGGAGGTGTCAGTTTAACTCTCAGACAGAACGATGACAGGAGAAGTGTGGTAAGAGACTTAGCCAGAAGAACAAGCAGGATCTTTGCTTTAAAAATTTTGTGTTGTGGAGTGTCCGGATGAATTCAGACCCCATACAATGGCTTTATAAGACTGTGACAACCTCTTAACAAAAGCAGGAAATATAGGATAATCAGATTGTAGTCAAATGCAAGATTGAATGGAAGTAGAGACAGGGCCAGAAGATTATCTTCGAGTTTAGTTCCTCTTGGCAATGTTTCCACCAGGGAATTATTTCTCAGAAGTCTCTCATAAATGTCAACCTTGCATGATTGGGGATAAGAATCAGAGTGGCCTCAGAGATTCCAAAGGAGGGAGCAGGGACTATGTTAAAGCTATGGTCAGCAGTACAGACACAATTACACTAGAATCATGCCAATGCAAAGTTGGTTTGCAGAAGAAGAATTCATTTTTCTTAAACCAAGAAGAGAATACAAATTAGCCATTAGCTCACAACTTCTGCTGATTGCACTGGACTGCTCTGCTGATGTACTCAGTGGCATGCAGACAAGAGTTCAGCATCCTTGTTTAAGTCCTCATAGGTTTATCTGGCTTCATTTTTCTTTCATTTGTTTAGGAATATTTGGCTATTAATGAAAACAAAACTATCTCTTGAGATCAAAATTGTTTTCAGACAGTCTCCCAGGTGGCTCTAAATTTTTGTAGCTCTCTTTTCTGTTATTAGTGTCTCTGACCTATTTTGTTTGAAGGCATCATTGGCCCAGGGGACTTACTCTCTCTTCATTTGACATGGAAGCTAATTATTCAATGAGTAAGGATCAGGCAGGAGATAACATGTATGTTTCCCTCTTGGATGTTGCTTCAGGAAGAAAGAATTGGTTTTCTCTCTTAAAGAGATCAGTAGGATTCCCTTCCAAAAGCAATCATTTGTAATATAATTAATTTCTCATTCAAACCTTCTCCAAATGTGTCATTTGTCCCTTAGCACAAAGCAGTTATTGATTATCAATTATTGGAATGATTAAGAGTATTGCAGCTTCCTCTAATGTAATGATGAACTTCAAATGACAATGATGAACTACTAAGATCAGATGTGTTTTTTTTTCATAGTTGGCACAATCCCAGAGTACAGAGGATCAAAACTTTAGAATACATTTAACAGAAAGGGTCTATTTTATTCATACTATCTGAATTTATATTTATTTTCAACTCTCGGAAAAGAGCATAATTCTGATCATTTCCACACAAATAAATATTTAATTTCTCACCATATTAAAACTGTGTTTCTAATGGCCTTATTTACTTTGATCTATGACCTCCTTCTTTTTTATTATAATGTCTGTCATACTAATTTCCATCCAAAGATCATCAAAAGGGCTGTAGTGGTAAAACAGTATTTATTTGAGAAGTTTAGGACAGTTTGATGCCTGCAGGTGAGAGATGTAACCAAAAGTAGGTGAGGGAAAGAAATTGAAAGAGAGTGTCATTTGCAAGACATGTGTTCTTGAGAGCAGTAGTTATTTAATCCCACCTTCACTTGGATAATTTGCTCTGTTCCAATCTTAACAGGAGAGGAGCTACTGAAAATCTCTACTCTTCTGCAGTCCAGGATCTTTATTAATGGAAAGTATACATTTATGATTTTCTTAGGAGTGGGGAAAAAAGCATCCCATGTACTCAATACAAATTTGAAACTATTAGATGAACAACTACAGGCCCACATAACATGAAGGATACAATTAAATTCAAGAAGGGGGAGGGAGAGAAGGGGTTCAGTAAGCTCCCACCTAATGGGTACGATGTAGGGGTATATGGAACCCTAACCCAGGAGGGCAAAGGACTCAAATATAATTTGCACTTTTCTAAGAAATGCAAATAATATAATTATATTGTATGTACTCTCATGTTAATCTGAAATTAAAAAAAATATTCCTCAGCTCCTCTATAGAGTGGTTTAGAGTTGCTAATATTATGGCCTAACTGAGGTTGTCAGTGTTTCTATATAAAGTCTGTGTTAGGGCCTGCTGTTAGGTGATTAATTAAAGTGGGGTCCTTTCTTCCCGAGAGTGCGGCAGAGATTTAACCATGTTTTGAGCATTAGCAACTGAAAAAAAAAAA
>NW_003852408.1:11592348-11593821 GCF_000181295.1 Otolemur garnettii | reverse complement strand
TGTGATGACCAAGCAAGCCACAAAATGCTGGGGTCTATAATAGTTTTTGAACAGATATATTGATATTAAAAACAGTATTTAAAAAAGATACATAGTTACTTCTTAGAATTATTTGGTAACTTTATGTTAACATTTAAGCCCATTCCAATGAAAAAAGGCCGTACAACAATATAAAAACCACAGTGCCATTAAAGATAAGTAGTCCTGAGTCTCACATTCCTACAATAATAATATTGGCCTTTTGCCTCTGTTCTAGGAAATGTATTAAATATTCATGTTGATGTTTATTTTCTAAATGTAAAACGGAATTAGGCTAACAAATAAAGTCTACCATCTGGTGATAAAATTGGTTATATATTTTTTTTGTTGTTTTGTGGGCTTGTATAAGTTTGATTCAAGGTAGTGGGGTCCTTTCTTCCCGAGAGTGCGGCAGAGATTTAACCATGTTTTGAGCATTAGCAACTGAAAAAAAAAAAAGGTTCTTCCTTCTATTTATGAGGCCAAGTGAGAATAGATTTAGGGTTAATCCAAATAAAGCTTGGCCCTCTCAGCTTTGAAAATCTACTTGATACCCTCAACTCACTGAGTTCTCAAGGTCATAGATTAGACCACTAGGACTGAAATTTTGATAATCTTTGATTATGAGGTCTTTCAAATTTACATCACTTGCAGTACCCTGCCCTAACATATTATTTGTTGTTAATTGGTCTGTGTAAACATCTTTATGCATATTTACATACACTTTTAACAACATAAATACATTTGTGCTCAGTTTTTTAGATTGGTGTGCTCACTGTATTTTTTTAATAGGAAATCTTAGTTTTAACACCATGAAATCTATAACTATATGAGATAGGCATTTATATTCTCATGTTATAAATGAGAAAAACGCTCATTCTATTTTGTCCTTATAGATTCTGAAGAACACAACATTATATTCACATATTTCTCCAAGACGGCTCTGCATTTAACCATCCTGGCCAGCATTACAAGTCTCCCCCCACCCCACTGGCAGTGGTGCTCAGTGGGGTAACAACACAATGAATGTACGCTGAGTGAACTCATGGATGATTATTTATATGTGTACATATATATATATAAATTTTTTTTTGCAGTTTTTTTTTTTTTTTTTTGCTGGGGCCGGGTTTGAACCCACCACTTCTGGTATATGGGGCCAGCACCCTACTCCTTTGAGCCACAGGTGCTGTCCAATGATTATATTTTCTAAAACAGAAGCACATTAAAAATGCCCCTTAAATCCTACAATTACAGCTAATAAAACCAGCTTGGAAATCTACATCAGGTTCAAGTTTCCTTTGCTTTTCCAATATAATCCCCAGGTAGCAAAATCCTTCTCTCTGACTCAAATAGACTAGAAATTTATAGCAGAAATTGCTTCATCCTTTATAGAAACCATCTTTTCCTGGGGGCACTTCAGGACATTGGGGCCTCTTATAATATGTTTTTTTTTAA
>NW_003852408.1:11589899-11591948 GCF_000181295.1 Otolemur garnettii | reverse complement strand
ATTAGGCTAACAAATAAAGTCTACCATCTGGTGATAAAATTGGTTATATATTTTTTTTGTTGTTTTGTGGGCTTGTATAAGTTTGATTCAAGGTAACTTACTGAATAATGCATAAACATCTTTAAAAATGCATTTCAGTAGTTGAGGTTACAGTTGGTTGTCAGGTGTCTTGAACTAAAAACTAGAGATTTTCTTTTTTTATATGCCATTAGAAACCTAATAGTTTCTTAGTCAAAATATTTTTGGACATGGATTCAATCTAAGTGAGTTCATTTTCTAAGAGAAAATTTCAGCCATATTTTCTATAAAGGTTAGGTTTCCTGAAGGATTGTCTTGGAAAAGATTTTTTTGTGATAAGCAATCTAAAAATAATCTAAAGATCTAAGAAATGGGCTATATTTACAAAAACCTAAAATCAATAAATGATATGAAGCTATGAAACACAGCGTATCTATTTGTTATATTATAGTCACAGCATTGAGAGAGTATAATTTTTATCTTCTCTGTTCATCATAAATTGATGGTACGTATGTTTATTCTTCACTTTTGAAGAGAAATAGATATTAATGGTTTAGTATCTTTCCATAAGGATTTCATGATAGTAACTCTCCATGAAGGTGCCACATTCTGGGTTCTGAATGCCCAGGAACGTCATAGTATTATACAAACCTTTCTTGTGATTTCTTGTGTTTGGTGGTAAACCGCCTTTAATTAAGCTAACTCGTTGGTGATTGATAATACAAAATCCCCACTTATTAATTTTAAACAAGAAACATAGCCACAAATTAAACTCGTGACCGGCTACATAATAGATGGAACCCAGTGCACAATGAAAATGTATAGCCTCCTTCTGAACATAATTAAGAATTTTAAGGTAGAGACGGCAGAGCATTAAACAAAACACAAGGCAAGCCCAGGTAAGAGTGGGGGCCTTGTGAAACTGCCCGTGAAGCTGGCCCTGATTAAACTCATACATCTGTCAAAGATTGCATATAGGTATAAAAATAGAGCAGAGGGATTTGGATGTCTACCTGCATTCCTGAGAGCTCTTGTTGAATTACTCTTTCCCCTGTTAGAGTGTGTGGAAACACATTAGCACTTCCTACTGTTGGCTCATTTTATTTAGCTCACTGCCCTCGTGTTGCGGCAAGGCAGTGGCTCTCTCCATCACGTTACAATCCGGTTGAGCTGCTAACAGCTTTTTGCCAAACACCCTGTCTTCTTAATTGGATTGAGGAGATGACCTAGACTCATCAGCTGCACTTTGAAAACATCCCTAAGTGAACATGATACTTTATACATAATGGGCCGGCTTTTAGTAATTTCCATTTCAGAGGATTGCCTTTCTCAGTCCTATCCCTGAACTGTAAAGAAACTGAGAACAATCCTCTCTGCACTGATGAGGCTTTATGCCTTATTTAACTCATCTGAAAACCTACTATGTATACACTAAGTGCGATATAGTATTTAATATTATATCACACTTTTTTTCTACTTAGAATCAACATACGTAATTGTCATACTGGAAAAATAAATTAATCGGGACACTTTTGTTACATTAACAAAATCTAATTTAACTTATCCCTAAAAGTTGATGGATGACAGATAGATGGTTGTGAGCTTGGGCGGATTCAGTGGTACAAAACACACCGTTAGAACCTCCTGCCATCTCTATCTCTTTCTCCCTCCTGTCCTCCCTCTCCTTCCTGTCCTCTTTCTCCCTTATTTTCTTTGTTATCCCACCTTTTATGAGCTGACTGTATTGTCAAAACAGACTCTCTTCATGTAGTGGTAAAAATAGTCTCAAATACCTCCATGCTTAAAGGTCAGAAAGAAAATACTCTATAGAGCACACCCAGAATGATTTTTATCAAAAGATGCTGATTGGCCTTACTCAGGGTGCATGCCTACCCTGAACCAGTAAGTGCATCCTGAGTCCTGGGATGCTATTATGGAACCATGAGACCATGATTGACAGCCCCACTGAGAAGGGGAGGAGACATTTACAAAAGGAAATAGGAGAGCTTTGGTTACCAGTAAAGAAATAAG
>NW_003852408.1:11580091-11589426 GCF_000181295.1 Otolemur garnettii | reverse complement strand
GTGCATTCATTCTTGAGTGCCCCTTAGGTGCTTCCTAACTGCTGAAGAAACCGTGCTGTATCCACTTCTCCTGACCTCCTGGGAGGCACACCCAGAGGCATTTGCATAGCTCATACCAATCATATCTAACATTGTGCAGAGTTGGTATTTCCAAGTACTTTCAAACTCTTTTCTTGATCTTAATCCTCATCATAAACTTTGAAGAAAGGTAATAAATAGTATTCTTTGGAACTTGGCAAGAGATAAACAGGCCTCGTAAATGAACTTGTGCTCAGGTACGATGATAATTGATCTGGTCATAATTCCATTTCTGCCTCCCTTCACATAAAACAAGGCAGAGCAACCACGTACCAAGCTGCTGTGCTTCACAAGAGAAAAAAGAAGTTTGTTTCTCTTTCAACTCCCACCCCTTCCACCCACACCTCCACTCCAGGAATCTGACAGTGCACTTGGACCCATATGACCACACGTTGGGAAAACGTCCCTCTTGTGCATTTTCTTTATCTCTGGGATGATGGGACCCTCAAGCTTGTCTCCAGAAGTCCTCAATTGCATCAAGGGACACTTCTGGGAGCCATGGTGATAGCTGATGCTTCATCCTCTGTCTTCTGCTGCTTTATAGGGCTGATTAAACAGGTTTATGAGACAATAGGACCCTTCTCTTGTTTATAATTTTAAGGAGTTGCAGTTACTGAAACCCTGAGATCAGCGAGTCACTGAGAAATATTTGAAAAATAATTACAAACACCACTGACAAAATTGGCAACAGAAAGGTCTGCCAGTTTTAGCATTTGGCCGGTTCTGCTGTGGACACTTCAGCTTGGCCTAAATGTTATTGTCATCTTGGTACAGGAATCATAGACAATGATATTTTTAGTGGTCAGAGCCACTCCATCAAAGAGATAGTGCTGGCATCAGGCTGATGACAGAAGCTGGTGGAAGGAGCAGGTCCTTACAGGACAATAAAGAAATTCTCAGACTGCGGATTTGTCACAGACATGACACCAAGGAAGAGAGAGAGAGAGATTTATAAAATTTATATCATTTTTTTTAACTTCAGATAGCAGAGAAGAAAAGAAAGAAAATGTAACAAATAATTTGGATTTAAGTTTCAGGAACCAACTAAAGAAAACTCAAAACAATAATGTGTGTAAGGAATGTCTTCAGCCTAGGAACCCCCAAATTAGACTTTCCAGGGAATCTGCCACAGCCCTAAGAAGCCGTTAATGCCATTAATTTTCTCTCTTAATGGAGCCTGACAGCATTTTAATAGTCCCAAATATCTCCAAGGGCAGCAACCTTCCCAAAAGACCAGTTGTCAGATAACTGAGGGACGATCATCACCTATATGGTTTATCCTACAAGGGGACAAGTGAATCTTTCTAAAAGCAGAGTATGAATGTCTTAACTCAATAACTAAGAAAATGACATGAAGGTTATGTTAACCAGTTTGATGACAGTATTTCAAAATGTATATGAAAACAGCACACTGTACCCCATGATTGCATTAATGTACACAGGTATGCTATAAGAAATAAAAAAAAAAAATAAAAACGATGTGGTTCTTCTCACTGCTATTTTTTTTTTCCTAGAGACAGTCTCACTTTATCACCCTTGGTAGAATGCTATGGCATCACAGCTCACAGCAACCTCCAACTCCTGGACTTAGGCAGTTCTCTTGGCTTAGCCTCCTGAGTAGCTGGGACCACAGGCACCTGCCACAATGCTCGGCCATTTTTTGTTGCAGTTTGGCCGGGACTAGGCTTGAACCCACCACCCTTGGCACATGGGGCCAGCACCCTACCCACTGAGCCACAGGCACCACCCTCTTCTCACTGCTTATTTTTCTCACAGTTGTGAGGCCAAGGAGGATGCCTTTTGCCCACTTCCCCCTACTCTAACCCCCTGTACCAAAGAAGGAAAAGCTATGATTCCATTTCGATTATTTTGGGCCTCAAGTTGCTGAAACTCTCTCAAAACACTCAATGTTTATAAGATTTTATTTAAATAATCTTGGTTGCATTAAACAATGACAACAGAAAAAATGCATCTACTGCAGGCTTCAGGGTTAATTTAACTCACTTAGAATAAAAAGCAACTCTTTACTTCTCTATTCTCATCGACATACGTGTTTTCTAAATGCCGTCTTATTTTTCACATATGTCAAACCAAACATGCTTTATTCCAAGCTTTCTGCTCTGCAAGTTCAGACACTGATTTCCAGCAATACTTCTTTTCCTCTCCTTATTCATTCATAGCCGCCCTGAAGCAAAATAATGAAGTTTGTGGCATTTACCTACATCCATCTTTTATCACTTTCCCTCTATTCTTTTAAGAGCCCTTGACTTCCCTTTCCTCAGGTGTTCAGTGTTCTTGAACTTCCTGGCTGTTAGGAAAGCCTCTTCAGGAATGAGAGTCTGGCCCTTAACCTACACCCAGGCCAGCTCCTACCAGGAGCCCCAGAGAGCAGCAGGTAGGACTGGAAACTTCTCACTCACAGTCTAAAGCTGTGAGACTCGGGGCAGCTCCATCACTCTGACCCTCATTTTTCCTTTCTGTAAAGTGGAATAATGCTTTAAAATTCGCCCGTACCTGCAGCCCTCCTCACAGTTGGAGCCGCCCTACACACCCTCCCCTCTTTGCCCCACCAGCTCTCTCTTCCGGACTTTTTCTCCCTTAATCTTCATTAAGTCTCAGCTTTAATTTTACTTTAGGCAGATTTTCCCCGACCAGCCTTAGAAGCTTCTCCCTTCCTACTCAGCACCCTCTGTGGTTAATTAACACAATTTATAATTATCTTGTATTGTTTGATTCCTCTACTTGACTATAATTTTTTTAAATTTCTTTAGAAGCTAATAGATGAACAACTACACACCCACACAAGAAAAACACATTTAAACTCAAGAAGAGGGGAGAGGGAGGGAGGAGGGGGCGTCATGTCAACTTTTCTTAATGGCCTTTCCTGTCTCCTGGATTTTCAGCTCCCTGAAGGCAGCGGCTCTTGCCGCTCCAGACCCGATTACAACACAGAGTACTTGGTGCTAGTAACTGTCAAGAAGCAGTTTGTTTGCCCGCCACCTCATGCATGAGGATAAAAACCCCCAAATTAGAACAAATAAAAGTGATTTGTTCATATTCTGCTCTACAGCAGAGTCAGCCACCTGCTCTTGTGTTTGAGAGAAGCTCCAATCCAAGGCTGTTGGGGACGTGGGAAAGTTTAATAGTGAAATGGTGAGATGCCAGTGAAGCAACTGGTACGTGGTACGCTGTGATTCGTCATCAGCTCGGGAAGCTGGAGGCGGCTGCCTAGAATAGGAGAACATCACATGAGTAGTTTCGGGAACATGTTTGGCTTTCTGCAGTTGGTCCTGAACTAGAAGCAAGGACAAAGTATAGCTGGTAGTCATTGACCAAAATCCTGATTGCACAGAGGTTGCCGGTCAGAGGTCTCTTGTCACCTGTGGGCTGGCCATTGTTCCTGTGTACATTCTGCCACTCATAATTCCTTCCCTTTTCTTCCTATACCCAGAGTATGACCTACTCTCTCAAACAATGTATTAGGGGAACATATTAATTAGTTTAAACTATTAATATAAAATGCTACACCCAGGTATACCTGATTAAAAGAGCAGAGAATTGTCATTTATTAGAGCTATTGAGACTTTGAACAAAGGAATGGATAAGAAATAATGAAGACCAGTGAGATGAACAATATTTGGGGGCAAAGTATTACATTGATTATCCTATTCAAAGTCCACTGCAGAAAATAGCCTTGCTTACTTTTTCTCTTTAAAATGTCCAAAGAACAGTGAGTGGGTTAAACATTTTCAAAAGTATGAAGTTCATGTAAGGGAGACAGAAAAAGAGACTTCCGATGCCTTTGCGTCGGCACTGGACCACTCCGCGCACAATCTCGCCTCTGTGGTCTCTGTTATCTGGGACCCTTTGCCCCTTCTTGTCCCTAATCTCAGCTCTTCCCTTCTAGACACACACCGGTCATGCTTCTCCACGTAGTCGCTGCCAACAGCAGGCACACGGCTCTTCTGCTGTCCTCTAAATTTCTAAATCTCTTATCTGAGTCACCCAGCACGTAATGACATTTTGCAGTGGGCTATTTCTTGTGCTCATGTTCTTTCTTATCAAGTAAACTGGAAATTTCTGTTTCTTTTGTGTATCCACCACAGCAACTGTAATAAATACACTCAATTGATTTGGTTGTATAAATGCTTTCCTTTTCCATTAATAACAATAGGAAATCGATAGACATTAACATTTAAAGGAAATAAATATGAGATTGTTTTACCCTACATATGTGTGAATAGCTCTGCAGAGTATTTAACTATATGAGGCCTGGGTTAGGCTGTGTGGGTCGGGTTCACATTTGATTGCATTGCATGTACGTACTTTGCTAAGTTTTAAAAAAAATATTCCTAAACTTTAGAGCCTTTTCTTTATACAATGAGGATGATAATGTATGTTCTGTACAAAGCATACTGTGTATAAAGTATTCCGTATCTGCTAAGAGATCACAGATAGTAGTTCTTATTATATTATTGAAAAAGTAAATAAAATAATGTTAAAATTTCTTAGAAATATAATAACTGACCAAATGGCAACTTAAGAAAAGAATAGGAACTACAAAACCTCAACTTGGAATAAGAACTTATGACTCAAGACCTACCATTTTCTAAACCTGTGACTTTGGATGAGTCCCATATCCTCATTCAAACTTTTGCATCATTTTTAAAATGGAGGTAATGACGCATAACTCAGGATTACTAAAACACAAATATGAAGGGATTTTTGGTTTTGGCTATGACTGATGAGCTTGTAGCACAATCATGTAGCCCTAAGAATAACTGGAAAAGTCAAATAGAATATACATAAATAAAATCTGTGTGACTGCATTGGAAAATTGCATAGGTAACCAAGATTTGACGGCTAACATTCCAGGAAAAAAGAAGGCAGATCATCAAGATAAGCTCAATTTCTACATGCTGCTTTTCTTCTCAGGGAGTTTGTTAATTTTTGGTATGAGTGAGAGTTTGACAAGCCAGGCAGGAGACAGCTGCCAAAGGACAGGGGAGCCAGCAGAGATCTGAAATAACATGAGGCTCAGAAGACAAAAACTGGGGTTTAGGCCAGTGAGGACTCAAGGGCTTGAGGGACCAAGATCATAGAAAATGAAGAGGCATCATGAAGTGTGCTCAAAATTCTTCGATACTCCCCATTAGGCATTTGCCAGGTCTTTACTGAGCCATGTCAGGGGTTAAGAAGCTGAGTAGAAATTAGCTAAAGAGGAGAACAGACTAGTTGGCAGTCTCACAACATTGGGTAAATAAAAGCTGGAATTCAGGCCTGCCAAGGAAAAGAGGTCATAGTAAACACTCCAGTCTTTTAGTGTGGACCCTTGGCAAGCTTCACTCTAGGATACTGTTTTTCAACCTTTCTTATCTCACAGCACACTTAAACCTGCATTTAAACTTCCGTGGCACACTTGAATTATTTGATAAAAAAAAAAGTATAAAGTAGAGTGTACTTAGTATACTTTGAACTTCTTTGGAAAATAATTCAATTAATGATCTTTAATTTGGGTAAACCTAAGATCCCTTCATGGTCAGCAAACTGGTTGAAATCACTACTCTAGAACTAGAGATAACAAATAAATAGACAAAAAACTTAAGGAGATTACGAGTCAATGTTGGGTCAAATCAATTCCTGACTGGATTAAAGTGAACTCCTCCTACTTAACAGTAGAATGGAGTGAATCCTCACCATAGGAGAATATCATCTAAACTCTATTGTACGTATAGATAATGCCTGGCATTCAACCCAAATTACTATACACAATAATAAACAAGAATCCCCAAAATCAAAAGACAATAGAAATGGTCACAAGTAAACTGGACATGGTAGAGTTTTCAGAGATAAACCTTAAATTGACCTACATTAAAAACTTTTAAAAAATGGCAAAATGCAAATTTTAAGAAATCAGTGATTTATCCCAATATTCATTCAAAAATATGCAGACCTGTAAAGTCTGAACACATTTGTCAAAATCTAAAGCTATGTAGGATAAGAAATAAAAAAAGCTAAGTTGCTGTATGGAATAAGAAACTGAAAGAAAAAGAGGCAATAGAAACAGACATAGCTGACACATATCTTGGAATTAGCAAAGACTTCCAACAATTACTAATATTTTCAAAAACCTCAGAAGAAAATGGACCAAAGTGATAAATACAAGAATTTCAATAGAGCAGTTGCAAATAAAAATGTTTGATATTTCGTAAGACATTATCTTCTGTCGAATAGGCTCATGTTTTCCTCTACTAGACAGAAAAGGTGAGGTCTTATTACTTTTATCCAGTAGTGTACCCAGTTGAGGCTACTTTTGCAAAGCTAAGGCTCAACCTTCTCGGGTTATTCCCTGTTCTTAGAACCTAATACTGATGCTGTGATCCAGGGAATTCCTAAGGGGTCCTGCACTCTCACTATAGTCTATACAACAGTGTGGGACCGAGGAACATTCTTCTCTACTTTTTAGATGTTTTCAACTTAGCTTTTTTATTTCTTATCCTACACAGCTTTAGATTTTGACAAATGTGTTGAAGGAAACCTTGGCTGTGTGTTGGAGAACTGTAAAGTCTCTACTTTTGTCTTTCCAGCTTTATAGAACTGCAAAAAGTCGCACTTGTTTGCTCATTTCCCAGCCCTTTTCCCAGAACAGAGCTTGGATTTTTGGCCTGTTGCCCACACCAAGAATCTGCAAATCCTTTTAGACAAAAAGGCAAGTACAAGTGATAAGCTCACACTTCTTCATTTCTCCCCTCTCCGAAATCACAGCCCTCTAGTTCTTCTTGTTTCAGCAGCTCTCTGATGCCTTTAATCAATATTTTTAAAATGTTGTATAGGTGCAGAGTTGATCTCAACAGGAACATTTGTCCATCTCAACCACTCTTTCCTGTTTGATTAGATTGATAATGCCAAGTGCTGGCAGGAATACAGACGAGTCGTGACTCTCACACACTATAATTGTGTATAAATTGGTGTAACCATTTTGGAAAACGGGTAGTAATATGAGCATCTCGGGACATAGCCTTCTACTCCCAGGACTACACTGATACTCAGAAGGCATCCATATGTTCACCAAAGGACATGCACAAGAACCCCAAACTAGGAGCAACCCAAATGGCCTTCACAGCAGAATGGATATCTAAACTGCATTCTATTTGTTCAGAAGGAGAGCAAACTATAACTGTGTGATTGTTGATTCTATGTGTCAACCTGTCTTGGTCAAGGGTGTATCTGGGAGGGTGTTTTTTGATAAAATTAAAATTAAATCTGTGGACTTAGTAGACTGTCCTCCCCAGTGTGGGTAGACATTAAACAATTCACTATCACCTGAACAGAACAAAATCTGGGGTAAAAGGACCTCTTCAGCTTTCTGCCTACTTACTTGGGCTGGGACATTGGTCTTCTCCTGCCCACAAGCTGGGCTTTTACCATTGGCCTTCCTAGATCTCCAACTTTCAGGTAGCAGCTCAGGGGACTTCTCAGACTCTATGATTACATAAGCCAATTTATCATAATAAATCTCTTTATGTACATGTGAGTGTGTGTATATCAGTGATTTTCAACCAGTGTGCTGTGACACATCAGTGTGCCGTGAGAGCATCTTAGATGTGCTGTGAAAGTTTTTCAAGATCATTAAATTATTTTTGAAAGAAGCACAGTAAATATATTATTTTAAGCCTTTTTTCATCAACATAATTTAAGTGTGCTGCAGAAGTTTAACTATAGGTTCAAGTATGTGGTGAGGTAAAAAAGGTTGAAAAACACTGAGGTATACACATATCTACATACATCTGGGGTCTGACAATTAAGTTTGCAAACTGAACCTGAAAAAGTACTGTATATCTTATTGCTAAATATCCCTACGGTCACCTTTGAAAAACTCCCCTTGGGAAGCTGCACACCAACAACCCGGTATGGTTTATAACTTTGGAATATCAGTATGTCACAGCTGTGTTGTGTCGACATGTATGCATATCTTGCTGAGTGGTGTTCGTCATTGTTATTGCATGTTTTTCTGAGCTGCATGACAGTAGCTCTGATGGTTGTTCCAGAAAAAGGTTTCCAGAATTCTCTGAAGGGTTGGCCAGGTGCTGTTGGTGGTGCATAGCTTCCCAAGGGGAGTGCTTTGAAGGTGACCACAGTGATATTCAGCAATGGGGGGTGCAGCACATCTTTAAGGATGAGTTCTCAAACTTAATTATCAGACCACATATACATGTATGCATGTTCTGTGTCTCTTGAGAACCCTGACTAATGCAACCACATACCACATGAACCTCACAATGTTTAGCAAAAAGCTAGACATCAAATCATGTGAAATTTTAAAAAAGTATTGCAAAGGGATACAGCAAAGTATCACCTGCATAAAGAATTGTCATTGCTGAAAATTACACTTAAAAATGTATTTAATGTTGCTACACCCTGGAAATTTTATTTTGTATAAATTTAGCTTCTAAGAATTCTATGTAATTTCAATGAAAAGTCCATAAACTGAAATAATGAAAAATGAAAATGCAAGTATGTTGGCCTGGAGATTAACTTAGTGGTAAATATCAAGACATTCTTCTAACAATGCCACAAGTTGCTTCTTTATTCCTCTCAGCTATAAACTTGCCAATGTGTTCGACATTCCACAGTTTTTATCTCCACTACTCAAATGCATAGCTGGATATTTTTGCATTGCTTTGGCCTGATATGTGTCTCTCAATTTTGTCAGTTATGTTCGTAAGTGTCAAATTCTAATTTGGACTGCTCTATCTTAAAGCTGATATTTGTGGAGTTTGAGGAATGTAGTGGGTGCATCTCATGCTTATCTCGATGCTTTGACAATAATGAGTACCTTTTCCAATGACCAAATGCTCTTCTCACTGCAAGTAGGCATCAGAATACCGAACAGTTTTGCCCTGAACAATATGACTTTTCTAAAGGGACTATTTAGAGAAAGATCTGTGAAGACAGAGAGACCGTGACTGAAGTTAAACCATATCAGTGTTTACCCGTAGAAAGGGCTTAACAGAAAGGACTACCAACACTTGAACAAGTCTCACAGATAAAATAAATTATAGATGAGGCTGGTTTTTCTCAAAAATACAAATTCTTTAGCTTGGAAATGTCAGCATGCTTGGCAAAAGCTAGTTGTCTAAACCTCAGTTGGGAACTATCGCACATAAGAACTTAAATATTTTTGTAGCCAGACATTGAACTCACTGTTTCACACATCTGGAATATCACTTCTTAGACATGTTGGGTTTTTTTTTTTT
>NW_003852408.1:11577719-11579195 GCF_000181295.1 Otolemur garnettii | reverse complement strand
TCGCCTGTGGCTCTGTGCATGCCTGTTTAACTTTTCCCATCATTGTGTGAGAACTTTTCTCCTGGTCCAAGCTCATTTACCCTAGTACCAAAATAAGTCCTTATGTGAACAAGCCCCAGTTTCTAGTAGTGGAGGGTAGACATTTTCTGATTTGCCATTACTTCTATGCATTCTCAGCAGAGTTGGAAACATGTACGTGCATGCCTTTATAGTTTTAGGTATTTCTATGTTTGTATCTATAGCTATTAAAAAAAAAAAAAGCAGGAGTTTGTATTTTGACCCCCTGTGCAAATCCAGCCTCACAGGCATGGTCCAGTCTTCTATCCTGCCCTGTTTTACACCACACTGAGGCTGTTTGCTTTTCCCTTTCTCTTTCTCACTCTTCTTTGCTTCCTTCTCTCTTCCTTTCTTTCCTTATTTCCAAATTTATTAAGATAAATTTACTTACATTTACTTAAATTTATTTTACTTAAAATACTGTGTGTTCCCTCCAAACTCAGGTTGAAATTTAGACCTCATGGTTGGAATGAGGCCCAGCAGGAGGCGTTTTGATTATGGGGGCAGATTCCTGGTGAATGGCTTACCGCCTTCCCATGGAAATGAATTCTTGCTCTTCTGATCCATAAAATTTGTTGCTTACAAGTACATGGAGCCCTTGCTGTCTGTGTCCTGTGCCCTCTCTCATGATATGACTCACCTGCTCCCCCTTTGCTCTCGGCCTTGATGAGAAGATTCCTGAAGTTCTCCCCAGAAGCAGAAGCAGATGTCAGACTCATTCAGCCTGTGGAACTGTGAGTCAAACAAACCTCCTTTTAACACAGTAAATCACCCAGCCTTGGGTAGTTTCTTTATAACAGCACAAAAATAAGTAAAGTGGTTACATTATTTTAAAAGTTAAAAAAATGTTTAAATCAATGCTAAGGATGATGGGCACAGTTGCTGCCTAAATGAATGTTGTTCCACAAACTTGGGGACTCCAATTTTAATTGCTATATTTAGCCGGTAAGTCTGCTCTGTTGCCCATTATTCTGTGGATTTCTTTAAAATATGTACAAAAATATTAATTTTTATTTTAAAAACCAAGATTATAAAGAGGTAAAAAAAAAACCCACCAAAATGTAATTTACTTAGATAATTGTTCCCTTAAGTGGTAGGTACCAAGTTGATATTTTTCTGGTTTTGTTGAAGTGTGATAGGGAAGGAACTTCTTTCACTGAACTTGTCAGTGGATGGTGATTGACCGTCTACGGCATGCAAGCCTGACCACTGTATCTTTGCGTCCATCAGGCATGGCAAGAATGACTAAGATTATTTTTCACAAGTGTTAGCCTCCCATTGACTTTTCGGTAAAGGGGGCAAATACTACGGCCTTGGTGTCAAACCCCATCTTCAAAATGTAATGCACAAAGAATGGACTATGGAAACACCAAAATATTTGCAAGTGCCAAATAGAAAACTTCTGCTGGTAAAAAAAAA
>NW_003852408.1:11576539-11577317 GCF_000181295.1 Otolemur garnettii | reverse complement strand
ATTTGTAGTCAGCAAATCAAAATGAGTGTTTAATCATTCAAGTCACAGCCTCTAGTGCCACTCAGATATGAGCAAAAGTGCTTAGAGGTTTAGGAAGCCTGTGGTCCAGGTTTGGCATGACCAGAAAAAGAATCACCACCTTGAAAGGGAGATGAAAGAAAGTTGTGCAAATTAGTGCAACAGCAGACACTGAGGCCTCTGAGGGCTCAGAGCAGCCAATACAGGCCACTCGCCCAGAAAGCATCACAAGATAAAATAAGTGACAATGTCTACGTCACTGTGACTGGACCTGACTTGGTTTTGTTTTGTCTTTTTCTGTCCTCAATTAAATGGAGAACACTGCTGTGTACTCTGTTACTGCTGTGCGGGGATGTGCAAAATGCCTGCAGGTGAGGGGAAAAAACTGAGACCATCGCAGCTACAGAGGAGAGGCAGCTGCAGGCAGGCGGCCCAGTGTGGCAGTGACCACAGGAGCCATAGCTGACACCTCTGGAGAGGGCGACACATGGGCTCTGAGAAGGCTTCCAATCACCCAGACAGATTGTGAAAATGATGTGGGGTGGGTACATCAGGGCTGGGGAGGTGACCTTACCTCCAGCCCCTCCACCTCACTCCTGTCTTCAGACACCTGCTATGTGCCAGCCTCTTCATTTAATTCCCATGACAAGCCCTCATGCTGGGAAAAATTAATTCCTGTTTTTCAAATGAGGAAATTCCAGGCACCATAGCCATGACCTTCAGATCCTAGGTCTGGTGGGCTTTTTACTGAGCTGTGTTG
>NW_003852408.1:11573830-11576364 GCF_000181295.1 Otolemur garnettii | reverse complement strand
CGCCCAGCCATCCTCACCCAGCCATCCTTGCACAGACACAGAGGTCTTTTTGCTGCTAAGGGAAGCATTAGTAAAACAGTAGCTGACTTGTTTACTGCCCCTTCATGACATGGACTAATCTAAGGGCTGTATAGATTAATGCCATTTATTTAATCCTCACAGTTGTCCTAAAGCCAGATGTTATCACCCTCTCCCCTTCTATAGCAAGGAAACTGGGTTATGGAGAGGACAAGTTGTCTGAAGATACTCAGGATATAGGCTTGTCAGGGCTGTGACACAAAGTCCTACAATCTTAGTTGCCTAAAACTATGGAAATGTTTTGTTTTATGGTTCTTGAGGCTGGATATCTGAGATTGAGGTGTAAGCAGGGCTGGAACCCAGAGGAGAGGGTCTCCCAGCCTCTCTCCTTGCCTTATAGATGGCGTCAATCTCCCTCTTTCTCTTCACAGTGTCTTCCCATCTTTGTTCATGCCCATATCCACATTTCCTCTTCTTATTAGTATACCAGTCATCCTGGGGACTGAATTGTGTTTCTCCAGAATTTATATGTTGAGGCTCTATCCTCTAAGGTAACAACATATTTGGATATAGGAAGTTCAGGAGGTTATTGAGGTCAAATAAGCTCACAATGATAAAGTTCTAATTCAGTAGGACTGGTGGCCTTATATGAAGGGGACTAGAGGTACAGAGAGCTCTCTCTCTCTATGTGTCTGTGCCAGGGAAAGGTCATGTGAAAACACAGTGAGAAGGCAGCCACCTGTAAGTTGGGAAGACAGCCCTCACCAAACCCTAATTACACCAGTACCCTGACCTTGGACTTCCAGCCTCCATAGCTGAGATAAAGGGATCCCTGCTTTGTGTTACAGCAAGCCTAACTAAGACAGGGGCTCACCCGACTCCAACATGACAACCTTGTAACTAATTACATCTGCAATGACTCTTTTCCCAAATAAGACCATATTCTCAGGACCTTCAGGTAAATACTTCAACATATCAATCTGAAATAGATAGAGTCCAACCCATAGCACTCCTTATCATTGTGAATTGCAGTGTCAAGACTGAAACCCAAGTGGTCTGGCCTGAGAGTTCTCACACCCTACCAGCCACTTTGTTACACTGTCCACTAAGTAAAATAGAATCTGAATTCAAGAATGGTTTATTAAGCATTTTCCTCTGTCTATAAAGTTTTCTCATCTTCCCTAGAGAGGTTTTCCTCTGTTTATCTTCTCTGTTTCTGATAAAATGAGGCCTTTCTTCTTTTTTCTTATTACAGACATCATTTTTTCTTCTTGTTTTCCATCAAGCAGTTGTTCATTGAAAATTCACTATGTTACTATCACAAAAGATGCTTAAGTGTTGACCCTTTCACTTTCTAATAAATATTGGCCCATGGGACAAGATCCTTGCCTGTCCACTCTCCTGCTGTGGGCCTCTGAATAGGCTAATGCCCCTGACCATTGCATTCTTGGTGCTTGGCACATGGTTGGAACTCAAAAAATACTTGCAGTACTTGCTGAGTGTTGCTATGTCAAAGGAATTTACCAAATGTAGACCTGTCATTGCCCATGGTTTTCAGGCAAACCTATAATAACTCTCCAATCGGAATTAACAGATTCCATATTCACTCTAGTGAAACTGTCTCTGGACAAATTTACATAACCTTTCCCTTTTCATAAGTGCCGACATGTCACAATAATAATTGGAGTTCAAATAACCCATGGGAAATGCTTGCCTTTATAAGCTGTGTCTCAAAGAATGGCAGCAGAGTGCTTGACTGTAGAATGGATATGTTTTAGTGGCAAATTAAATATTCTGTTGGTGACTTTGGGTAAAGCATTTAATACAGTTTATATAAATGAAGTCAATGTGTAACAGACTTGAAATTAAATTAAAATGTGACAGGAGTCATATTTTCCCACAAGTCTTATTAAAACCACACCTGAGTTGCTCACCTTTCTGCTCCTAATCTTCCCTATTTCAGCCAGCCCCATGGACGGCTCCATAAAACGCACAACTAACTTTGTTCCTCTCCATTTCTTCAAAGAGATGGCAACAGATGTCTACAGAACCAAGAACAAACTGGTGCTTTTCTTTTTTCTTTCTTTCTTTTTTTTAATCTCTAACTTAATTGTTTTATCCATTACCCGATTGACTCTCAAAGCCCGATACTCTCATCATACTTTCCTGTTTAAGTGTGTAGGAGCCTCCCAGGCACCCTGCCTCTCAGAGTCCCCTTATACACTGGGTCAAACCAGAAACTCCTTTCTCCAGCCCACAGTCCTTGTTTGAGACATTACTTCCTCTGTGAAGCCCTATGACCTTCATCTCTCACTGTAAGGAGAAATGCCCACTCTTTCTTCCACCCTCCTGTGGAACGGTGTTGGCCCACATCTACTTCCCCCTATCTCTCCACTACAACATAAACAACTTGAGGGCAGAGAAATTTCCATATCATCTGTGCTCAGCAAACATTACTAAATGGAGAGAAGAAAGAAAGAAGGGAAGTTAAGTAAAAAAAAAAAAAAAAAAAAAAA
>NW_003852408.1:11571638-11573796 GCF_000181295.1 Otolemur garnettii | reverse complement strand
TTTTAACCAAGGTAAAACAAACCTACAAATAGGGACACGAATTTGCTAAGACATAAAAATTATTCCAACTTCTTCATAATCCACTCACTATCTGAATAACCAACATAAAACATCCAGGCTGAAAATAAAAGTCAGCTCCTTCACAGAATGTATTCTAATATCAGATATTTGGTATAGATACAGGCTAAACATCCAAATGGCTGGATTTCTTTACTTCCCATTTATGTGTTTTGACATAACAAGTGAGGTTATGAGTATGGGATTGAGCATAAAAGCTCTGGCACTTATTTATCCTGCATTTACATAGTAAGACATGTACCACACAGCAGAGAATGACAACATACTTAAGTGGAAGGAAATAATATAAATTCCTTTGGTAGAATATATTCAAGGACAGTTCTGATTTCTAGTTTGAGAATTTGTTAAGTTTCCACTGGGCAAGACTGATAACTAAAGAAGAATGTTTTAGTCCAAATGTACACTTGGTCTTCCAATGAGCTAGCTCAAGGCAGTGCCAGGAAGACGTCTTCAAATTGCTAGTAAGTTATACATTTTTCAGAGATTGGTTATATTGCTATTTTAAAAATAGTTTGAATTAAGATTCTAGAGTACTCCATGGTAAATTGTATTTCTCAAAGAAAGATATTACCTCTCTCACCCTACATGTGACAATATGACTCTAATATTCTTCTCAAGGAGACATGGGGCCTGTGTCTGTCTCCTTGAATGAAGGTGACCTTGTAATTATTGCAGAAGTGATTTTGTGACTCCCGAGTCTATATTCTATAAGATGATACAGCTTAGCTCTGGTTCTCTTGGACTGTGAGCCCTTGACACTCACCCACTGCTGCATTAGGAAAGTCATATTTTAACCCAGGGAGAGGCCCATATAGAGAGAATGTGATTACCTGTTCCCACCAGCCCAGAGTCCTGACCAAGCTCTCAGCCGCCATCCAGAACAAATATGACTCTATAACTTGAACTGACACAGTTAATGCTGTATGAACAAAGACGGACTGTCCCTGCCAAGCCCTGGTCAGTTTATTGATATACAAACAAATAAATGATTGTTGCTATTTTGAAGTGGTTTATCACACAGCAAGTAATAACTCCAAAGCCTCCTACAGAGAAACAACATCCATTCTGACTTTTGGCTTTGCACCTTCAGAAAATCTGCTCCTTAATTTGTGTGGGGGGAAGAATTATGGCTTCCCTGAAGACGTCCTAAATTCTAATCCCAGTGACTATGTCACCTTACATGGAAAAAAGGACAGAGCATTATGATTAAGTTAAGGCTCTTGAGCTTGGAATAGTATCCTGGTCTATCTAGGTGGGTCCAATATAATTAAAGTAAGAATCAGAGAGGGATTTGAAGATGCTCCACTATTGGCTTTGAAGAGAAAAGAAAGTGCCAGCAGCAAAGGGATTCAGGCAGCTCTCAACGCTAGGAAAGGAAAGGAGACAAGTTTGCTTCTACAGCCTCCAAAAGGAATGCAGCCCTCGATCTACCCCACTGAGATCTATTTCAGAGATAAGAAATTTGTGTTGTTTTAGGCCACACAATTTATGTTAATTTGACATAGCAGCAAGAAGAAACAAATATAAGTAGTTACCTTTCCGCAGCTTAATTATAGTCCCCTGGCCCCACCATCCCCTTTCCTTGAACTGATTCTGGGAACATAACCTATCCTTGAGCAAAACCTCAGCATTAGTTGGGGGCAGGACACAATTATAGGAGGGACTTTACATAACAAATGCAAACAGTGTGACCTAATTCTTTGTAACCTCAATGAGCATGAGCGAAACAAAAAAAAAAGAAAGAAAGAAAGAGGAAGGAAGGAAGGAAGGAAGGAAGGAAGGAAGGAAGGAAGGAAGGAAGGAAGGAAAGAAGGAAGGAAGGAAGGTGTCAGACAAGGCTTCGGGGAGGACAGCTTACAACACTGGGAGACTGATGATAGTAGTGAGGTCTAGAAATGATTGATGGATTTTTAAAGTTAGAATATGGGCCATGGCTGAGCAGGGAGTGGAACACAGCTAGATAACTCCAAGCCCAGATACTGGTCTGCATTGTGGCTTTCTGACCTCTCAGGTCTCTTCTCAGTTGTGTAGTGTTGTCTGTCTGTCTTCTTGGAGCAATGTATGAGTTCTGTCCCAGAGG
>NW_003852408.1:11560608-11570745 GCF_000181295.1 Otolemur garnettii | reverse complement strand
CCATGACCTAGCAAAATATTTTTTAAAGGGATGGTATTTATAATAGCAAAATATTTTTTAAAAAAGACTGGTGTCCATATGTGGGACAGTAACTTATGAGATGGCACACCCACACTGGGTAATACTTTGGGGCCATTAAGGAAAATTAAGCTAGAAATCTTTTATACTAAAATGGAAATTTGATCAATATGAATCCAGGGGGGGAAAAGGCAGCTGTTGATCGACTTGGATTATAATTTACTTTGTGTTAGTAAAGCCACATTTTGATATTTATATGTACCTTTATAGAGAGAAAATATGTATTTAACTCAGAGACAACTTATTTATTCATTCATTAAAACCAAATTTGTTAGCTGACTACTCCAAACTCAACTGAGTACACATAATATTAACTAAAACAGGTAATGAGTCTTCATAAAGCTCACAGTGTACAGAGAATAATAGATGGCGATGCTTTACAGTGAAAATAGACTAAATATAACAAAAATATTGATGAAACTGGTGAAAAATTCATGATGCTATGGGGTAGAATGAGGGGGAGTCTTTGATTTGTGACTCTTTCCAGAGAAGATATTTCAATTGAGACCTGAAAAATATAATATAACTCTTGGTTCAAAAGCTGAATAATAATTTCTTTCAGAATAATTTAGATTATCCTTCTCATTCACTAGTCAAGAACAGGAGAGTTAATGTCATTGATATTGCAGAGATTCAAACACAACCACAGGTTCTGGAAGCACTAAAGGTGGGGAAGTTTGGGGTGTTTCAGGACTTGAGAATCCCAGGAAGCAGAAGAAGAGTGAATGTGGATGGAGGAGGAAGTCTGGAGAGGGAGCACAGCAGGCTGAGCAGCAGTTCTCAAACTTGCTGTCTTAGCACTTTCTGACTCTCTTAGAAAAAGATCCCATGGAGTGTTCTTATGTGAATTATACATATATTTATTAATACTTTGGCTACTTACCTTTAAATGGTGAGTTTAAAAGACATTATGTATTTATTACTTTATTTAAAAATACTAATAAACCCATTACATATCATAGCAAGTTGAATGGTGATCCCTCCAAATGGCACGTCTAGGACCTAATATCCAGAACCTATAAAAGTTTTTGGAATGGTTTTTGGAGAAAGAGTCTTTGCAGATGTGATAAGGCTAAAGATCTTGAGTTGAGATTGTGCTAGACCAAGGTGGACTCTAAATCCAGTGACACCTCCTCAGTAGAGAAGAGAAGGGCAAGCGGACACAGAGAAACAGGGGCAAAAACCACAGGAATAAGCAGACCTGGCAATGTTGTGTCTACAGCCACAATCACCAAGGATCACCTGTCCGAAGCCAGAAAAACACGTTATTCCTCCGAAGGAACTGACCTCAACATCTTGATTTTAGAATGTTGGCCTTTAGCACTGGGAAAAAATAAATTTCTATTGTTTTACGCTACTAAGTTTGTAGTAATTTGTTAAATAGTCACAGGAAACTAGTAATCATTTCAATGTAAAAGAAAGTAGATTTGTAAAGATGAATCACATTTTCTGAAAGAAAAATAAATGAAAGAGAAGACTGATATTTTTCTTCCTTTTTGAGACTCTTCTCAATTACTTGCCCATAGATGATATTTGCATCCAATGGATGCTATTGCATTCAAACTGTTAAGACATGATGGATGTGATTTTGGTTGAAATATGTGAAGAAAATCTACCTTCACACAGATACGTAATTGGAAAGTGAGGAGGACTATCATAATGGATCCTTATAGAATTGTGAACAATCTTCTTTGATACTACACTAAAACTTAACAAATAGTGTTTTCTTAAAGGTTAGTTGCAAAGTGGTATTTGAAGTTGTATCAACGTGTATTTCATAGTCTTTTACATTAATGACATTGGTCTACCTTGAGCATTGAATAGGTCATTTACCTAAGGATGATTTTGAAAATAATACATTAGGCATTTAGAAAAGACACGCTCACTGAATAATATTGATCCTCAAAAAGTTGGGACGGTTTAGTATATATTATCAAATAAAAAAGCATTCAACTCATGGTTTCAAAAAAGTTATGAAGTATTGGGAAGCTGACAGGCTTATAAGAGTGGATGAAAGTTTTCTAAAATTTCAATGGTTGTTTGAAAGTTTGAATTTAATATCAGTCACACATACTATCAATTGTTTTCCTTGAAGTGACAGACTCATTCAAATTTGAATAAACATATTTTGTCAGTCATTCTTTCAAATAAAAATGATGTTCCCTGAAAAAAGTTGGCTCGCTCAGCTTGCAACTCAAACAATTGCACAGGTGTTTATTATCACATAGAATATTTAAAAAGATGTATTCAAGAGTCATAATTTAAAAAATTCCTCATTTAAGTGCTTCATCCGATATTCTCGTGGGATATCCTCCTTCCTTTTTTATCTACTAATGTATAGTAGAGAAAAATGCAATACTGCTAGCATGTTAGTAGTGTAGAATGATCCTTCAGCCTTGTTACGTACTAGCTACCAACAGTTTTACTTAGCACTGTCTTTGCACCAGGCATGTGAATGTTAGCAGGCCAAAAAAGACAAGTGACATTTTAGTAGTACTATAAAAATAGTTTCCACAAAACTAAGCCCTGAGATCACAGATTCATCGACCCCCTAGAGATCACAGATTCATCTTTGAGAATTCCTGCTATAGAGTTTTTCAAACTATAAAACATAGTTGGATCTCATTATATGCACAATCAGTAGTGGGATGCTAGCTGGGAAGAGAAGTTATCTGATCTGAATTTTTAGAAGATGACAGAAAGTTTTCCTAATTGAGGAAGTATTTGATGATACCATTCATAAGAGAGAAAAAGATGATAGGAGGAGGTGAGGGATGGAATATCGAGAGTAGTTTGGGACAGGCTACATTTGAATCATCTATGAAACATCCAAATGCCTGAGCTTAACAGGCAATTGTGTTTGTAAGTCTGGACTCAAATGTGGGTTCTAGCCTGAGTACAAACTGAGTACACTTAGGAGTCATTTACATATAGATAGAATTCAAAATTATAATGATTGATGATACCAGATAAGAGAGTGTAGAGAAGAAAAAGGAAAGTCTGAACCAACTCCTGAATAACTCAGACATTTCACAATACTGAAATAATCATCTCCTACAAGCAGACTAGTCACTACAATATTAGAAAAAAAAAAAAGGAGAATTTATCATTATAAACTCTTAGAAAAATTTCCAGTGAAAAGTCCCTTTTCTTTTTCTATTTTTTTTTGAGGCAAAATTACCCAGCATGTAAAATGTACAATTTGGTAAGTTTTGACAATCTCTGCACACCGGTGAAACCATCAGCACAATCAAGAAGATGATAAATCAAGATTCCTGTGACCCTTGGTAATCCATGCCGCCTTCCCCTCAGTTCTCCGGCTGCTACTAACGTGGAAGTAGTATTATTCCATGATAAAAATAATTTAATAAATAAACCTAATCAAACACCATTTTGTAGACATTTTGTGGGAAAATAAGGCTGTGAGAAATGAATTGGCTTTCAGAGTATGCAGCTTTTTTAGGGGCCCAGGAGGCTTAGAACCCTGTTGACTTCTATTTGGGACTTTTCACTCTGCCAAGCTGCCTCCACTCTTTGGCCCATTGGCCGGATCCTGCTCCTTTCGTATCTGATTCTTCTTACACAGTATCTCTGTTGAATGCATTTGAGGAAGAACTTCTCAGGAGCTTGAAGTCATGGCTTGATACATTAGCCCTCACAGCCCTTCCTCCCGATAGCAGGTGGAGGCTTCCACAGAATAGGATTTTTAGCTTAATAAATGCACTAAAGATATTTTGATTTTCTCTTCTATCAAGAATTCCCCATTGCATTTTACTTTCTTCATTATAAAATGATTTCATGAACTTTATGTAAACATGATTTTCAAACCCACCAGTTTAGAGCAAAGTGTTGTTTTTCATAAGAGAAATACTGAGAAGTGGAGCAGGGTGCTGAATTTCCATGTTTTTGAAGTAACAGTAATTCACAAGTTGTCCATTGTTGAGTTTCCCCCAAATTGAGACTGAATCAAGATTTGAATGCATGTAGCTTATTAGGATAGTCCACAAAGCACTTTGATGGGAATGAGGCTTGGAAACAAGAGTCAATACACAATATATAATCAAGCAAGTTATTGCCTTGCTGAGGAACTCTAGAAGACATTGCATTGCACCACAGAAATTTCCTCTGAGGGGTGAAGAATCTTGAACTTTATACTCTAGCTACAACAGTTTTTAGCTGAATGCTTCCCCAGGGAGCATGAACTCCCTGGAATCCCCTCCCCACCCTCATGTGATGAGTCCTGGGCACTTTAGAGAGGGGCTGGGCTGTTGTACATTCAAGGCACTGCCAGTGTCTGCTCAATGAACTACATAGTGGTTCATGTGGAAAGGGAATCTCAGCTTTTAAATAATTGTGGGATTTGTTTTCCTTTCTATAATTTCACTAATAATGCTATAAACAAGTTGTAATGGTAACCTGCAGGCTCTCTGAGAGTGGGATCCATACCTCATTCATTCTTCTACCCTCCGAAGGTCTGATCTTAACAATTATTAGAATATGCCTTTGAGCCCAGGTGTGGTGGCTTGTGCCCCTAATCCTACCACTCTGAGAGGCCTAGGCTAGTGGATAGCCTGAGGTCAGGTGTTTGAGACCAGCCTGAGCAAAGCAAGACCCCATCTTTACTAAAAATAGACAAGCTAGCCCAGTGTTGTGGCAAGTGCCTGTAGTCACAGTTATTTGAGAGGCTTAGGCAAGGGAATCACTTTAACCCAAGATTTTGAGGTTGGTGTGAGTTATGACACCATAGCACTTAACCCCAAGTTGACTGAGTGAGACTGTCTCAAGAAAAAAAACATATGTGATTTTGGGCAGGTTTCTTAACCTTTCTGTGTCTTGATTTTCTTATCTTTTCCATGGGAAGAATCATAGTTCCTATGTAATGGTGTTGCTATAAAGATTAAATGAGATAATTACTAGAGAACAATTATCACAATGCTTGATATTTGTCAAACATGCACGACTTACTAACTATTAATATCACTGATCCCTTGAAAAACGGCCATTAAAATTGTCCAACATCTAAAGCAATCACATTATGATGGATGAAATCAATGTTCACACACATGTGTGGTTAAATAACATAGTTGTGATCTCATCTGAGGCAGACTTGTCAAAACTAATCATCTTCCAGTAAAAGGTAGACATAACTTTATCCTAATCTCTTCACTGTTTAAAATTATGTTTTTAAATGTTTAACTTATTTGGGGAAGTAGCCCTATGTTTTGAGTTAGGTAGATATATCAACTTAAATCCTTTAAGTAAGACATATTAAGGTAGAATTTCAAATATTATTTTCCAACTTGACAGATAATAGATTTTATTCTATACCTAAATACCAATTGTGCAGTCTCTTGGACTTTATTTTTGTAGTTTCCATTTCTGTTAATGGCTCATTTATAAGGCAAGGTTAGATTTTTTTTTTCTTTAAATTTGTTAAATTCCTCCTAGGTAAGAAGCATTTGTTCTGGATTCTTGAAGATATTTGAGCCATTTTCTGCCTTTAAGTACAATAACCCTGAATATCCTAGATAGAAGGGAATTTACTCTAAAAAAGTTTCATAGCCTTTCTTGAGAATATATTGCCATAATAAATAAGTTTCTGTATGTGACCTGCCACTTAAGCATCCGTCCACTTCCTCCATCCCCAACAGAAATGAAAAACCAGAAACCTTTGTGAATATACTTAAAAGTTATCATTGATTATCTTTATTTTGTCTGGGCCAGATGGTCTGTAGTCTTTTCATCTTTTGTGGGAAGAAGCTAAAGATCATAGGAAGATCAGTTAACTAAGGATAAAATAAAAAATCTGAAGTCTAGGGTTAGCTTTGTTTCCAAGCCTTTGATTCAGTGATATCACAGGCACTGGTGATAATACATTCACTCAGTTGTATAGCACTGTGGGCCAGATCGGGAGTGTAAATGCACCTGAAAAAGATCTAGGTCAGATCTGTGGACAAGAGTTTGGAAACAGCCACCAACTCATTATTATACAGATAGGGATTTGGATTAATGGCTTAATCAGTTGTGGACAGAAAAGATCTGAGTAACAGTCTTTTATATAGAGATCAGTAGCTGGGGTTTCTCTTCCAGCAAGGTCAGACACATATTCTAACAAATGGTTACGAAAAGTCCCATCTTCTTAAGGTGGTACAGTGGCAGGAGAGAAGAAGTCTGAGGCCCTTCCTTGGTGCTGGGGCTTCAGGGGAAAGACACAGACAGATCAGCAAGAAACGCAGATGGTAGAGCAGTGAGGATCATCATTCAGAGCGATGGCAGAGGGTGAAGACTTAGAAGGAATTGAGGAACAATTCTCAGGTGGTTTCAGAAGCAACACTGGCTTAGTAACCAGGATTAGTCTCCTATGGGGAAGAGATGCAGAAATCTGTGTATTATTTATATATTGCTATATAGCAAATTACCACAAAATTTAGCAGCTTAAAGCAATACACATTTATTACTTTAGAGGTCCAGGACTATAGACAAAGGGGTCCTCTGGCTTAAGATTCTCTCACAAGACTACAATCACGGTGTTGCTCAGGTCTGGGGTCTCAGCCGGAGAGGGTCGATGTTCTTCCCGCCGTGGGCAGGATTCAGTTCCTTAAATCGGTTGTATTGACAGCCTTGGTGCCTTGCTGGCTGTTGACACATGGCTTGCCCTTGATTTCGCATCTTGTGGACTTATCCACATAGCAGTTTAGAATACAGTGGCTTTCTTCCTCAAAGCCCCCGAGGAAGGGCATTGGCTAGGGAAGTGGAAGTCCAAACCACACACAACCTATGAAAGAAGTGAATCCCGTCACCTTTACTGAATTCTGTTTGTTAGAGGTAATCACAGGTCCAGCCCATGATCAATAGAGGAGAGAATCACACAGGTCACAAATACCAAGAAATGAGTGTAACTGAGGATCACTTTAGAGTCTGGATCTAACTCTGTACAAGGAGTTAACACTTTATTGAGTAACTATTGTGGCCTGGTACAGTGCTAGGCCACAATACATAATATCTATTGACCTAGAGATTCTGGTCTTAAGTTCCAGGGACTTCAGAGGCATGGAGCCAGAAGGGAGAATGTAGTAGCTGGGATAAAAATGTTCCCCTTTCTTCACCTCAGTTTCTTCAGCAATAAGAAGATAGAGCCTGGATTAATGTCTCATCCAGTGCTTGGGTTTCAACCCTTCCGGAGTTTTCATAAGCCCATTGTTGAAACCTTTCCCAGTTTTGCAGATTTTTAAAAAACTTGGAACGTGATATTGTACTCTTTTATAAAGGGTCTGCCTGAGTGTAAAAGGTTACAAGGGATTACTGTACCCTAAAAACTTTCCTCAGCACAAACATCCATGACATTTCTGGACAACAGTGCAAGTAACTCTTTTGTGTACCAAATAATTTTTTCACTAATTATGAAAATATGCTATAAAATAGGACTATCTAAAATACATAAGTAAAAACTAAAGGTGTAAGTGAGAAAAAAAAGGGGGGTAAAGAAAGAAGGGATGAGGAAGAGGGGAGGTGGAAGACATTTATTGAAGACAACTGTGTGCCAGGTGAGATGCTAAGAGACGTTTGACCTCGTAACTTTATTTTGAAATGTCAGCAATTGCCTTTTGAAAGGAACACATGTATTTGACATGTATTTCTTGCTTTTTAAAAACTCAAGCTCAGTGTATTCCTAATATTTTCTCCAAATTTTCAATCACCATCTCACATTATCAACCTTTGTCGATCAATTCCCCTTTGTAATCAATCTCTTAACATTCATGTTATAGGACATATATCACATATGCCTTTGATAGCAAATTAAGTATGCTCAGATTTGTTTGTTTCCCTAAGTAGGAGGAAGTACTCCCTCTCAGGACCCACATAAAGAGTGAGGTAAATGTAATTATCAAAAGCAGAAAGGGATTTATGAGTTTTCTGTCCACATGCTAATTCTGGGTGGGTCTAAAATGAAACTTCAGGTGAAGACAATGGTGGTTCTTATCTTTCTCCAATCAGTGAAGGTTCTGGCTTATAAAGGAATATCCCCTTTCCATTGGTTTAGCCTTCTGCCTGGATTCAGTCACAGTTTCTAGGCAGGGAATGATTCTTCAGTAGCTCCGTATAGACACAGCTCCAGCCTGTGGCCTCTTACTGCTCTAAGACCAGTTTTCAAATAAATAACTGGCTAAATGGTTTCCAGATGCTAAAATAAAAATTATACAGATGCAAATATATTACAGTTAATTTCAAGGCAGTTTAAGGTTTTTACTGTGCCTAGGGAAGACAGCTATAAAAAATGCACATTACTTTAGTGGAGCATACTTCATCAATTACGCCATTAACAACAACAATGTGGAAAATAAAGGGTGAAATTGAGCACAGTAAACCAATGAAGAAAATGAACATAAACAAGAATGGAATAAGCAATGAAAAGCAATAAATTAATATGGAACCATAGCTACCAGAGTACTGCTCAGGTCTTTCTTGAAAATATGATATTTCTGACCACCGATCAATGGTGTGTGGGATTTTGAATCTCTTTTCTCTTAATGATGAGATTTGGGAGTTGTGTGACCATGCTCCTTTGCCCTGTCCTTCTTATGACCCATGCTACACACTCCCAAGATGGCTCTACGAGAGGCAGTAGTCACAGAATAAAGAACTCTCCTGTCAGGAAGCCCTAAAATATTGGGTTCATTAGCACCAGTCAGGCTGTATTTTGGCACTTGCCCAATGCAAGGTGAGACCAGATTAGTCATCTCCAATGTCACATGGCTGGGGTGGTCAAGGAGAGAAGTTAGGACAATACAGACCTGTTCTCACCATAGCTAGAAATTAACATCCAATCAGAAACTTCCACTCATTGTATTTAAAAATATGTAAAGCAGTGATCAGGTGAGGCGGCTATAGAAGACCCCATCTGAGAGAGAGAACAGCTCAGGGAAGAAATGAAAGGGTAAAGTTCAGAAAATTTAGATTGACGTTTGTTTTACGGAGGCCATGAGCTTAAAACAGCATGATCTCAACTTACATGTAAAATTTTAAACTATTAATTCACAACGTCTCTCAGGAAGGCAGAAAGGAAAACTATGTTACTGAATTGGACTATAAAGAATGAAAAAAAGGACGTTTAGAACTACTTCAATTTACTTTTATAGGAGAAAAGTAGATCATAAAGAAGAGAAAAATAGTCTAGCTTCATGTGAACTCATTTGATACAGCAAAGAATGCTGTGTCAATTGTCCTTTTACAGAAATCCTTGTAAAGTCATGAATTGCAATGAAAACCCTTTGGTTCCTACCAGGTCATATGATTAATGGGCTAATATAACTATGAAGACAGACGCCCACAAGGCTTAGTGTGAGGAGGAGAGAGAGGATAGGAGTCTGTTTCTCTCTGAGCTGAAGGAGAGACTCCCCCCCACGGTGTTTTCAATCTGGCAGTGTGAGGCAGGTGCCTCTACACTCCTGCCTGTAGTTGGGGGAGCTGGATAAAAAACGTGCTGCCACTATCCTTCCATGCCTGTAGGTTTCAAACCCCATGCACGATTAATACCTCAGACCTCTCACTGGATTTCTGTCTCATTGCCTCTGTATCTGGAGGCCCCCACTTATCCAGGCTTCATATTAACCATTTATGATCTGGCTTTTTAAATTCAGCAATTTCAGTTTAGCCCCCAGATCTCTCCACCTTCTTTAACTCCTCTGAATTCTAGAGATCAGTATGATCTCCGGTATCTAACATAGGCTCCTGATACCCCAACCTCAATACTCCAGTCTTCAATTTGTCTAAAAGGGTAGACCACGTATATTTCAGCACACTCAATTTGTACAACCAAGTTTTCCTGGACACTTGAGGCTCCTATGTTAGTACATCTCATTTGTGTTGGTCATGCGTATTCTAGCCAGCATCTTTCCTTGACAACCTAACCCTGCATCTATCTCTCCAGAGTCCAGGAAAGAAACCAACTGAGAAGTTGGAGGGGAGGCCACAGAACATGGTATAAAAAGCAGTGGGCTGCAATTAGTTTTCCTTTCTACCTTCCTGAGAGATGTTGTGAATTAACAGATGCCACCACTG
>NW_003852408.1:11558293-11560371 GCF_000181295.1 Otolemur garnettii | reverse complement strand
GTCATTGTTACTTGGTGGGCCTGGGCTGGATTTGAACCTGCCACCTTAGGTGTATGTGGCTGGTGCCTCAGCCACTTGAGCCACAGGCACTGAGCCAAGACATGTACTTCTTTAGGTCAAATGCCTCATTTACAAAATCAGCATGTTGGACTCAGTCATTAAGATCCCTTAAAACTCTCATCCATGTTTTTTAGTAGAGAAGACTTAGTATTTTGCTGTAAGGCCTATGTGTTCCTTCTAGGGGAATAGATAGCAAGTATGTGGAACGTAGCATAAGTTCTACTGAAAGAGCATTTGCATTTTTGCCCATTGTTTTCTTCCTCTCATTTTGCTCCCACAACACAGCTAACAAAAAAGAAGTACTAAGGGCTGAATTTTACATCCATAAAAAGTCCCCTCCCAGAGGCTTTCCATTCATACATTCAGAGTGACTACATTGCAAACCAGTGGGGTCCTACTGCATTCATTTAAACTTCTGTCATCATTGTGTATACAGCCAGAGGTCTCCCATGGGCTTCGAGATGAAATGCTGAATGCAGAAAGTAAACAAAGTAAGCGTCTCACTTTCTAATCTCCTGGCTGCACCACTGGTATTTAATGATGTAAAAAACACCCAGAAGCTACAGTTAAGAATGAGCATAAATAAAGTGACAATGCACGCAGCGACAATGTGCATGTCTGAAATTCCAAAGCCGGATTCCATTCTCACAGGGCACCCTTTAATCTTAAGTTATATTTCTTCTGCTCATACAAACCTAACGTTAACAGTCCTAATATTTGGAATGCTTTCCATGTCCATTCTCATTTGGGTCTATGGAGCTTGTCAGTAAAGTGGCGAGGGAACTGATCAGTTTTAACTTTTCTCACTGTAACAAACTGCTACTTTGTCATAATTAGAGCTGTGGTGTCCAAGGACTGGGTGAATTGGTGTCTCTAAGCTGCAAAGACAAGAAAACACACAGTGACACAGGTATTGGACAGGTCACTTCAGGTAGGTAAGCAACTCTTGTGAAGAACTGGATCACAGTGACAGCACTGGCATACGGAGAAAGAAGACAGGACCGGGTCCAGGTCTTCTAACCACTCCCCTAGTGCCGAGTGCCGATTAACTCCATGGCTGGAGGAGAAAGAGCGCATCCTTCCAAATCTACTTCCACATCTGAAAATCCATTCGTTTGTTTGTTTATCCCTAACAAGGAAGTTCCATTCTAGTTTTTCTTTTAAAGGATGAATAATTGGAATGTTGAGGTAAAGAGAAGAACAAGTGGAAACAAATGTGCAGATGTGAAAATAGCAATTTAGAAAGTAGCAAATCCTCCAATATAACCAGATGGTGTCAGCTCAGGAATGAGGCGGATGAGGCAGGAACCATTTGTTGACATGGGCAGTGAAGAATCTTTCATGTCATATTGGGGCAGCAGAACCGTTCAGAGCAACAGTGGAGACACACTTATATTTTTTAAGTAGAAAAATGGCATGATCAGATCAGGAGTGTGGCTTGTTTTATTGATTGGAGCAAGAATAATGCAATACTCTTTTTTAAATGTTAAAAATAGTTATGTAAGTTCATATTAGCAAAGACTCCAAACCCTTTTTCTACACTTCCACCTTACGTGTTTTTTTTTGAGATAAAGTCTCACTCTGTTACCCAGGCTAAAGTGCCCTGGCATTAGCCTAGCCCACAGCAACCTCAAACTCCTGGGTTTAAGTGCCCACCACGATGCCTGGCTAACTTGTCCTATTTTTAGTAGAGATAGGGTCTTAGTCTTGCTCAGGCTGGTCTCAATTCCTGAGTTCAAGTGGTTTCCCTACCTTGGCTTCTGAGAGTGATAGAATTACTGGTGTAAGTCACTATGTCCAGCCCACCTTGATAGTCTAATCATTGTAGAGATAGCTCAGCCCAAAGAGAATAATCATGCATTTGATGGGAAGACTATAGGCCAAGTGAAAGAATGAGATATTTTCTGCTGTCTCTGCTTCCATCATTGATGTTGATAAGTGGCATCAACCTTTAGAAAAGCGGCCTCTGAAATCTGATGCTTTCCCTGTTCACTTCTGCAAAGCCCATATTGTTTGAT
>NW_003852408.1:11546832-11556807 GCF_000181295.1 Otolemur garnettii | reverse complement strand
TCTAGGAAATTCTCAAGCAGGAATATTTGCATTAAAGGGTTAGGGGAAGGGGGAAAGGTAGTAACAGAGACTGAGACAGGACTAGGGAGATTAGACAAGAAGAACCAGAGGCATGGGGGCCCAACCCATGGTCTGCAGGCTGTATGTGGATTCAGTGAGGACTTTTATGCTTATCTGTGGTGGCAGATATCACAAAAATCATGCACAGACCATTGTTTTGCTCATCCTATTTTGTTAGTGCAGGGTATTAAATGTAATGTATTGCTTAGACAACTCTCCTTCTTCCAATATAATACAGAGACGCCAAAAGGTTGGACACCCCCCCCACACACACACACAGAGTTTGAGCAGATGATCACCTGCTGCCTCTCTGCTTCTGTTTCTAAAGTCAATAAATTCAGACAAGCAGGCTCCATGTCCCAAGAAGAAAATAGGGTTTTGATCCTGACATCTATTGCCCTAAAGCCCATACCACTTCTTGGTTGACTTTAACCCATTGGAGGAATTTCATGAGAGTTAAAAAAGACTCATGCACGTGTATTAGACTTGCTAAATAATAGGTCAGATCATCCGCATCCCCAGCTGGGGGGTTGGAATCTGTATCAGAATCAATGTTGTTTGCTCAGCTTCACCCTGAGCCCTCAGCTGCTCGCCCAAGGACAGGACTGGCCACCACCATCCCATCATCTCTCCATTCTGCTGGCTGTGTCAGCATCTGTCACGATGAGGTGTGGGCACTGGTGCAGTATCCCAATGCTACCTGACGTGACAAAAGCCCAGCTCCCGTGCCTATTCTGGCCTTTGAAGCCTTCAGGTATTTACACTGTTTTTGAACCTAAAGGAAGTGCCACAGAGAAGGACCCAGGACTTTGCTTCCCCAGTGACTGTTAGGAGAGTTTCAGGAAATGTAACCCAGAAATGTAGGGGATCAAAGACAGTGGAGTGAACACTGACCAAGGAGAGACTGGAGAGGAGAAGCCGAGTCAGGTAAATTTCTATACCTGCCTTTTCCCATGAAAAGTGGAGTGATTGCATACAGTCTGTTTAGAAACTGGCTATGTTCTCTTGAGTTGTGACCATTTTTATACGATGCTATCTTATATTTGCTTTTCATCTTTCCTTGCACCATTGTTCTTTACAACTCTTCTTGCCTTAGGATTGAGTGTAAGTTTTATTTCAGGGTCAGGGACAGATTCTTATATTAAATTGCCAACATTTGGACTCCATAGACATAACCACTTTTTTTAGAGTTTTGGAAGTAAGGGGGAGAAAGACTCATAACAATCATCATTAAATTTTATTTCTCTTCTAGGGAACTTAACCTTTCTGATTTCTACATTACAGGTTGTGATTTGAACAAGAATTAAGATCCTGACGGTCTGAAACTTTCCTGTATACCGTGAAATAGAAATAGGAATGATGCCTATTTCTCTCAGTATAAAAATACTTGACAATTGTAAGCACCGAATAAAAAGGTTTACTGAATACATTTTTTGTAGGTATTTCTTTTTGCAACCTGTGTAATGGAAGAAAAATTTGCTATTCAATTTACTTTCCATAATAATAAAAATAAAATTCCTATAACACTGGGTCACAAATCCTTGTCTATAAACCACTGTCAAGCCAAAGGGGGCTACAGTCTATTCATTGCTGGGATGGGGACGCAACAGGTGTCCCAGTGAGCTACTCTGTCAAGTAATGCTGTCTACAGGAACCTGAACTAAAAATTGTGATGACTGTGAAACATCCAAAAATGTTCCCTATCAACAAGCCTATTGCAAGAAAATTTACTGCATGAGATGATTTTTTAATGAATGTGTTAATACTTAATTCTTGGAAAATTCTGAATGTCTTTAATGTAGGTAGAAGTATGTTGATTTATATGAAGCAGGAGATTGAAACCTTGTCTACAGTTTAGAATCATACGGGTGAGGAAATGCAACAGAGGTGTTCAAAAGTAATTCCAGGGTCCCAGCCTCAGAGATTCTGATTCCACTGGTTTAATTAGAGCCTAAGGTATAGATGTTTTCAGTTTTGTTTTTGCCTTAATCTTCCAAAGTGTTTCTATGATGCATCAAGGTTTGGAATCACTGGCAAAAGGTATAGACTATGCTGTAAATATATGACTTGTTTATATGATATCTCACAGAACATTTGAAGTCAAGTAGCTGTTTTCTCCAAAGAAAAGATTGCTGTGTGTGAATGAGAGACTATCTGAAGAATTTTAATAGAAAATTTGGTCGAAAGAGCAAGAGAATACTTATGAACACCTGGGATTAGCTTGGAAATGATGCTCTTAGCAGTGAGGGCAAGGATGAAGAATGGAAAACTTACTCTTCTTCTCTTTTTCTGCCGAAGAGAAATGATGTCTGTGAGGATGTTGATGATGGCGATGTTGGTGGACATGAGGAAAGTGAATAATTAATGAGCTTCCAATACATAGTGGGAACTGGCTTTTTCTTATTTACTTCGAAAAAGAAAAAAGTTCTAGGAAGTAGGTATTAAATGAGAATGTCTACTTCCCAGTAGATAGTGGTCATTGTAGCTCTCCCTTCTGGAATCATCAAGATAAAAAGTTAATTGACTTTCTTCAGAAAGCAAAAGCTGGCTCAATTTTTAAAAATTCTTTTCCAAACTATAGTTCCTTGATACTCTAGAAAACATGACTGAGAGACAGATACACAAGTGAACATGCACACTACATACAAATGTACACACACACACACACACACACAGCTCTCTCTTGTGAACTCTTGGCGTTACTTATGAAAGTCCTTAGGAAGAAGCCAAGAGCACCTTAGAAAATCTTTCTCTAGGTGCCTGGATTCCAGGTATTCTCAAAGTCAAGATGTCCAGCTACACCAACCGTGCAAAGCATTCACCTGATGTCATGTGGAACCTGGTGGTCAACCAGAACACTTGAAATAGAGTTCACATCCAGATTTCAAGGACTATGGCCAGAATGACTCAACCCTGATACTCATTATTCCCGAGACAAAGGTTATAGATAACGTCTCCTCTACTCTCAAGCTCTATAGCCCTATCCTGTAACAGTTCAGGAAGGTTAGGAAGAGTCATTTCTGTGTGTGTTTAACCGTTAATCTCTTAATATCCATGCTGTAGTTTAAACATTTTCAAGTGTTTTCCTAGAAATTTGCTTGGGTAAAGAAAGCAATGCCTGAAAGTCCATCCGTTGTGCCTCTGGATAGTAGAGATCTCCAGGACAAACCAGTTAGTAGACTTTCCTTCATTTTCCCACTTACCACTTTAAAATAATGCAAAACAAATACACACTCAGCTTCTGCCAAGACAGCGCATCAAGGACTTCCAACATTCCCTGGGAATCATAACTTTGTTTTGGTTTGCTTGGGTTCAGACCCCTTGAGATGGCCCTTGAGTTTCTGGTTCATTTAAACTGCTGAGCTGGGCCTGGTTTCCATCTGCAACCATGACATTGCTTTGAATTTCTCCAAACTCAGCCCAGGTTTGCTGAAAACGCATCTAAGAGTTGATTAGAGTTCACCGAGAGGTTTGCAGATCTATTTGATTATTTAGCTGTTCCTATCTCAGTTTCTAAATTGCCAGGTGAGAATTTCACCTGGTTGGAGGTTCTTTCATCTGGAGGCGCTTGCTTGCTGCTTGTGCCCAAGTCTAAAGGCTGCCTCAAGAAAGGAAAAAAGTTCAAGTATCTGAAAGGAGAATACAGGTCTCCAAACCTCCAGATGCTTCTTGAATTTTCCCCCAAATAAATAATAAAAACATCCTCTTATCAAACCCTCCTGCCATATAAGATGGGCCTCTCTTCTCTGCTATCATCTTCTTTTTCATTGCTAGTTGCTGAGATATGTTTTGCAATTGACTCTGTTGTGAATTAAGATTCAACAAATGTGAATGAACTTGAAAATGTGCTGATTTCAAAAGCCATGGGAGACCTAGCAGTGCGTGCAGGCAGTGGGGCTGGAGGAGCCACTTCTTGCAAGTCTGAGGAGGTGAGTGCTGTTTCATGACTGAAGGTGAAAGAATGGAAAATGGAAAGCCGTTTTTGAGTTTTGCAGGAATATAGGGGGCAGTTCTGATAAAGTGGTATGTCATCCATGTAAAAAACTGAGTTTCATAATTTTAGAAGATTTAGTACAATTCAAAAATTCGTCTTTTAAAATAAATTTCAGAAGCGGTGGCTAATTTCATTTTGCCTCTCCTTCTCTCATCCAGGAGGCCTTGCTAGATTGAGCTTAAACTCAGATACTTCAGAATGATTTATATCCAATTTGGAGACTTCGTCTTCATTATTTTAAAGCATATTTTTTCATTGCAATAACTTTCAGTACTAACACTATTGATTAGCTCTGGCTTATCTATATTTGGAGCTGTGCCTTTTGCTAAAATAAAAACTGAAATTAGGACTAAAACGTTCTGAAATGATTATGGCTAACACTTTAAAAGATCATTTTGATGGATCGTTCCCTAGAGAGTACAACTCAGTTTTGATGGTGTCAAAATCTCGTTTTATTTTGACACAAAATACTTCAATGTAGGTGTCATTGCTGGAAATTTCACAGTCCAATGGTATAATTACACAGAAAAAAAATGATGAAAGAAGATAAAAATAAAATTAGAAAGCAAGTTAATGAACTGGATGGATAATAGAATATTCATTTAACTTTCCTGGTGCACAGAAACTGTTAACTTGCTAAAGGCGCCTGTGAGACAAAACTGCTATATGTGCACATTGCTGGGATTTTACACCATCTACTCTGACAAACGCTCACATGCAGTTAGAGACATCTTTTAGAAACTTCATGATTTCGTCAATTTTTATTTTCTCTATGAAACTAGGAGATGTTTTCTATTTGTAGTGGGCATAAGGATCACAGCCATTCAGGTGTAAACTTTTGCTGATATCAAAACAGGTCACACTACTTGAGCTATTGGCTCCCATGACAATTCTGCAGAAAAGACAATTTGGGTGTGTGTGCGTGTGATTATTTTCATGTATTTGGCCTCAGCACCCACAGCTGGGGTAAACATCACTCATCAGATTCTATGTTTTTGCTAATAGTCAGAATAATCTACTGATTTCCCCAGGCACTCTGAAAATTAATAGTGCTGGCCTCGAATTTGCATTCTTGATCTGTCTAGTAATACTTGCTCTTTTGCCTTGCATAATGCTCCCCAAACGGGTGTAGATTTCAGATTATTTAACCTGGTCTCGGGTTAGTCCCTTTGGGGTGCATGCTACCCATAGTGCAGCACCCCAAAGAGAACTCCTCTGGGAACAACAGTGCTCACATCAGGACTCATTCTTTCCTCCCAAAACTAGATTAAATGTAAAATCACCTGTAGCAAAGAAGATTAGGAATAGGATTCTGAGATTAAAAACTGAAAAAATGTCATCCTTGTCCTCAAATATGTATATCATTGCCAGGGGAGTGAGTTGGAAATTACTTAAACCAAGTGGAAAATATATTTGAAAGAAATCATTGTGTAATATTTAGTGTTTCTGTATATGCCTGTATGCAGATACTTCTGCAACTTCTAAAACCAAAAGTAAGTGGGTTTTCTCTGAAACAAAATTTTAAATTTGTGAGTCTTTTTTATTGTTGTTTTTGTTTTAGTTTCAGAGATTTTGTTTGCATATAAAGACGTTCAAAAGCCTCTAAAAATACTTTCTAGAATGACTTTATTTACTCTTTATCTATCATATCTGTTCACTGATCCATCCTTTAGTCAATGTCATGGTTGCCCAAAATGTGCATCCCTCAGAATTCATGTGTTCAAGTTCTGATCCTTGGTACCTCGGAATGTGACCACATTTGAAGACAGGGTCTTTCCAGAGGTACCTAGGTTACAGTGAGGTCTCTAGCATATGCCCTAATCCGATATGACTGGTGTCCTTATGAAAACAAAGAGGACATTTGGACACAGATGTGCGCAGGAAAGACAAAGAGAAAGGCAGGGAACAGACCCTTCTTGCACAGCCCCCAGCAGGAATTCACTTGCTGACACCTGACCGCAGCCTCCTCGCCTCCAACACTGGGAGAAAATAACCTTCTATTATTTAAGCCTCTCAGCCTATGACACTTTTTTACTATAGCCTTGGAGAACCTACAGCCAGGCGTGGAAATACACTGAGCAATCAGCTGTAGTGAAGTAAATGGAAGTCTGCGAGAGGAGGATGCTCCATACTGATATGTAAAAATGAACTAATAGTGGAGAAGACTGGAGGGAGGGAAAGGAAGAGCAGCCAAGTGTCCGGAGTAGCTGGAGACAGCAACTGTCCACCAGGCATCTGACACTGGCAGCCCAAGTAGAAGACACCAGGTGGGGGGTGCCAGGGGGTCGCAGCAATAGCTGAGAATCTATGATTTATCTAAGTCTTCTCCCTCTCAAAAGCACAATTCTTGTTCAAATCTCTCTTTTCTGTTTTTTTGACAAGGAAAGAAGATCTGGGTTGGGGAAAGAGGTGCTTACCTATATTTACCCTCGTAGGGCTTATAATCTCCATACGGGAGCATCTTTCTGGTCACTGGGGGTCCCAGGCAACCTTTGAGACTCTGTTGTTGATCAGAATGTCATTATGCAGACTATGCCTGCAACTACGTAATAATACTTCCCTTTGGCCACAGAGCTGTTCCTCCATTTACTGGTGTGTTTATCCCCGAAGGCCGTTCTGACCAAAAAGGCAGGTGTTACCTTCAGCGCCTCCTTGGTTTAGCTGCGCTCCTGACAAACCCATTTATACTGCAGGAGAGACATATTCTGAATGCGTCTCTAGGACTGTGCCCCCCAGCATAGGTTATCTTATTGTAAGAATGGTATTGTTCAGTGTCTTTTATGGGCAAGACTAAGATCATAATTTCTTAGTAAATGACCAAGTGTGGATTTGAACTCAGGACTCCAAATTTCCAACCCCGATCCTGTTCCACCACCTGTAAGGATTTGAAAAGTGGGGGAAGCCTGGTTCTTTCAGTGAGTGTAAGGTTTGTGGATACAGGGTAACATTTGACTCTAATTCTGATCTAATCCCATAGAGCAAGGGTCTTCAAACTTTTTAAACAGGGGGCCAGTTCACCGTCCCTCAGACTGTCGGAGGGCCAGACTGTGGGCCCCGGGACGAGTCGGCTGCTAAGCAGGACAGGCAACAGTGGCAAAAACACCCAGAAGGCTGCATAAATGTCCTAGGTGGACCGCATGTGGTCTGCAGGCCATAGTTTGAGGACACCTGCCATAGTGCCATGGAGGCCAATCTGTTTTTACCTGAGAAACACCTGAGGAACTTTGAAAATACAGAAGCTGGTGATCACAGCCCCAGGGATCTGGTTTTAGCTGGTCAGAGGTAAGACCACGCATGAGCATTTTTAGAAGCTTCCTGGAAAATTCTACTATTCATCCAAGGTTGGTGAGATAAAAGGTTGAGAATAGGGCATATATTCTGTCAGGTTTTTAAAACAAATGAACTCTCTTAAATACGCTCATTAATAATTACCTGAAAAGTTTCTACTAATTTAGTAGAACTATACAAGGAAGTAGAAGACACAAATCAACATAAAATTGTTCATTTTTTTCTTTAGATTATTCAGTTTGTAGACATTACTACTCACTGTTCTAAATTTTAAAAAATGTATTGGAATATCACTGGATCAAAACTGAAAACACTGCTTAGAAAATCAAAACCCAGATATGTGTGTTCAATGAATAGCCAAAATGTAGATCTTTGCTTAAATAAATTATACTTCTTTAGAAATCGTTAAACATTTCTTACCAAGAATCGTTTCTGAGACTATTTGAAGGTCCTTTATCCACCGATAGTTTATCCGGCTGCCCAGATCTTTCTCATTGTTCCCGACCCAGTCTATTAATATAATGCTTCACTGAGAGCGAAATGCTTTCTTTCTTTCTTCCTTAGGCTTAAAAATTGAAGTCATGGTTTCACTATTTGAAAAATCCAAAATTCAAGCTGAACATGGATGTTAGTTACACTGCCGTATTTAAACACTTTTTGATAGAAAATGCTTTATTGCCACCGATTCAAAGCCACAAGCATGCTTTGAATCCAGTTCAATATATTTCTTATTTGTTTCTGATTTTCTTTTTTTCCTCTTAATTATTATTAGAAGGTATAAATTTCCAGACAAGCTCGGCCTTGACAAGGCCCCATTATTTGCACATGACAAGGTTTATCAAAAACAGTTGGATTTTTCTAAGGAGGCTTTTATGTTTCCTCCATAAAATATAAATAAATGAAAAGGATTAGACAGAGGAAACGGAGGATAATTCATCACCAATGTGAAATATAGTCAACAGGTTGCAGATGGATGAACTGAAAAACTTGGGATAGGGCTCCAGGCAAGAAAACCCCCCTCCTCTGCCAGCGTGACGGACATCAACATCTTGAACTTTAGTAAAGGAATGGGGCCTGTTTTGTGGTCTGTGATGTCATCTTAATTTATTAGCCTTCTTTTGTTTTTCACTGTTTGGTATATAAGTCTAAAGCTGGGTTTGACTCTTAAAATCTATCATATGCTAGCACCGACTGGAAACTATAGTTAAAGCTTCCCCACTAAACACACAGAAAAGCAATAAAACAGCACAAAAACACACAGGGCACTGGCTACTGCAAGGGTAGTGGGTTTTAGTTGCATAAGGCACCCTGTTGTTGTTTTTAAAGGCACCTTGTTTAACAAATTTTGCATTTCAAACCCAAGACTTAGGCTGGCACTTACTTGTAGCTCAGCAACTAGGGCACCAGCCACATACGCCCGCGGGAGCTGGCAGGTTCAAATCCAGCCTGGGCTTGCCCAACAACCATGACAACTGCAACCAAAAAATAGCCGGGCGTTGTGGCGGGTGCCTGTAGTCCCAGCTACCTACTTGGGAGGCTGAGGCAAGAGAATCACTTAAGCCCAAGTGTTTGAAGTTGCTGTGAGTTGTGATGCCATAGCACTCTACCCAGGGTGACAGCTTGAGACTCTGTCTCAAAAACAAACAAACAAAAAACCCCAAGACTTAGTAAATTTAAGAAAAAATTCAGAGCAGGGTAGTGGCTCAGGCATTGTGGCTCACTGTAATACTAGCGCTCTGGGAGGCTGAGGCTGGTGGATTACTGGAGCTCAGGAGTTTAATAAGAGCAGCCTGAACAAAACCAAGGCCCTATCTCTACAAAAATTTCAAAAACACTAGTGCAATGTTGTGGCAGGTGCCTGTAGTCCTAGCTACCCAGGAGATTGAGGTAAGAGGATTGCTGAAACCCAAGAGTTTGAAGTTTCTATGTGAGCTATGATGATATGCTACTCTACCCAAGGCGACAGAGTGAGACTCTGACTCACACACACACACACACACACACAAAAAAAGAAAGAAAGAAAGAAAAAAATCATTTTGGTGTCTATACACACAATATTGCCCTACTTATTCAAAATTAAGTATTTTAGCTAGTTTAATCTAAAACATAATGAAATTACTTTGGTTTATATATCCAGATCCAATTTTGTCTGCACTACTCAATATACAGTCTCATTGTTAATGAAATAAAAATTCATGGCACAATTTCCCCCTAAAGTCTGTCTAAACTATTGTAAATAAGACTTTCCAAGTCCCATATTGTTTCCTTGAACTTCAATTCCTATCTAATAATAATAGAGTGCTTTATAGCATATAAATCACATTTCTGTTTAACAGTGACCTCCCTCGTGACCTTTTTGTCTTTGCCTGTCAACACATATTCTTCTAGTAATAATAAGCTCTAGCCAGGAACTAGTACTCAAAATTAGACTGATTCCAGCAACTGCCCATATGAGAGCTGGGACATATCTCATTTTGAAGTTAAATAATTTAACAGCTTTCCCTGGGAGAGGACATGAACTGGATGGGTCATTTTAAACAGAGAAAAGTTTACCCATAGTTTCAAAAAGGAGAAAAATGAAATATGCCAACAAGGAAGGGGTTTGAGAGAGCCCTCTGCAATGATGATCCAAT
>NW_003852408.1:11541965-11546487 GCF_000181295.1 Otolemur garnettii | reverse complement strand
TTTGCCTATAAAATCATCCTGTTTAATTGGCTGTAACAAGTATATCATTTGTTCAGGAAAAAAGAAGGATACAAAATTGGGCCTTTGCAAGGTATTTTAAACTTACTGTCTGCTGATAGATGGAAAGGCATTTTGTTTCCATTAAGGCAAATAGTTTCATTTTAAACCACTGGTGTAAATTTTATATGAATCTTACGTTAGAGCAAATCATAATGAAAAAAGCAGCTTTCTCCCATTGGGTCGATTTATTATCCAACCTCTTTTGCATTCCAGTTTGGCCTTTAACTACGAACTAATGGCTTCTACCTAAATGCACAGGTAGGGAGGCATAGGAGACCAGCTGCACAGCAGCCCAAAATATAAATGGCTTCCTTTCTACTTAAGGTCTTTGGGCATTCCTGTGCAGAAGGATGTGAGGGAGGAACACGGGCTTCCTCCAAGAGCACAGGATTATAAACTATCATCCCCCTCACCTGTCTTGGAGATCATCCATGACTGTATCTCTCAGCATATTCCGGGAGTGTAAACAGATCTGCTTGAATAAGATCTCGGGCAAGGATTTGGGAAGGTTGGACACTCAGTATCTCCTCTCCATATTCACCTTCCACACAGACACATAACTAACAACGAGATGATTCAAGGGCAAGCAGCCCATTTACCTGTGTTGAATCAGTGTTTCTTACATTTAACTGAACAGGAAAACCTTTGTTCACTGTGAACCCTCACATTTTTTCCTTGTATTAATACTCAGTTTCCTGGGAACCATGTTCCATGGGACGCTAATTTGAAACTCACTGTTTATAAATAATGGAACAATGTCTGTAAAACAAAGCACCAGTCCCAAGATGTCATAGCAAGGAACACTAGAGTTTTCACATTTTGGCTAAACATCTTTAAAAAAAAAAAAAAAAGACACAAATTTACATACTAACTGCATAGATAAGATCATTGATTATGACCAGCCTGTGTCTTTTGTTTTGACTCACAGGAAACTTTTCCATGAGAGACAGTTCATCTGGGTCCCCATGGGCTACAGGCCACATGAATGATCGTAACAATTATTGAAATACAACCTTTCAATAACATCCTATCCAGTCACACACAGACACACATGGCTGTATTCACTGGTAAGATGAGTGCAATCGAAGATAAAAGACTCAGACTCGTATGAGTAGACCCTGCCTTTAATATATTCTGCTCTAACATCTGGTTCATGGATATCCTCAAGTGGACCCGCTATCTCATTTTCCTTCCCTGGAGCTTATGAAGGTTCAGGAAGCATGGCTATGGGTAAGTCTTTCTTCTGCTCTTACTCACATCTGTGTGTAACTTTGATTTCTCTCAAATAAAAGTGAATGAGTTGACAAGCCAACCCTATTGCTCAAAGTCCTGTAGAGTATCGAGATCTAGAGATACTAACTACTCTGGCGAGGGATTGGCTTGTGAGCCAAAGTTCAAAAGGACCCAGTTGATGGATGGATGAGAAGAACCCTTAATGGTAAGCAGAGGGAAGCTGCCAACAATTGCTGGTCGCTGAGATTCACCACTGGCCTGGCTGTTCCTATCAGTCCTATTAGCAACTTTCATCACATCTGAGTCCTTTGAATGTCCAGAATGGTCCAGGTGGGAGAGATTCAGGCCCTGGGGAATCTTCAGGGTTAAGTTTAAAGGAAGATGAATTGGCAGGTGGCAGCTGAATTATGGAGGCTTACTCTCTTGTTTATGTCAGCAGCAAACTATTTTTCTTTGTCTCTGTCTCAGAGACAAACTGCAGGCCTCAGGCATATCAAAAACAGTGACGTAGAATCATAAAGTACTCTGGAGGAGAGAGAAATAGTGCTTCTCTTCCTTATGGAAATGATTGTTGATCAACTCACTCTGCTTAAATACTAAGGCAAGACAACCAGAATGCAAAAACGAACGTCTCTGGATTCTTAATCATTGGAGATACTGTTTCTCTTCAATGCCAGCCCGAAATTTCTGCAGGATGTGGTATTTTGCTATATTAGTTTTCCTTTAAGTCAAATGCAGTGCAGTGCCTCTTGAAGTTTCGTGTCCAAATCACGCAGGGATCTTGTTAAAATGCAGAGTCTGATTCAAGAGGCCTGGGCTGGGGCCTGAGGTGATGCATTTCTCACCAGCTCCCATGTGACCCTACTGCTGCTGGGATCTGCTGCTACGTTCTAGGCCTCCGGCTCCAGGATACTGCAAGGTTGGCTGGGCTGCTACAATTTTTAGGGTTACCCATTCACAAGGCAATCACTGAACAATAAATTGAATTCCCACATCATTGTTTTGAATTGGTATGAAAAGTGGAGAAGGTTACTTTTTCTTTCTAAAGTGGAAAGGAATCTTACTGAGGATAATTGAATAAATTGAGGGCATTTCAATTCAAGCATTTCCTTTCATTTGTCATCATAGCTTATGAGTTTCAAAATGTTTTAACTGAAAGGAACGGTAAAAAGAATGCCATTTCAAGCACCACTTGCGTGAACTTTTACTCTCCTTTAAAAACGACTGCAGGAATCGCCCCTCTGAGCTCTTCTCCCTCATCCTCACCTTTGCCAGAGAGGGCCAAATATCAGGAGGGGAATTAGGTCAACATTTGAATAAGTTTTGTATATTATTGAAATTTTGATTCATTTTTATTCACTTTGGGCAATACAAAGGTCAAATTCTGCATTTCAAAAATGCAGTTTAATCACGATTACTTATCCCAGAGAATCATCTTGGATATGCATTCGAAGATGTCCAATTTCTTCATTTTGAACAAACTAACCACAATTTGAAGAAAACAAACAATGCATCTGGCCAATTAAGTCACTGAATTAGCGAGTTGCTTCTAACTTGTATAACAAAGAATAGGAATCGTGATGGAAAGCCTCAGAGCCACTAAGGATTTATGGTAGGTGTGGCCTTAGGCTTCTGCAAGATGGAGCATAAGACGCAGGGCATCCCTCCTGTGCACCAGCATAAATTTAATGCTCCACATCCAAGGTCACCGTCCAGATTGACTTTCATGAAGTTTCATTCATCTTGATGGGACCAATCTTTCCTTCCCACTGTTCTAGCATTTACAAGTGGAGTTGGTGCCTCTTTCTCTAGGCTGAAGTCAGGAAATCTACACTGCTCATTCTGAAATTTCTTAGAGAACTTATAGAATCTTCCAAAATGAAAGGGCCCCATGAGTGTCCACTGAGTAGAAGCTTTTCCCAAAAACCATATTAAAAATAAGCTTGCCTAATTTAATTGTAAAGAAAAATGATCTTCACTAAATATAAGGCAAAATAAATCTACAACAATGCTTTTTACATAAAATTCTATTCCTTCCTTATTTTGGAAAGATCTTAGGGATTCTTTAGGTCAGGACAAAAAAAAAAAAAAACTGCCCAAATTGAAGTAACTGAGAAAAAAAAAGGAGTCATGTAGAAACCATTCAGAAAGGGAAGAGCAGACATGTGGTGTAAAGCTTTCCCTGGGAAAGAAGACTAGCAGAGGTAAAACTTAGTTTTCTTGAGGGCCTTGAGTAGTTTAAAATTAGACCAGTGGACATGGAGAAAGCTGTACCTACTGGCAATGATTTCTATTAGACGTTTGTAGGGAATGGCGGCTTCACTTCTCATTTTCATTATCAATTTTATCAGGATGATAGATGCAATTATGTGGGGAGACAGGTAAAAACATTAGCAACTGTTTTCCTGTATTCCTTTAATACAGAACAAAATACAGGATTTTGTTCTCTGTTTAAAAATGATAATTTGTTCAAATATAAACACTGCCTGGTGAATGTTGGATTCCAACACAGCACAGTCAGGTTTGTTGTTTTAATCATAAAGTAACATTAATCCTGCAAGGATATTTTAAATGCAAACATTTGTGTAAGTCTTTGCTTCCTCTCATCTACTCTGTTGCTGCAAACCAATTCCCCATGTGCCCCTCAACTTTGATTATCCCTGTGAGTTAGTCCCTTTCCTCCCTCCCCTCCCGTTTCCCTTGTCAAATAGAGACACTCTCCCGTCATCTCTTTTTTATTTCAGGAAGCACCTCAAGATGGGTTATGAAGCCAAGTTGGGATTACTTTACAATAGGGCCTTCCTTGGAGTTTCATCCTAGAAACATAAATTGTAATGACATTTAAGAGCGATTTAGATAAAGGTGATAATTAATAGACTGAGCAGCACCAAATGCTATCAATTAACTTTATTATCTTGAACACTTAAAAGTACTTTTTGTGTTTACATTTGTAGAAGACCGCGGAGAAGCGAGGCCAATGTTACATTTTTTGTTGATGGATTCATTGCTGTTTATCACAGCCCACATCCATACACAGCATCCAACAGTTCAAATAACCTGCTCCTCGTTTGTTTATTTTGGATACAAATTCTTTGTTCTTCTTGTATCTGGGGACTAGAATTTATATTTGTTCAATCTCAGGCTTTATTTGCTTCCTTCCCTAATTCTACTGATAATTTAATGAAAGATTAATCTGTTTATATGTATATAATTTCTTTCTTTCTTTCTG
>NW_003852408.1:11504050-11541076 GCF_000181295.1 Otolemur garnettii | reverse complement strand
GGGATGAATCGTGTTCTCTTTCTCTTTACCTCTTCCCTCTCATTCTGCAGAGGATAAGCATCTGGTATCCCTCCAGATTTATGACATTAGGGTTTATGAAACATGCCTTGTGAATAAACTCATTGAAAAGTCTTTGAGAAGATGTAAAACTTTACTCTGATTTTTGAGTATAAACCAAGAAACAAGAGGGTGGACAACCAACTTCAGTTGAAAGCCACCACGGTTTTGATGGTTCTCCTTTCAGTAATTCTGTAAGGCTCATATTCATATCAAAATTGAATAACAAAGCTTTTTAAGAGCCTTGCACATTCATTGCCATAGAGGTTGTGCTGAATAACTTACTTAAGTCACTGCCATATTTATTGCACCACTGAAAACCTGGCATTTGTAAATATTTCTTATTTTTATGGGGTGATTACAGGGTGTTAGGCCTTACACAAAATTCTCTTACAAGATTTTTCTATTCACTGGCTAATACGTAAAATGTTTGGCATCCTTATTTTTTTTTCAAAATTCAAAAGATCAAAATAAAATACAAGGAACAAAGGGACATTTCCAGACTAGTAATATAGTCAAAATGAAAGTTTCTGTGCTTTTTTTAAATCCCAGAGTTGACTTAATTTGCTTAAAACTGGTGGGATGCCTTGTCTCTGAATTAAAAGAACAAATCCACCAAACAGTTTGAAAATTTACTCACGTCAAAAATTCAGTCAAAACATAAGAGTTTGCGTATTATCTACTGCAAAATGCTGCCTGGGATTTCAGTAAGAATAAATACAATCTAAGCCTTGACCTCACTTCAAAGACAAAGTTCTTAAGGGCACAGTCTTCAAACTGAGCAGGGAATACTAAATAGCCAGCATAAGGTCTTTAGAAATTTTAGATTATTCTGTGATACAGGCCAAGCATAGATCAGGCCAAAATGTATCCATAACATGTTACATTTCTGTTAAAAAAATGTATTGCTGGGTATTTCATTTTTAGAACTTTTTTTGTGCTAAGTTAATAATCACAGATTATACTTTTAAATAGTTTTTACACTTCATGATTTGTTCAGGATTTGAAGTGAAATCAAACAGGGATAAATGAAAAAAATATTCTACAAACAGGAAGTGAATGCCTTAAACTAAAAACAATTGTACTCAGATTTACTTTTTCAATTAATTTACACTGTAGGCTTGGCACCTGTGGCTCAGCGGCTAGGGTGCCAGCCACATACACCAGAACTGGTGGGTTCGAACACAGCCCTGGCCTGTCAAACAACAATGACAGCTACAACAAAAATATAGCCAGGCATTGTGGTGGGCACCTGTAGTCCCAGCTACTTTGGAGACTGAGGCAAGAGAATGGCTTAAGTCCAAGAGATTGAGGTTGCTGTGAGCTATGACTGCACACCACTCTATAGAGGGGGACATAATGAGATTCCATCTCAAAAAGAAATTAAAATTAAAAAAAAATAAAAATAGGGCAGCTCCTGTGGCTCAAAGGAGTAGGGCACAGGCCCCATATACCAGAGGTGATGGATTCAAACCCGACCCCGACCAAAAACTGCAAAAAAATAAAAAATAAAAATAAATTAATGAATTAATGCTATAACTCATATGTACCTTCTCCTTACCCTCAACATCCCCTTTGGAAAAATGGTGCAATTTTTTAGTCTTTGCATTTTGAATAAGACTTCTCACAAGTGAATAATAATAACTAAAAGGAAATCACTGATGAGAAATCAAGTTAGTGTGTCAGTCATTATTCCACAGGGGACAGCCCACTCAGATGTAGCAATTGGAGAAGCTTAGTGAAGTCACTATTTACGAAGGTGCCGGCTGGACTCAAAGACGTCAAAAGGGAAGAAAGTGCAGCTAACTCTCTGAAGCAAGGCCAGGAGGGACGCGGTGGAGGCCTCAAGAGGGAAGGGGGAGATAGAAGGGTTACTGAGACCTGGGCAGACTCTAGCTGCGCTGGAGCAGAGACGTACTGCCTTGGCGTTGGATGGAGGGACATAGGCATTACCAAGCTAATCTCTGGAAGATACGCCAGAACTTCAGGGAATAAACACTTCATTCTCTGATACATCTGCAGGCTTTCTCACTAACCAAAGCCAATCAGAAGCAGAGGACAGAAGTCTCCCCAAGTCCAGAGTAGAAGGGATATGGAAGGGCAAAAGCTAAAATAAGCACAGTTAAAATAATAATAATTACTACCCACCCTGGGCAAATCCACAGAGAAAGCAGATAAATATGTCTCAGGGCCAAGGTCAGGGGGGAGACAATGGGCAGTGACTGCTAAATGGGTACAGGGTTTCCTTTGGGGTGATAAAAAAATTCTGGAACTCGTAGCAGCAATCATTGGGCAACAATGTGAATGTATTTAATGCCGCTGCATTACACATATTAAAATAATTAAAATGGTAAATGTTATGTTATAGGTCTCTTAACACCATAAAAAATAATAATTCCTATAGAACAACTTTAAAAAAAAATGGTGAGTGCTTCCATCTCAGGTGTAAGAGACAATTGTGTTTGGCGATCATCTTAAAAATTGAAAACAAGAATCATCTATTTTAAGTAAACAGGCAAATTCCACTAAAGAAGTGCCTATGAAACTGACACCAACCCAGCAATGATTCCGTTGGCCTAGTTAAAAATATTTATATATTTGTTCAAAAAGTTTAAGTATGCATTTCAAACGTAAGAGATTTAGCTTAAGAAAATAGCTATTCTTCACAATATATACCTTTTCTACCTTTTCTTTTGGGGCAAACCAGTTTCTATCACTGAGGTTTCCGATGAAGCCTTAGGGTTCAGTAGCTGGTTCCACTGTGGGAATAGACAGATTAAACATATTTGAGAATTGAGCTCTAATTTACATGAACTCAATTGTGGTTTAAAGCAACTAAATAAAAGTACTGAAGTATAAGACTTTTTATGACTCACATGAGGAAACGATTCCAAGCCACTCTTCTCTCTAACAAGGAATTCCTTCAGTGTATTTAGGAAACAATTCTATAAATGTCAGTATGTTTTATGCTAATTCTTCATATACAATGCATTAATTTTATGGGGATTTAAATCACTAGGGTTTATTATTCCTTTTACATTGTACACTTCTTTGAGAAGAAACACGACTCCTTGATTTATCTTTACACAATACTTTAATTGTCAAAGGGCATAAGGTTTTTAATAACAAGTCCTATTCCCTTGGAATCAAGCTTACCGATAACTTTTGTATAGGTGCCAAAACTCAGACCCCCCATCTGAGTTATGTGTATCTTACTAAATTATTAGCTTGTTTGGGGCATGGTATTAAATGTCATTAAGGTGACTTTCAGGGCTAACCTTCTATTATTGACTTAAAACTTGGCATTTGAAATGCTTAAACACACACAATCTCATTGAATCCTGTGACACTCCTGTACTCCTAGAAGAAGAACAAGTATTTTCCTTGTATTGTACATGAGGATACGAGGAAATTAAGGTTTAGAGAAATTGCGTTACTTCCTTAAGACTAAGCTGGGATTCAAGACTAGTTCTTCTCATTCTAAAACGATTACACCATTATATCTGGAGCTGTATTCTGCCCAGATGGATAAACTTTCTCTACCTGCATTACAGTGAAGATAAGCCTATCATATTTTAAAGTTTTCTTACAAATAAGCTTCAAGCTGGGGATCAAAAGACTAGTTTCATCTAATTTATTGTACTCAAAGACTAAGCAGTGAGTGTTGAGTTTTGCCAATCTATGTCTTTTACAGAACAAAGAGTGACTTCAATGAAATATAAAAGCTATAATCTACCAATAATATTTATGTTAAAATGATTCATTGTTTGCTAATAACTGCCAAAATAAAAACAAACCATTGTCTAGAGTGTAAGTCTATCCTTTAACTGTTATATAATTTTCCCTGTTTATAAAACATACACATTGTTTTCACTTAGAAATACATTCCCTTTGACCATACTTTTTCCAGTCACATATATTTTATGATCACATATATTTTATGATAATATTACATTTTGGAAAAGTGTTATAATTTCTTTAGTCAGTTTCATTTTGTTGGGTTTTTTTTCAGGGTTTTTGTTACTTTTTGTTTCAGAGAAACAAATTCTGTTGTTAAAACTTTTATACAGTTTAGATAACTTCTTTAGGCTATAATCCTATCAAAAAATACTGGTGAAAGAGTTTATAAACTTTTAGGATTTGGGAGAAAAAAACCATCAACCTTGTTTCTCAAAAATTCTATGAAAATGTATACTCCAAAAAGCAGTGACCAAGATTTCATATTTCCTGATATTTTTGCCAATTTTAAAACTTTCAGTATTTTCTAATTTGATAGTTACAAGTGGTACCTTTTTTTATTAGTATGATTTGAGTGTCTGTGAGGGTGAACTGTCTCCCTGGGTTTATATCTTCCCTAGTTTTGTATGTATGTTTAGCTTGGTCCATCTTTTGGGCATACATTTATTTATCACTTTCCATGTCAATAGAGTTAGTTTCTATCTACAAAGGCCTTCCCTATTCTAATATTATATATTTATCCCAATTTTCCTTTAATTTTATTATTTTATTTTGATGTACATGTAATTTTAATGTAGTAAGAGTACATTGTGTTATGTAAAATAAGTGTTTTCTCATCGTTTTTTTCTTTCTTTCTTCTTTTTTTTTTTTTTTTGACACAGAGTTTCACTTTACTGCCCTCGGTAGAGTGTGTGGTATCACGGCTCACAGCAACCTCCAACTCCTGGACTTAGGTGATTCTCTTGCCTCAGCCTCCTGAGTAGCTGGAACTACAGGCGCCTGCCACAAGGCCCAGCTATTTATGTTTAATTTTCCATGTCACTAAGATTGGAGTGAGGCATTTTTCCATTGTATTTTCAACGTGGTCATTGTTGAGATAAAGGGAAACTTATTTGCGTGCACGTGTTCTATAACAGGATACCTGGCTGACTGGCCTGTCAGTGTAACTAACAGACATGGCTGAGGCTGGCTCTGCTGTCTGTGCCTGGCCCAACCTACACTCCAGATTTTAGCTGAGGCAAGCTAGAGTAGGTGGTTAGCTGGGTAATCATCTGTGCTAACCAACTCAGTAATGCATTTGTTCAGTCATTCGATAAATACTTATTGGCCTCTTTCTGTAACCCCCGGACTGTACCTGAGAGTGAAGGGGGTGGGGGAGGCAGCAGCCTAGGAACATAATCTGATCAGGCAAGTTCATGATAGTTCTCTGACAGAGTTCCTATAGTTCTCAAGCTTTGCTGGGCAGCAGAATCACATGAGGAAACTGGCAAAGAATGAAGCAGAACCTGGCCCAGTTCTACTTCAGTGAGCCTGGATTCTGTGTTTTTTTTATGAACATTCCACATGATTCTGAATCACAGTCAGTTGGGGAACTATTGCCTTAACAGTCTCAAAAATAAATTGTATAGATTAAAACAAGTGTTAGTTATCAATCATAAGGATGATTAACATTAACTGGGCACTTTTACAGATGCTTTATGGAAAATCATTTGACTCTCTACGCCAAATCCTGCGGTGGTTAGTTACTACCATTGCCTTCAGGTCCCAGGTGAGGACTGGTGTGCTGGCACCCCTAGGGCACTTGCCCAGGAAATAGCACAGGGAGGATGGAAAACAAACCACTTTGTTCTCTTTAGTCATCCTTCTATTCCATGTCACCTCTACATTGCTTTAATTTTTTTAATTCATGCAACTTCTAAAGTTTAAATACACGTATTTTGACTAGAAGCTTTATGTCATTAGCAGAAACAGAAAACATAGACAATTTGCCAGAAAGAGAAGGTGCATGTAAGATAAATTCAACTGCATCCAGCGGTATGTCTTAATGCGAGCTTCACACCATCACCGGGGCTCAGAGTCCAAGGCCTCCTCTCGTTTGCTTTTTAAGGAACATTAATGTGTGTTTAAAAGCGTTTCAAAAACATACTAAATTTCATTTTAGACATTCTCCTTGATTTAATTATAAGGTTTAAGAGAAAACTAAAATATGAAACGAGATAAGTGTATATCTATATCTTCAGGGAAATTTAACTACATATCTATAGTATCTGAAGTTGTATTTATATATGATACATGAGCCATATTTTGGGTAACAATGTGTCAATGAACTAACTCAGTGATTTTCAGCCAGTGCACTAGGGCACACTGGTGTACCATGAGAGAATCTTAGGTGTGCCACAAAAATGTTTAAAGATCGTTAATCAAATTATTTTCAAAACAAGTTCAAAGCACAGTAAGTATACGCTCATTTTACTTTTTTTTTTTTTTTTTGAGACAGAGTTTTACCTGGTCACCCTCAGTAGAGTGCTGTGGTGTCACAGCTCATAGCAATCTCAAACTCTTGGGTTCAAGTGATCCTCTTGCCTTAGCCTCCCAAGTAGCTGGGAATACAGGTCCCCTGCCACAATGCTGGGATATTTTTGAGAGACGAGGGTCTCACTCTTTTCTTAATCAACATAATTTAAGTGAGACATAGAAGTTTAAGTAATGTGCCCTGTGATAAAAAAGGTTGAAAAACACTGAACTTAAAAAGCCACAAAAATAGAAAATATAGTAAATATTTGTCTAACATTAGGTCAAAGAAAAACTTTATAGCCATGAAAGCAATAAGAGAAATTATAGAGAAATAGTCAATGTAGTTGATTATAAAAAATTTATATTGCATACCAAAAAGGAACAAAGAAAGTAAATAAACAAAATCAAAAGATATATCTCTATCTACCTATATATGGATATATAATAAAACAGATATGACACTGGTATCGTCTAGCAGAATTCAGTCACACGAGGAATTTCAAAGGTACCGTAGAAATGAGAAAGCAGAATGTCAGCACTGAATTATTTTCTCTGGATCATGGCTGGCTTATTTTTATTTTGCTACATTCTATATTCTCTCACTTAATAGCTGTTTGAATGCATCATTTCCATATTCCAAAAAAACTATTAATAAACATTCTTTTAAGATGGAAATATGAATAAGTCTGTAAACAGAGATTCACAGAGACAAAATTTATCAGACCAGGTTTTTATGGAGAGATAAAATTAGTTCCCCTTTACGAACTGGAGAAAAAAGAATCGTATGTTACATCTATCAGGTCTGGTTTAAGAAAATTCATTAACAAATTTTTGTTCTACATGAAAAATAAGGCAATTCCACAAAAAGAAAATGATATGCAGATGGATGAACTTTCTCCTCCTTCCTTCTGTGCTTCTTACTGTCTGTGTAACCCCTTCTCCCCTCCCTCACTCGGACACACACGCACTTTAGGCTCCTACAGAAAGAATACTGCTTGATTCACTGAAAAAAGTTGACAGAACTAAAGGACTGGCCTTAAAAGCTGACAATTTGTATGTTTCAATTATGTCTCCAAAATACCCTGAGATATTGAATAGGGAACTCAGCTTAACTTCACTTTGTAGAGGAGGATACAGACTCACCCATTCAACCTGCTAGTGTTGTGGTTCTCAAACTGGCTGTGAACTTGGAATTGCTTCCTAGGGGTACTCTGACAAAGCAGTCCAGGCCCTAGCCTCTTGAGATGGGGCTCAGGTAAGCGATGTGCCTTGAAAATATCTCAGATGATTTAAATGTACGGTCAGGATTAGAAACAGAAGAACAAAATTTCAAAACTTGATTTTCTGACTTAAATTTCTATGCAGTTTTACTGTTCCTGCCCCAGGATATATATTATACAAATACACACATCTTAAAGCACAGAGTTGTTAGAAATACCTGAGATTTGGCATCTTTAAGCTATTATACCATGTTTGGAGTGAAATGGATTTAAGAGCTTACGTTTTCTTGTTACTAGAAATCTAATGAGAAAAACTATCTAAAAGGCCCGTAAAAGGAAAGTCTACTATCTATACTTTATCCATCGGATACAAAAAGATCAATGATTTTTATGGTAAGTTTTCTGTCCAGATATTTTTTGCAGTTTTTGGCTGGGGCCAGGCTTGAACCCACCACCTCCAGTATATGGGGTTGGCGCCCTACTCCTTTGAGCCACAGCCATAGGCACCACCTGGAAAATCAAAAATGTTGACAAATTTAGGAGGTAAAAGAAATCAAAGCTCATCTACTTGCAAAGATATATTAAAACATATTGGGTTACTATACATTGTGTATTCCACATTCCACTGGAAGACATTTAGTATTTTAGAGCAAAGATATCTGATACGGTTGTTTACTATTTTGCCTTAGGGTTAAATGTTCAAAAGTTTCAAAATATATCATGTTAATGTTTAACAACTATATTAATATCAAATTAGTGACCATGTTTAATAATTAATATATTAAATTATACATCCAAGCTAGTCTCCCTCTTTATACATTTATTGAGCAGTTCATATTCACATTACTGTAACATATGTGTTGCCTGAATAAATTGATGATGCCCATCGCTAAGTCATTTGGAAGTTTTTGTGAAAGAGTTGATGTTTGCCAATGGTGCTTTATTTCCTTAAACATTCTGTAGCAGCAATTAATTAGTCTCAGAGGATAGAGACCATATAATTTATTATAGATGCTTGGAGGACTTTCATTTCATCAGCAAAATATTAAAGATGTAACCAATATCTTGTTTATGCTGCTAAAAATGTTTAATATGATCTGGCAATAGAAACAGAATTGTATATAATAAAATCAGAAGATGAGTTCAAAATATTTTACATATTGGGTGAAAGCTCAGGATTTTGTTTTTAGTTTTTTGATTTTATTTATTTATTTGTTTATTTGGAGTCAAGTCTTATTTCTCCCAGACTGGGATGGAACTTGGGATCTTTCTGCCTTAGCCAACTGAATAGCTGGGACAACAAGCCACCACCAATATGCCCAGCTTTGGTTTAAAAGTTTAACAATCTAAAATTGATGTATTATCAATTTGTTTTTTTTTCTTTCCTATTAAAAAGATAACCTCAAGCTGAAATTTCACAGGGAATCACCGTATTTAAAAATGGAGAAAAGATTCCTAACATAGAAAGCAATTTTTCTCAAAAAAAAAAAAATTACCTGGTTTCTGAGGCTAGCAAGACACAGGTTCAAATTTTGGATCAGGCATTAGGTAAATAAATAAATTTTAAGGAAGTTTCTTGAGGACTCTAGGCCTCAGCTCTTAAATCCTGCATGGAAACCTCAGTTCTTTAGTTGCCAAATGGGTCTAAATATATTCACTTTGCATATTTATTAATATATAAAAGTTGGAAAATGTAGAGCAACTGACAGTCCTGAAAACATGTTATTTACTTTTTGTCTTTGATGTAACAAGATCCTATAGAATTTAGATTGAATCTAATTATAGTCACGCATTACCTTGTACTCTATGTGACTTACTTCCCATTTATTTTTCTTAAGACATTGAGAGCAGAGACCATGTTTTAATATTTTTTGAACACTCAAAATACAGATGACATATGAAAAATACTGAGCAAATAAAGAGATGAATGTATCAAGTTATGTATGTTTCAAAAAGGTTCTCTTTGTATGGTTTTATTAAGGACAATACAGTGTAAATAATTCTTAAACTATAGTAAAAACCTGAGCATAAAAGGAAACTATAATATGAAGTCTGACTTCAAATGGGGAGACGATCTTGCATCTCTGAGGGTGAAGTTCTTAGTTTGGCAGAGTGATGCCTCCTCCAATCAACTATGAGTACACTGCTAGAGAAACTTGGTTAAACTGTGGCTACCAGGGACCCACTCTTGTGGACAGGAGCTGAGTTATTCTCATAAGCTGCACTGCTAGCCCAGTCTCTCCACCCCACTCTCACACCCTGGGCCATGCAACTTTGCAGGTCCATCTCGCCATGAATAGCTGCCCCCATGTGCTGCCCTTTCACACAGAAGCCAATCACACAACTTGCTCTGGCTCATGGAATATTCACAGATAAGAGGCAAGCAGAGGCTAAAAATGTACTTAAATTTCGGCATGCTGCATTGTGCCTCCGATACGGCCATGTGAGCATTCTAGGGCCAGCATGCTGAGGGATAAACGACACACAGGGGAGGGTGGCCCTCACTGTCCTCACTGACCACGAGCTGACATATAGACATGTGAGCAAACCTTCACCTTTCCCCAGATATCTGACCTTAGACTGATTGTTCTTTGCTATGAAGGTTTTATGATTTTTTGTTATGCGGCATTATTATAGGTAACTGGTACAGATATTTTAAAAAATTATTTTATTTTCTTGTTTGGGGTTCATTGAGGGTACAAAAACTTAGTTCACACTGCTCACATTTGTTAGGTTAAGTCCTTTTTTTGGCAATTTTTGGCTGGGGCTGGGATTGAACTTGCCACCTCTGGCATATGGGGCTAGTGCCCTACTCCTTTGAGCCACAGACGCTGCCCAGTAAAGTCCCTCTTATAGTTTTTTCCTGCCCCCAAGAGATGTGCCATATGCTGTAACCCCTGTCACCCTCCCTCCTCCCCTCTCTCCACTCCCTCGTGGAGTCACCCTCCCTCCTCCCCCCCACTTTGAATTTATTTGAGTTTTTCTCTTATGTGGGTACGTATTAGATCATCTATTGGCTTCATATTAGAATTGAGTACATTGGATTCTTGCTTCTTCATTCTTGTGATACTTTACTGAGAAGACTGTTCCAACTCAATCCGCAAAGAACTTAAATAAAAAAGGTGCTATTGTGATCTTTGTAAACATCCCAACATAGTTGATTATATGCCTACTGGTTTTTTTTTTTTTTTTACAAGATCTTATAAAAGAAATAATTCTAAATTTTAATTTGCAGTTTCAATAGAGGTTTTGAAGGCTGGATAATGGGATGAACTTGTATTTGATAGAGAAGGTTAATTATCTAAACCTGGAAACTGAGCATTTTTTGCCCCAGGCCCTAATGACTTTTGGTAGTAAGATTATTCTTTTTACAAAAGAACTAAATAAATATTCGTAAAAGATTAAGTCATATGCAGTTCAAGCCATAGTCACGACGCTCTTGGACAGATCCCAATGCCAGAGATGTTTTTCTTTCACGAGATTTTTGTGGCCTTAAGTGTCCTTTTCTAAAAATAGCAATGAATCCATCCATAAATGGTCATATTCTCTCATTACTTCAGATCCCTCTATTTCCCACAAACTCCAAGTCCTGACCACTTTCGTGAGCTCCAGACAAATATATTCAACTGCCAGTTAGACATTTTCAACTGGAGGTCTGTCAGGCACCTCTTACTCAACATATCCAAAGAGAAAATTTCTATTTTTTACTGAAACCTGACATTTGGATTTCCTGTCTCTATGAATATCTACCCCCATCCCCAAGCCAAGACTCAAAAGTCATCCTTCATTTTGTTTCTCTCAGCCTCTTTCCCCCAGACCTTGAAATAACTAAAGTGTCTGCACTTTCCCAAAAAGTATACATCACAATTTGCTTGCCCTGTTGGAACTAAGCTATTCTTTTAAAAAGCAATCTATACCTCTCACTAGCAAATCAAAGGCTCTCATTTTGCACAATAATCTGGTTGGAGTTTCAGCATAGCCCCAGTGTGGAGAAATGCAAGGTTCTATTTTTTAATGATAATGCCAAAGCCATTGTCTGCTTTAATATTACCCCATCCACGGATGATTTTGAGAACAGCCTTTCAGAAAACCCCAAGAAAAAAGTATTCCTCATCTTCAATCAATCCCTTCAGAAATCAAGTTTTGCAATGCAAGCATTAAGGGGAAGAAAGGGAGTTTTAAAGTTAAAACACACAAATAGTTATCTGGCATGAGTGCCTTGAAGAAATTGTTAATGCCTAAATGCTCCGTGCTTTTCAGTGGCCTGGTGCCTGAACTTAAACAGAACTTCAATAAAAGTCATACAGAAAAAATAAATGGAATGGAATCTAAGGAGCTCAGCAATTATGTTAGAAATGTTTATCTAAGGAGAAAAAACTAAACATCAATTTTTAAATCCTTTTTTATTATACAATATAAAGGAACTGAAAGTTTATCTGTAGATTTCACTGGGCAAATGAAATGCATATGTGTTTGTATTAGGCAGAGTTCTACAGAGAAATAGAACCAATAGAAAAAAAAATATATATATAGACATTTATTATAGGAATTGGCTCATGGAGTAATGGAGGCCAAGAAGTTTGACAATCTGCCTTCTGCAAGATAGAGAACTAGGAAAGCCAGTGGTGTAATTCAGTCTGAGTTCAAAGACCTGAGAATGGGGGTGGGGGGGCTGATGGGATAAGTCCTCTTCTGAGTCTGGTTGTCCAAAAACCAGGAGTGATGATGTTAGAGGGCAGGTAAAGATGGACATCTCTGCTAAGCAGGGAGTGCATTTGCCCTTCCTCTGCCTTTTTGTTCTCTAGGACTCTATGAATAGGATGTTGTCTACTCACCGTCAGAAAGAACCATCTCCTTGACTCTGTCCAACCTCTTCCAGAGACACCCCCAGAGACATACTCAGAAATTATGTTACACCAGCTTTCTGGGCATCCCTTAGCCCATTCAAGTTGATACATCAAATTAACCTAAAAATGGAACTGCCATGCAATCTATTCAACAGTCTGCACAGCCTTTGAAGAATGAAGAAAGCTCAGCATACAAGGATCTTCACAGTGACATGCTTCCTTCAAAGTAGGTGCCTTCTTGCACATATGAAAACTTTGAACAAGCAATGAATGGAACTAACATACTCAGCTTGACCACCTGACTTTGGGTTTATGGTGGGCTTTACTGTTTAAACAGGAACACTCTCATCTGATAACGGGGTGCTGTGTGTGTAGGGAGGTTACCTGGTAAGATGATGTCATGCCCGTTATTGGAATGTAGGGTGTGGGATCCAATTTTAGTCTGCACACTCTTCAAAAGAAAACGTTTGCACGCATTCATCCCTTGTTGCTTCGTCATGCAGAAGCATGGAAGATTCAGATTGAAGTAGCCAAAAACTAAAAGGGTCCTAAAAACAGTAAAAGGAGCTCAGCCTACAACAGTAAATGATGTGAGGCCACAGTCATTTGTGTGTCAGATATTACACAAAGGAAGCTGTAGATTCTTTATCTAAAGCACAGACTGATCAGCAGAGACTGATCTCAAACTCCTGAGCTGGAGCAATCCTCCCACCTCAGCCACCCAGAGGGCTAGGATTACAGGTGTGAGCCACTGCACCAACCTGTTATATTCTATTCACTGGAAGAAAGTCTCTAGGCCCCACTCAGGCTCAGAAGAGGGGATTACACAGAGATATTAATCCTGGGTGTCAAGGATCATTGGAAACCAACTCAGAAGCTGTTAACCATGGGGCGAGTTGAGAAAACTCCACCTTTCTCCCCAGGACCTACCACTCTCCAGCTGTTTGATCTAAGCAAGCCACTTGACAGAGCTACCATGTTGTGGTCCACATGTGGGCTCTGAATAGATCACATGGGTTTAAATCAGACTTCATGAGGCCTGGGAAAGTTACCAAACTTTTCTTGCCCATTATTTCCCTGTATAAAAAAGTGTAAATAATTATAATATTTACTTCATGTTAGTTCTGTGAGAATTAAGTGAATTGAAGCGTGTAAATCACTTAGAAGACGGATTGGGGATAACAATAACAACATGTTTAGTTTATGTGCTTGTTGAGAAGATTAACTGAGTCAACAGATAAGAGTTCTGACCACAGGCCTGGCTGGCAAATGTTCAACCCATGTTGTCTACTCTTGTTAATTCTTTATTCCCTTCACTGGAATCTCTAGGCCCTTTCCTGCCATGGGTATTGTCCGCCTTCATCTGCTCCTCCTCTGGTGTCTATATAGCAAGGTTAATTGTTCTGTGGTGGATAAGCCACATGAAAGAAGGAGCCCTCCATCTTCATGGGAGGCAGCCTGGCTCTATGTGCTGGCCACCAGTGCTTCTGTGGTCAGAGTCCTGATGGGAAGCTGGGCAGATGTGGTCCATAAAGAGTCCAGACAGGGAAGCTGAACAGATGTGGTCCGTAAAGAGTCTAGACAGGGAAGCTGGACAGATGTGGTCTGTAAAGAGCCCTGAGGGGAAAGCTGGACAGACGTGGTCAGTAAAGAATCCTGATGGGAAAGCTGGACAGACATGGTCAGTAAAGAGTCCAGACAGGGAAGCTAGACAGATGTGCAGCTCCACACAGAAGGTAGAAGAAAAGAGTCCCCAGTTCCACAAGAAGATTGAAGGGGACACTGTTATTAGGCCTGGAAATGCCAACCAGGCAGGGAACTCTGGCATATTTGGGGCAGCCCTCAGAGCACACTGGGGTGAGACCGGCCTCTAAAGCCCTGGGCTAAATGAGAATATTCTGCCAAATTTTGCTTAGGAATACTAGTTCCTAAGCAATCAATTCCTGTTGAGTTCCCACTGGGAAATACTGTTCCTGAACAGTCTGCATGGAGAGGAAGTGGTGGCATTTTTAGAGAGAGAGAAAATAAACTTGCTCTGTTATTTAAACCCAAATACTAGAATAAATATTAGAATCTAGGGTCCTCTTAAAGTCGTTTCAAAGCTGCAGAAAGAAACACAATAAAAGTTGAATAAAAATTTATGCTACGTAGTCATCCACACAAGCAAGCTGACTGATTGGTAAATAAAGTATAGTGTGATTATTGTAATGTAAATCACAGACGGTGTAAGGGTGGAGAATTTCCTGCATTAGCAAACTAAGCCTCTTATATTAAGTGAAGCACTCTGGACATTTAATATGGCTTTTACAACCAAAACAGAGGTCTATAAAGGGAGGTCCTGAAATGTTGGTGTGTGTCGAGGGGCGGGAGGAATGTTCCATCTTGCGTTGAATTTCTGCAGGAACGTATATTTTATGGTTTCTTTTAAGTAACAACTCCTTTTTTTCTCATCTTCCCCAACTTAAAGTACCCCATGAACTCTCTGGCAACCTTTGGTTTTAGAGACCTGGCACCACAGATCACAAAGACAGATGAGAACTGAACGACAGACATACATAAATAAATCTTTTAAATGTGACCTTTTAAATAAACAAACTTGGATAAGGCTCAAAAACCCATAAAGGAAGCCCTTTGAGAATAAAGAAATACATTCTATGTATTATATATATTAATAATTTCATATTTTAATGTATATTTACATTGATATATACACATGTATATACACACAAATACATATACATACCTACACACACGTGCGTATACATACACACATATACACATACCACATATAGATATATGATACTGCTGTAAACAAATAATAAAGAAATATAGAAAAACTTTTTAATTTTGAGATTAAAAGCAGAGGAGCTTGGTATTATTTGAGAACAGAGTAAACAACAGATATCTTTGATTACCTTTTAGGGTGGTAATAGGCCATGACTTCTTTTGACTACCTGAACTTCCAAAATTCAGAAGTTTGGGTTCTTCCAACATTTAAGTGGAAAATATTATCATATAATGAGAATGGAAGATTTTCAACAAGAATCATTTCTCGGAATGAATAACTAAAACTCTGGGCCTTTTGGGGAGTCATGATTGCTCCTATTCCGTGGGCAGGCACGCAGGGTGAAAACATCCCTGGGGGCTTTCTGCAAAGTGTTTCACCAGTGGAGAATATGCTGCACTCTCTACGCTGTGATGTACTTTGCAGCACTTGGAAGAACACCCAGGGCCCTGAAGGCCCATCTGGGGTCTTGGAAGGAGTCAGAGCTGGCTGGGAATGGAAGTACAATGGGGGGAGTGTAGGCAGTGATTGGGGGGAGGGGTCATGGCAGTGTGGGGAAGTTATATCCAGTTATGAGTTAGACATTGAGGCAAAACCAGAAGGACATGGGTCCATGTTCAGTTCATGCCTGTAACTAGCAGTGGGACTTCAGAAGATTGAACTAACTATGGAAGACCTCTCTCATCCTTCATGGGGAATAATGAGGGCCAGCAGATTTTTTATGAAGATTAAATGAGACAATATATGTGAAACACTCAAGACAGTACACAGGGCAGTTGAAACCCTCTATGAGAGTAGCTGTTATTATCATCATCCTTGCATTATATATTTTATATCGTCTTCTTTACTTATGGGTCTTAATAATGGCCAGGGATTGGCCTGGCACCTGTAGCTTAGTGGCTAGGGCGCCAGCAACAAACACCAAAGCTGGCAGGTTCGAATCCAGCTTGGGCCCACCAAACAATAACGACAAGTACAATCAAAAAATAGCCAGGCATTGTGGGGATGCCTATAGTCCCAGCTACTTGGCAGGCTGAGGCAAGAGAATCACTTAAACCTAAGAAAGAGTTTGAGGTTGCTGTGAGCTGTGATGCCACTGCACTCTACCCAGGGTGAAAGCTTGAGCCTCTGTTTTAAAAGAAAAAAATGGCCAGAGATATTTTAAAAGGAAAATGTTGGAGAGATTAACTTCATAATAAGGTGAATATGTTAAGTTTTACCTGAAGTATGGCAAAGTGGTTAAAAACTTGTGCTAAAGTTGGAGAAGTCTGGGATCAAGGGCCAGTTCTGATCTGAATGACCTTTAATAAATTTTGAGATTCACCAAGTCTCTTTCTTCATCTATAAAATGAGGGTGATAATAAAAGCTTCTTAATTATGGAATTGTTGGGCCAAATAAATGCCTGTAAAGTTCTTGTCATGATGACTGATACATATCAGGTCCTCAATAAATACTGCTATTAATAAAATAATTGCATGTATTGAAGAATTAAAAAGTATTTAAACGTGTTTAAATAAAAAACATTGTACATTTTTGGTAGTGGTTCTATACCAAATATATATAACAACAGAATGAAAACAAACAGAAATGAAAGTAATCTCCTTGTCTTACCTGAAACAAGTGAACCTACGGTGTAAAGACAATTATATCTAAACCTCTGGTCAATATAGAGAATCATTTTGTGATAAAAGAATTATAACTTACATTTATTTAATTTGTGCTTGCTCACTACTACTATGCCTTATATAAGCCTAATTGAAAATATTTGTTCATATAATCAATCGTTTGTGTATTTAATATTTTTGAGCACCAACTAGGGATTAATTAATCCCAGCTCACAAGGATTCTGTTCCCTAAGTAGTGTGATAAACAAGAAACAAACTAAAAAATGGACAAACTATTCTATATTAAGAATCCTGATGGGTGTCGTGAAGTAGGGAGTTCTACGCAGCTGGGTATTGTGGCCCATGCCTGTTATTTCAGAGACCCAGGAGGCTGAGCTAGGAGGATTACTGGAGGCTAAGAGTTCAAGTTTCATGAGTAGATTTTCCAGTAAAATTGAATTCAGACAGGAAGATTAGGGAGGGCTTCCCAGAGAAACATTACCTGAAGAGTAAGCAGAAGTTAGCTGGAGAAATATTGGAGGCAGAAACAACTGTAAGCATGAAACCTGTGAAGTGGGAGGGATGAGAAGGAGAATTTCTAGGAAACAAGAGACAAGACTGCAGAATGTTGAGCGCTGGGAACAGGTCCTCGCTGAGACAATCAGAGCAGGGAGAACCCAGACTGCCTAGAACCTCACTGGGCAGGTCCAGGGTCTTGGTATGAGCCTAAGAAGAGAAGGAACCAAAATGGGCTTCCCAGCAGGAGGGAAATAGGAATATTTCTACAGTTTAAAGAGTAATTTTTCTGTTAATGTGAAAAAAGGGACTGGAGGAGAATTGAAGTAGATATAAAGGAATTAACCCCAAAGCTACTATAGCAACCCATTTAAAAACTGGTATTTCAGATGCTGGCGGTAGATGTGGAAGGAAGTTGATAGATCAAGAAATATTTGGGAGATAGATTCCACAGGATCCAGTAATTGCCAGGCTCTGGGGAAAGATGGTGAGGTGTCAATGGCCACTAAGTCAGTGACGAGTTCTAGAGAGCAACAGGATAGACGAAGGTGCTGATGGAGTGCCCAACGAGAGCTCAGATACACGGGAGGCACGATAGGAGGTGTGGCATTGGTGGTGGGATTCAATTAAATAATCAGTTAATATAGAAAACAGTGCACAGCAAAGGTAGAAAAATAACAAAATGGCAAATGTAATATTAAATAGGAGAGTGAGGGAAAATTATAAAGCGTCAATTACTGAAGACACCAAGGACTTTAAATGAAGATAAAATCTGTATCAATTAAAGTGGTTTAAATCTTCCAAAGAGAGAATATTTGTCTAAGAGTAACCATAAAGCTCTAGAGTTATATGTAGAATTGCTGGGGAACGATGCCTACCGTCAATCAAAGAAAGTTAATTATTAGTGGTTAGAATACCCACTGTATGTCAGATACTGGTATTTTTTAGCTAATACCCAGTGAATCACTGGATTGCATTTACAGATGAGGCAATGAAGGCTCAGAAAGGACTGACCACCCGGCTAGTAAGTGATAAGTCCAGGTGCTCTTGACTCTAATACTTATGAACTTTTGCCTTTCTGTGTTGCCTTCTATTGCAACATGTACCCAAAGTGACTTCTAAAGGTGCCAATGCCACATTTATCTCCAGTAAAATGTGTAACAATGATTGGTTGGCTTTTGCTTATCTAGAAAATAGTTCTTCATCTTTTGTCATTAGCAGTCCTACTTCTATTTGGCAAATCTCTCTCTGCCATGATGGTGCAGCCTGGTATGTGTGTTAGTAGATGTTCCTATGTCATACTTCCTATGACAAGAGGGTAGAAGGGCCAGTGGCCCTGTACAGACCAATTGAAAGCTTTCTCCTGAAACTGGCATGAGGAGCAGAGTGATGCAAGGTCTGGCAGGTGCAAACCCAGCAAGGCTCTGAGCTGTTCTTGCTGCCTGGGGTCTTGAGCCTCCAGGCATGTTCTGTAGGCTTCCCTGTGATCCTGATAGACCATCTACCTCTTTCCTAAAAGGTTAGACAAATCCAATTTCTGCTACTTTTAACCAAAGAATCTCTCTTACAACATTAAAACCACCCCATGCCAAAGATTTGGGGGCATGTGGAGACAGATATCCTGCCCCTGCAGCTTTTCCATGAGTATTTTTGTTCTGGGGGCTTACGGAGAAGAGGAGGGCACCAGTCTGTTAACTCCCATGAGTAAACACATGAGCAAGGATGTCTGATAAAGTTGCACAGGAGTGGATGTAGGTGCTGGCCATGCTCTCTCTAACCTGCTTAATAAAGGGAGGGTTTACAGAGAAAGTTGAATTGAGCAGAGTTTGGAATGAAGTGGTAAAAGAATTAATGAGTGATAGGTAGGAAGTTGCTTTGTAAGTACAGAATTATATGAAATTTGCATGTCAGTGATATAATTTTATTAGGTATAGACAACAGAAAATAGTTATTTAAATGTGACCATATGCGTATGATTTCTAAGCTGGCCTGTAATGCTTCACAATAAAGTATTTTATATGTTTGAATTTATCATGATCCTTTGTCTTTCTGATAAGCCTAAAATAAAAGGTATCATTCTTCAAATACTTCCAACTCATCTATAATGAATTATATTAACCTCAATTCATGAATCAATGTATTCTTCTGAGATAATACATAGTCTTATTGGAAGGCTAATTCCTATAATTCCTATTTTTTGAGAGAAATGACCACTGCAGATTATGTTAATTTTTGTTTTTTGAGGCAGAGTCTCACCTTGTTGCCCTTGGTAGAGTGCTGTGGCATCATAGATTAAACACTTGGGCTCAAGCGATTCTCTTGCCTCAGCTTCCCAAGTGCTGGACTACACGTACCCGCCGCAAGGCCAGCTATTTTTAGAAATGAGGCTCAGGCTGGCTCGAAACTGTCAGCTCAGGCAATCTACCAGCCTCAGCCTCCCGGAGTGCTGGGATTACAGGTGTGAGCCACCGTGCCAGGCCTAAAAATAATTTTTGATGATGTTTCATTTAGCTATGACTAAAGAATAGGAAAGTCCTTCTACTGGCCCTACTAGGACCTATTGGCAGAACTGAGACAAAAAGCAGCAATTTCTGCGATAAAGATATCTCAGTGTACTGAGAGAGGACATGATTTTGGAATAATGTGTATATGATTACACTGCAAGGTTGTGCTCTATTTTTAATCTAATATAACTAGAAATGAACAATTTATTTTTTAAAAAATCCACTAATAGTTTAGATAAATAAATGTTCTAAATCACTACCTTTTATACCATGGTTTTCCAGTCCCTCCTAGGGGGGCACCAAGGTCAATAAGAAATTAACCTTGTTCTCCAGAATCATATAGTCCAGGTTTTTACCTAACTGGAAGTGAGGAGGAATAAATATGTTAGACAATTGAAAGTACAGAATAAAGAAGAAGGTTGTTGCTTCTAAAGTTGGAGGTTGAAGCCTTTTTTGGAGTTGGAGAAGGTGGGCTCCCAGCCATTCCCCGGCTCCTCTCGTGTCACAGGTGCCTCCTATGACCACGCTTCAGTAGAGAAAAGAAACCAAATGTTATTGAATAATGTGAGCACTGGAGAAGTGTCTGAGAAGAAGAATGGGTGTCCCCTGGGTGACCAGAACAGGATGACAAACACAGGCCCGTGGGACTCGTGCATGCTTGGAACCAGAAGCCCCTGTGGGTAACATGAATCTCAGTGTGCACTTCAGGCCCATTCCCTGCACTGCAGAAAGACACACACTGACCCGGGGAGACTGACGGTGTGAGAACAGCTGACTTCCAACCGTGCTAAAAAGTACTGAAAAGGACTGGAATTCTTCTGATAAATGGGTTCCCACTTATTAATCTTTTAATTCCCAAGATTAAAAGTGGACATTGTCCACTCATACCCTTCAGGCTGAAATGATGTTTGGGAACTCTCTTTTCTTCAACAGTTTCCTTAAGATAGAATTTCATCTTTCAAAAGTATTTCAGAAAGTGAAAAATTCAGTATCTCTCACCTATGTTAGGAATAGCTTATTCACAAAAGTCTAAAATGTACAGACAAAAATCAACCAAAATATTAAATTGGCCCTTTGGCCCGGTTCTGAGCACACTACTGCAGGCATGAAAACAAAATTCTCTTTGCTGTAGGAAAATTAGCACTATGTATTGATTTTGTGGTTTCAAACAAAACATTCCACAAACAAGAATCTCAGGCTGGCACAAAACCAAGAAGCATAGTAGACCATTTCACCACTGAGACCAGCTGTGGGTGGACCTACAAGAATAAACATGAGACCAACCATATGTATGTCAGGCCATTGGCAGAAGGCCTGGTAAGAGTAGAAGTTCATGTGGCTTCTCTGGACTTCTCTACAACCCTGGGGAGTGGGTAACCCCAAGGACCTAATGGTAGCCAACTCCAGTAATCACATTCCAACCTCTAATAGGGCACCATAACTAAAGAAGACCAGGTAGAATGCAGGGAACCATGCTGAGTTTTCCAAATACAGCAATGCATCCTTTCTAGAACAGAGCCAGGCCTCTGCATGCACCAAGGTCTGAGAAAACTCTGGCTCTATTCCATTACAGTGGACTATATTCTGAGGAGCCAGGCCTCCCGCTAGTGGCCTGACCTATGTGACACCATCTTGCCTTTACTCCTATGAGGTCCACAAGTAGCTGGCCTGAGAGAGTGTGGAATGGTCCACTGGGATATTTAGTTTAACCCTGGCATGGGATTCTTGTTTGTAGAATGCTTTGCTTGGAACCACTAAATCAGTTCCTGGTGTTAGCTTGCCTAGAGCAAATGCATGGAACTAGATACCCAGAGGTAGCATGAACTGTGAGAACACCACAAGGCCCTTCAGGAAAAAGAGCAGACAGACCTATGAGACACTCCTGGGTCAGGCTAGACTGATTGATCCCTGAGTAGGGATTCCAGATTTTGCAAGCGCAAATACAGAATGTATAACTATGTGTGCAATAGTTGGGTCATGCATACAGTAAATTTTCTTTCATCATTTATCTGAAATTTAAAGTTAGTTGGGTATTGGTCTTCTCTCTGGCAATGCTATCCCTGAGATAAAGGCTATAATGTAGGAGAGTAGACATGTAATTCTACAGAAGTCATAGCAAAGCCAAGCAACTCAGATAGAACTGCAGTTCACTGGGGCCAACAGTCCTCATCATCCAGTGTGCTGGCTGCCTCAAGCAGATCTGTCTGCAAGAAATTTGTTCTGTAACTACTACATTCAGTAGTAGTATTCTTTTTCTCTTGGCCAGTAATCTCATCCTATTTTTCATTTATTTTCCCCACCATCATCTTCAACATTGCAGATAGAGTTGGCTAAGTTTATCCTGAAGAGCACTGTTGGACTGAAGGGACTCACAGGCTTCCCCTCCTATCTAAGCTCATGGCATACATTATTATCATTGCACACTTTCCTGAACTCACTGCTATTGAACGCTGCCTTCCAGGAAAAGATTCAAAGAGTAAGTCACCAAGTCATGGTCACAGAACTCAGGGGAGGGAGGAAAGGAGATGAGATCATTGGAATAATTTCATCCACATCCCACCTCTGCCCTATTCTGGCTTTGTGCAGGCCCTATTCAAGCAAGTGTAGTATTTGGAAGGGGGATAAAGCTTTAACAAAATAGTGGGGTTTCTATTTTCCCCCAATGGAGTCACTATTTATGCAGTCAATGCCTCCTAAGAAACTTTACCCTCAGCTCCAAAAGGAAGCAGACAAAGAGGAAAGTGACAAGACTTAAAAATGAATGTTGAAAGATGTGCAAGGATCCAGTGTGTTCATTCATGAAATATGAGTTAAGGAAATCTTACAGGGCCAGTTTCTTTCACTTAGGATACACCCGGTGTTCAGGATCTAGAAGACATTGAAAAGTCATGGAAGTATTTGAGACAAGAAAAACGAAAATGTTCTGGTTCCAAGATATCAAAGAAAACTTCAAATTTAATATTAAATGTTTTATCGAATATCTGAAAGTGTAATATTATGTCAGTTATGCAATTCAACTCATAATTACATGAAAAGTTTAGATCAGAAGAATAAAATAATTTCATTTTTGAAAGGCTCGGGATGATAAAAGTTAAAATCCTTTAAGAAATGTCCCAGTAGAAATTAAATTTAATATGGAATGCAAGTGTGTTAAAAAAAAAAGAATGTGTGTTTTTTTTTAAGTTGTAGTTCATGTATTTCAGATTGATACTCTAAGGTTTTAGTTTATTTAATTTTCTCAAACATGAGAAATAAGCCATATTTTACCTTTCATGCATTTAGTACATATAGAGTTGATGCCATCTTGTAGTTCTTTGTTGTTTTAAAATTATTGATAATAACTTTCATTTTGTTTTTTAGTTCAAAATACATTTTTTAAGCGTTTATTGTTATCATCATAAATATATCATCTCTGAAGGGGCTTTAAGAAATTCTCCAATTCAATCTCCTCCCTGTACAGATAGGAACATTGAGTGACTGAGCTGACCAAGGTCAGGTCTCACACTTAATAAAGACTGCTATGAGCCTCCAAATTGGGTTTCCTTGTTCCAGTTCCAGGGTTCATTCCACCACAGCACACTAACTTTAAACTAAAACATTTCCCAGATATTTTTTTGTCATCTTTTGCAGAACGAAAATGCTGACGTTACTTGCAAAAATGTTGGCTCATCTTATTAAAAATACACCAGAAATATTACTCACACGCTTCGTTCTTCTCCGTGGACACACAGATAGCTGCCCCAACCAACCTGCCTGAAAATTATTCATGATTTAGTAAAGATAATTGCACTGTTCATTTTCAAACCCTTTTCATGTTCACTGTAAGTTTTGAGTCATGCCAAATGAATTTGGATATAAATACATGTATTACTTTTGTTTGCAATTATTTCAAATCATAAAGGCAGATATTGAAGTAAAAGTCCTTTGGGGGGTGACTTTGATACAGTATATTAATTTTAATCACATCATTCATGATCATAATGCGGCTTTATCATTTGCTTCTGAATGTTCTTACACGAAAATCTATTTGTCCAAGAGTTTCTGTAGAGCCTGCAACCAGAGTCCTTAGGTGCTCTGAAAAGAGGGTGAGATTAGCACAACAGTAGCTTGTATCTCTCTATAACAATATTTTAAGGTAGATAAAATCAGAGCATATTAGACCCAGAATTATAATGATACAACAGGCATTTTTCAGCCTAAGCTTTAGGTAGGGCAGTTTCTACTCATAGTTCTTAAAATCCTCAAATATTAAGTATAGATATCTTATTCAAAATACGGTTTACATCTTTATTAAAGTCTTACGCTAAAGCCATTTCTCTCCAGATTTTGACTTAAATTATTTTTATGTCTTTTCATTTGTCTTTGTTTTACTTCTTCAGGGACTTAAAAATATATTTCCTGGGCTTTGTGCTTGTGTTCTCCTTTCATATTAATTCAGTCAGAAAGATCACATCCCTATTCATGAACAAATATGTACTTTAAGCCTTTTAAAATCTTATTAGTTTCAAAAAGCCACGATATAGGCTTGTTGTTGTTTTCAATATACAAGAACAAAAGGGAAAGCTGCATTTTAGAAAAATCTCTGTTTTCTATCATAGTGACATTTCAGATTCAAAGTAGTTTAAGAACATTATTAGATGAGCTCGTTGGTATGATTTTTGACAGATGGAGATGAATAAGGGGAAGAGGCTCTGGAACTCTTCCACTAACTACTCATAAAAGAAATGTCATCCTCTTATTCTTCATTTTAACTCCATTTCTTTAAATTTGCCTCCCATTTGGATTAGGTTGTTCAATTCCTTCAGTTAATCCTTCTCCTAGTCCTTATCACCTCATTCTGTGTTCCTTTGTTATTTAAAAGTCCAGGCAATTTTTTTTTTTTTAATGTTGCAGGTTTGCCTTTGTGAGAATAAAAGCATGGGTGCAAAAAAGAAAGTTTAGTTTCTTAAAGAATTCAGAAGATTCCTGTACCACACAAAGGTATTTGGAGGATTAGCAAGCATCTCAGGAATTAGTAAAATGATTTGTACATTGGGGAGTAATGACAACTAGTTTTCTCAGCCCAACATTTATTGATAAGTGACGGAGAGAACCCAGTTCAAACACTGCTGCCTCTTTAGAAGAGAAATAAACGATGATTTTAGTAAGTGTCTTAGGCCAGATCTCAAATTAGTTTTATCTTTTCTTCCTTCTCATTTGTCTGTCTGCTTGTTTGGTGCTATTTTTGTGGAAATATTTGGGTATAGCACAACCTTTTGGAGCAAATCCATTTTCTCTGACGCATTCTCCTAAAGCCTGAATTCTCTCAACCAGGTGTTGTAAAGATGAGGAGGGTCTTGTCACAAATGAGCTTCAGTGCTTTCCAAGCTCTGGTCTGTGGTACCCTAGATGTTTTAGATGTTTCTCAGTATCCCTCCAGCAACTAAAAGATGTAGAAAGTGATAAGTTGATAAGACTCGTGTGTGTGTGTGTGTGTGTGTGTGTGTGTGTCTTTTTGAAGGGCAAGTCAAACACTGCTTTATTAAAGAGATTATTTGTATGACCAAATAGGTCTCCTTACATTATTTGTTTAAATTAAAAATTATAAATATTTGAAAACTACTAATCTAAGTGGATAAAGATGCACTCCGGGAGCCAGGCTAAAATTTTAGCTCCAGTGCTAACTACATCTGAGACCTTAAATAAGTCACTCTATGGTCTTAACCTTTAGTACAGTCACCCACCAAATAGTGGGGTTAGGACATAATCTCTAAGCTCCCCCTAATTCTGTAGCACTATAATCACATGGGAACTTTAGTCACTCAATTTCCCAATAAATTCATTTTATCAAACTGTTTTTATCTAATTTTAATCTTTATTAAGGTGTTTCTCAAGTCTAAAACCAAGTGTCTTCATTTGAAGAATTGTCCAGATTTAATGATTTCAAAAGTCCTTCATAGCTCTCAAAATCCTATGATTCCTATGATCTTTTTGTGTGCTATTAAAAGTGTTCAGGGACACAAAGTATAAGTGTTGAATTTTTGCAACGTTTACTTTCCCTCAGCATACTGATAGGAGAATTTTATTTTAATTTTCTCATTATATGTTCCTTCTTCTCCCATCTCGACAGCTCCTTTAAAAAAAATAAAAAGGGTGGAGGAGACCACAGGAGGCTGTTAGGTAAGTAGAAACAGTTTTGTGTGGAATCATGACATTGAAGCAAGTTGCTTGAGAATAGCTGTGGTGTATGGTATGTGGTCCGAGAACAACGAAGATATTTAAGAAATATTTCTGAGGTCCGCAGATAAACTCCTCAGGTTAGTTTGGAAGTATTTTGTAGCACGGTTATGTTCTTTCCATTGAGATGTAACTCCAGGATGTAATCTGCAGTGTTCGGAGCCTTACAAGGTTTTAACACTTAGAAGCTTTATAAGTGTTTTAGAAAACAGTATTATTTAGTTCTCTAAATATTACAACAGAATCTGAGCTGTGAAACTAGTAAAACCATTACAGGGTTTCTAAAACTCACAACAATACAGCTTCGGCTACTCTGGGAATTGCTCTTACCAACCTATCTGCAGTGGCCGCACCAGTCAGAATTTGCCTCTGTCTCCATGAAGGACTAAGCTGTTACTCTCTCCATCTCAGCCTCCCCATCACCATCTCTCTGGCTCTTCCTTTCCCTCCCTCTTCCTCTTGCTTTCCATAATCCATCTCTGTGGCACTCTAATTCCCTCCTTTCTCTCTGCCAAATAGTTTTCTCTGAGTCCATTTGGACATAGAAAGCTTTCAAAGCTCCTGGGTTTCTACACCCTTAGGTCCAGATACGAGCAAAGATTAACCAATTGCTTTCAGTCCCAATTCCAAATTCCTAGCAGAGAGAATTCAGCCAGCCCAGCTCTGTCTAGGTGTCCATGCCCGGCGTCAGCCTTGGCCAGGCAGTAAGTATTAAAGAAGTGCTTCCTCAGCCTTGATTCTCCCAACAAACATGGGGGCCTATCAGTATTCCTCACCTCTGCAAGTCTGTTTCTAAAATTCTATGATCCTGTGATCTTTCCACACACAGGCTGGGAATATCCTGTGCTTCCCCAGTCCTCCAATTTGCCACATCATTAGGAATTACACATAGCCCATTACCCCATAGGCAAACAAATGCACACTCTGTAATGGGAGGAATCTGAGCGCTGGACCATGAATTCTCTCCCTCTCCAGCCCCACTCAACTGACAGGGATTACAAGATATTATTCACTCTGAGCTTCTGTCTCTGATAGTCAGAATTCTCTAGTGGCCACAAGATTCGTCACTGCCCAGCCTTCCCCAAGGATGTCCTGAGTGCTCTCTGCTTGTTTCCAGGCCTTAATGCTGGTAAAGCACACGGGGTTTCTGAACAACCTATGAATATTAAGTGATAATCCCTCCCAAAGACAGCTGACTAAACTAGGTCTCACTGCCACCAAGGGAATTAAAGAATAGTGACTGAAAATAACGGGGTGTCACCTTACTCTTACAAAAAACTTCCATGGGTCTTTTTTATTCATTCAGTGACTGTTGAGGGAACTGAAGTGTGTTCCCTCAAAATTCACCTGTTGAAACCTCAATTTCCAGTGTGACTGCCTTTGGATATAGAGCATTTAGGCAGGTAACTAAGGTTACATGAAGTCATAAGGGTGGAGCCCTAAGACTACAGCACTGGTGTTTTTATAAGAAGACCAGGAGATACAGGGGTAGGCGTGTGCAGAGAAAGGCCGCATGAGGACATGGTAGGAAGCTCCCGTCTGCAATGGGAGGAGAGAACCTGCACCAGAAACCAGTCCTGACAACATAAGAAAATAAATTTCCTTTGTTTAGGCCTCTGGTTTATGACATTTTTTATGGAAGTCTCAGCAGACTAACACAGTGACCTCACTAACACACATCTGAAAACAAAAAATGAATATTTGTCTGTGGCTCAGGGCCATCACCAGAGGACATTCTCTAGTTTTTACCCTAGATCAATTTCTCCAGTGGCATTAATGTACAATTTCTACTTAGCTGAACTGATCAGCTCTGTGCTGATCTGAACTGGCCACCCAAACAAGCAAAAATGCCAAATCGACCCTGCCACCGTCTGCTGTTTTTGGTTGTCTAGATGTGGTCATAAATGGATGATCACTCACTATAAATTTTTAATGAGAGATTTTTGAAATTAGAAAAGGAGAGAAGCAATTGTGATTTATGGCCTGGCATTAAATAAGCAGAGGTCCACCTGAAAAGCTAGCAGGGGATTTCTCCCCATCAGCTTCCTGACATAGCAGCTCTCCTGGCTATGCGAGTCTTGGGTTATGCAATGCCATTTTCCCTTCCTCTCACTCTTCTCAGAAAAATTCAGTGATACTTCTTTCTGATTCTCAGCTTATGGAATGAAAATTTTAAGGTTATCCAGAAAGCATCATATCTAAACCAAATGAAAATGAGTTGGAGTTATCTGGTACTCCAGTTAAGTAATTCTTAAGTAGATTAGATCAACGATCCTTTTGAAAATATAGGGTGGGGACAACCTTCTTCCCATGGGTTATTTATACATTGCAAAAGTTTTTGGAAGGCCCAGGTATCTTGAAGCCGATCCAACCACCTGTGGACGCCTGGATAATACGTTTATAAGATTATCCATGGCTCAGATCACTTCTCGGATGGGGGGGTCTAGGTTTTCTGAGCTCTGTTGCTGTATGAATTTAGATATTCAGAAAGCAGTAGACCTGGCAATATTGTATGTATTAAATCTGTCCACTGAATTAGGCTATATTACTTTCCTCTCAGAAAAGATACAAACACGTTTATATGCAAAAGGCATAAATGTCTGGCATGGTTTTCCTTTTGGCCCAAAAATTTAGTAGAAGACATTTTGCTTAATGTTATGCATCTCTTAGGTAAAGATCTTGATGATGAAATGATTTCCCCCCTTCTTTCCACTGAGCTTGCTCTTAGAGGCTGTAAAAGTTACACACCTCAATACGTTTACCTTTTTTCTTGGCTCCCAGAATCTTATAGCTACACCTTATTGCTAATAGACAATAACCAATTCATTCCTGAGATAGGAATTGCTAATAGACAATAACCAATTTTTTTTTCCTGAGATAAGCAGGACATAAATGATGAAGCAGAAAAAGTTAACAAAAACAACAAGTACCTTCAGTGACAAGTTAAAGGACAGATTTTAGTTGAAAAAAAAATGATTCTATAATTTCCCATATTAACTCAGTGAAGGGAGTGATACTCTACCCATAATAGAAGATGATACTAGATGTTTTGCCATCATAGAATATTCTTTCCTTCTTCTAGCTAACGGGTTCAGAGAATACAACTAGACATCAAAGACTGTGTCAGGTGAACATTGGGGGTACAAAGGAGGCCAAGTGAAGCCCCTTCCCTCAGGAGATGAGCTATTCATAACTCGGGGGAGAAAGTGATTATGGAGCAGAGTGGAAAATGCCATGTTAGCAGTATACCCAGAAGGCAACTTTCGTATGCATTTTTTTTAAAACAGTAGCTGAGTAGACATGCAACTCCTATCTCAAACTCTGGACGGCACAATCAATCTTTCATTTTGTCATAAAGTCAATGTTCCTAAATTTTCACTTTCCCATCTAATGCTGGCGATCAAAAAGTAGAGTTTCAACTTTGCAATCTACAAGAAGATATATAAATGGCTAAAAATATTTAAAATGCTCAACTAATAATGAATAAAACATCAGATAAAAAATAGACATCTTGTTTTGTTTGTGTGTGCAACCAATTCCACAAAGGAACCTTGAGGGAGCATTGATGATAACGTGGAGGAAAGCTCCATCATAGACTGCCCAAAGGGGCAAATTGGGAATGTACTTCCCGACCCTTAACCATGTAAATAACTTTTTTTTTTTTAGAGACAGAGTCTCACTTTGTCACCCTTGGTAGAGTGCTGTGGCATCACAGCTCATAGCAACCTCCAGCTCTTGGGCTTAGGTGATTCTCTTGCCTCAGCCTCCCAAGTGGCTGGGGCTACAGGTGCCCGCCACAATACCCAACTATTTTCTTGTTGCAGTTTGGCTGGAGCCGGGTTTGAACCCACCACTCCAGGTATATGGGGCCAGCGCCCTACTCACTGAGCCACAGGTGCCGCCCCATATAAATAAACTTTTGATTGAATGTTTTTACTTCTATAAATTTACTCTAAGGAAATCACCAGTTCTGTGTTATATAGACACCTCTACATGTATGTACATATATGTGTGAACAATATTATTTATAATAAAAATTACATAACAAGCTATGTTACCAAAAATGCAATGGCTGTTGAAAATGGTGCTGCAGAATCATTTGTATTAACATACAAACACTTTAATAAGACTATTAACTGTAACCAAAGCAGGTAAAAAACGGAATGTTTAGTAAAATCATGTATATGTATACATGGAGGGTAAGCCAGAAGATAGGAAGTCAATGGGTTTATACAAATACATGTCATTATGAATGTTTTGAGATACACAAAAATCAAGAAACCTGTGTGGACTGAAACAAATGAATCCCTCCCCACCAACACAGATAAGCCAGGAAGCTGGAACTTGTAGGAGTGAATCACCAAGGATACTGCCAACTGTGTTTCTTGGAAGTAAAATAATGGCCCTTAACACCATCTGTCTCAAAACATTCATAGTGACCTATGTATCTAAAGATGTATGGTTAAGAAAGACCAAAGAATGTTTCTAAAACACTGTCTCTAAAACAGTGCTCCTCAACTTGAGTCCCCAGGTCCACTGACATAGCAATCCATCAATGACTTTGTTAAAATGCAGATTGTAGGGTCCAAACCCCATTTTCTGAATCAGGAACAGACAGGATCATATTGTTACACACTTCTCAGGTGATAATTATCCCACAGAGGGATCCATTCAGAATGGGAAAGGAATAATATTAATGCCAATTTCCTATAAAAATTGCTTTCCAAAATAAGAGGCAATTGACCAGAGCTCCCTCTGAGCAAAGTGGAGTAGCTAGGGCAAGAATGTAAGTCATGATGACACTGGATTTTCATGCAGAGAATGAAATACGAATATCCATTAATCCCAATTGAAAGAGCTGAAGAATGGAATAAATTCTCCCTTATGAAAGAATTCCAAATAATATATGTAGAGTCAAAGAGAGGAATAGAAAAATCACCATTAAGCCAATACCATGGTAATTGTTGCAGATATGATTAATTATTAGATGCTAAAATTGATGGATAAAAGTTTGAGGAAAGAAAGGATTTTTGTGTAGTCTTAAAGGATCTCCCTCAAGATATCGATTAATTATAAAGGAAAAAATTGAACTTTATGAAGAAATGTGGCAGATACTATCGAACATCACCAGAAAAAGAAATCCTGATGTCACAGACTCCTTGGAATGAAGCCCAAGAAGGATATATCATTGCTGTGGCACCTTGCCAAAAAGCTATAACCTTATAACATGAGAACAAATCAGACAGATCCAAACTGAGGGACAGGAACAGCGTGAGTGGCCAGTATTCTTCAGAGTGTCATGAAAGCAGGGAGACTGAGGAACTGTTACGACTAGAGGAGTGCAAAGAAAAATAACTCCCAGAAAGATGGGACTCTGGGTATGATCCTGGAAGACAAGAAGAACATTTTTAAAAATTTTTTTTTATTAAATGATAGCTGTGTACATTAATGCAATCATGGGGTACAGTGTGGTGTTTTCATATATGATTTGAAATATTTTCATCAAACTGGTTAACATAGCCTTCATGTCATTTTCTTAGTTATTGTGTTAAGATGTTTATATTCTACTCTTAGAAAGAGTCACTTGTACTCTTGTGAGATAAACCATAGAGGTGATCCCTCCAGTCACCCTCCCTCCCCTCTCCCTCCTCCCCTCCCCTCTCCCTCCTCCCTCCCCTTATCCAGTGCAGTTTACGTAACAGTATTGACCAAGCTTTGATTGTGCAATGGTAACACTTAGTGTGAGATGTTAACATTAGTGGTAGGTGGGTGAGGAAAATAAGCAAAGTGTATACAAACTCTTTGCATCTTTTCTGTAACTCTAAATTCATTGGAAGAAAACTGCCCAGCAGTCCCTTAATTCAGCATTTTTCCCTTCTCACTAAAATATTTATAAATAACAAAAGGAATCATGAAACCACCAAAAACTGACTCTCCTGCTAGTGCCAGATTCTTGAAGGGACTCCCTCGAAATCAGGCTCAGGATGCTAAATTGAGGAACGAAGTTGGTAGCCAACAAGTAGCTTAACCACTAAAAAGAGAGCGAGTAAACCAGTAGGACAGAAAGAAATGAGAAAGACCCATCAGCATGATTCCGCGTCAGCAGCACCTGGCTGTGAAACTGGAGGCCGGTGTGAATGAGAAAGCTGTACAGCCACATCTCCATGTGGGGCGACTTTCGCAGGCAGCAGGAGCTGTTTAGTTTGGGCAGGAGCCTCTGTGGGCCTCTGCTAATCTGCCTGAAACACAGTGAGCCTTTGGCATGCAGAAGGCTCCAGAGACCACGCTGTGCTTGGCTCCTGCCGCCCCACAGCCATGGCTGCACCTGCAGTAGTGCAGTGCCCAGCTCATCAGACTATCAGGGCACAGCCGTCCAGCTCAGAGGACCAGCCACGGTGGGGGGGGTGCCTTCTTGGTGCTGTGTCTGGCCGAGTTGGGGTAGAGAACTTTAGCAGCAAATACCAAAGCAGGAAAGGGAAAAGTTGGCAAAGCCACAACTGATCCAAGATCACATGTGAGATGTCGCCAAGGATTTTCAGAAGTTAGTGGAAAGGTTTAGAAAGTACGAATGGTACTTAGTGAATGGCCAGTGCTGGTGTCTGTTTGTAGAATATGGTTTATTCCATGCTCCTGGCATATGGCAGAGCCCCAATAAATGCTAGGTGTTATTTTTATCATTACTCCGTTTTCACCATCTGGCCGGGGAACTCTGATTTCACACTGGTTAAGCCAGCTATCCGTTATTAAGAACCTTTTCCAGGTGCAGCATGAGTTGGAGAGAGGGGAGGGGTAAGGCGGGAGGCCTGGATCAAAGTGCTGATTTCACATCCACATGGACTCGCACCCCCTACCCTCTCCCAGGAGCCTCTTATTTCTTCTATAAATACAGAGATGTGCTGGGATCACCCAGCTTCCTATTAGGCACAAAGTTCTTTAACTCCACAGTTTTCAAATTTGTCAATTCACTAATTCTTGGACATGACTACATAAGTTCTTAACCATCTGCTCAATATCAGTTGAGTGTGGGAAGAACTTGTTAGAGATGTAAATCCTTGAACCTCCCTCCAGACCTGCTGAATCAGAAACTCCAGTTGATTCTGATGTTCTCTAAAATTTGAGAAGCATAGTCCAGACTCTCTCCTCATTTTTCAGGGAAGAAAACAGACGTCCTACAAAGAGATGTGACTTGTCTGAAAGTCCAGAAGAGGTGTTCCTGTAGGGCAGGACCTGAATCCAGTTCTACAGCCTGCCCTCCGCGATAACACTACCAATAATAGCTAACAGGGAATAAGCCCTTCTTATGTGTCAGGCATTGGGCTAACGATTGAGTGCAGATACCACCTTTAACAGTACCCGACCCTGTCAGGTAAATGTTGCTGCATTTCCCTATTCAGATTAGTAAACTGAAGTTGAGGAGAGGTTAAGCAGCCTTCCCCTTGCCAGCCACAGAGCTGGCCATTGAGGAGCCTGAATTTGAGCTTAGTGAGTCTGGAGCCCAGGCGGACCCGTTTCATCATTGTGGCTACAAATCTCATCTGCCCCACCTACAACACTGCTTCTTACACTGCTTGCATACTCCAAAAATGCAAAATCAGAACGCAAGAATTGGCCCGCTCTGAACATGAATTTTTCTTAAAGATTGAAGGGAAAATGTTTTTTCTATTAAAATAGACATTAATGGATTAGCAGGTCAAATTTACATAGTATTTTAATAAAACACACAACTTTAAATAACACATAGCATGACAGTGACTGCTTCAGCTGGCACCACAACGGGTAGAGTTAGGTATCCATTCTCCTCCGAAATCCTACTCAGAAAAAGTTGGAGAACACATCTCCATGTCACCGGTAATATTAACTTGGTATTTTTATAATCAAACAAGGGATATTCAATGAAGCCTAGTAGGTATTTAGCACATTTTTCTCCTTTGTATTCAGTTTGCTAGCAGAAAGCACAGCAGTGCTTGACTTGACTTGCAGACAAGTACTGATTAAGTATCAGCTCTTTTATCAAAAGTTCTCACATCTTAATGCTCCCATCACCTGAATCTCCAGCCCTACCAATATCCACATTACAAGATCCTGTTATAAGTGAAGAATCTCAGACCCCACCTCCTGCCTCCTGAAAAATTTGCTTTTTAAAAAATTTCAGGTTAAATCATAGGCGTGATCCCACCAATCACGCCTATGATTTATGTTATAAGGGTACATGCGAACCTTACTAAATGTAGAATATAAATGTCTTAACACAACTAAGAAAATGACATGAAGGCTATGTTAACCAGTTGGATGAAAGTATTCCAAATTGTATATAGAAACAACCCACTGTACTCCATGATAGTATTAATGTACACAGCTATGACTTAATAAAAAATAAAAAATCTCAAATGATTTGTACGCTTTTAAAATTTCAGAAGCACTGCCTATGTTATCTACCTACTCTCAAAGTTAATACTGTATAGTCTAGACCACTCATTCTCCAAGTGCGGTCCCTGGACTACACCATCAACAGCACCTGGGCACCTGTCAACAGGTGCAAATGTTTGATCCATTCCAGACTTCCAAATCAGAAACCCTGGCAGCGAGGCCTGAAATCTCTGTGTTAATAAAGATTTTCTAACTTTTCTTCATGTTATGGACCACCTGCAAGCATTTTTTAAAAATATAAAGTCCAAGCCTCACCCCACACCAATTAAAAAAATAAAATTCTTAGACCAGTGTTTTACACAATAAAATCATCTGGGAAGCTTTTAAAATATACTTGAGATATAGAACCACGCTCTTCTGAGATTTCAAATTCAATTACCAGGTCTGATGCCCGAGCATGGTATTTTAATGTATCTCCCAGTAGTATTTTGTTATTACCTGTGGTTGTACCACTTCTAAAATCGCAATTAACATATTCCACGCTCTGCTTCCTCCTATAGTTCCAGCTGACTCTTTCTAGCACCCCCGCCCCCAACTCCAGAGATTTGGCCCTGCTGGGACCTCAGATCCATTGCTCTCTACATTTTATATCTGTTGTTGGGTATGTTCTCATTTTTCTCTCCACCTAGCTTAGGTTCCACAGGCCATCACTGTCATAGAAACACTCCCTGGCCCCCCTCTTTCTCTCTTTGTACCCAGAAAAATCTCAACGTTGGTTAAATACCACTTCTCTCAGATTGTATAATTGTTCAAATAGCCCAATTCCAGTGGAGAAAAACACCAGGCATGCAGACTAGAGACGGGCCTCACTTTGTATTTGTGATAGCAAATCTCAAGTGGACGCTCAGTACGTCCAGACAGCCCAACAACGCTCCCTCTGCTTCACTTCCCAGTCTCCTATGTGGCCAGTTAACACGTATTCCTCACCCTTGAAATCTTAAAAAGCCCTCTGCCTTGCACTCTCAGCTGATGACCTGGCTTTTCATTTCACTGAGAAAATAGGAGCAACATGAAGAGAATGTTCTTCCCTGCTTCCTACCAACCTTCCTACCAACCTTCCTACCAACCTTGAGCCCTGCCTGCCATCCTGCCCCCATGACGAATGGGCAGGGCTTTTCCAAGGGCCATGTTTCCTCCTGCTCGTTCTCTGGATCTCACTCCAGCAATTTGCTTTTGTATCTTCTCCCTCCTCCGCCGAATCATTGACTTTTCCTTCCTGATTGGATCAATATAATTGGCAAACAAACATCCTGAAATATTTTATTTAAAAACCTTCTCTCATCCCATGTTCTTCTAACATCTCCTGTATCATTCCTTCGCTTTATAAAACAAAACTTGAAAGTGTTGTCTATATTAGCTTCCTCCATTGCCCCATTTCTAATTCTCTCTCAAATTACTCATATGAAGTTTTGTCCCATCACCCTACCTGATCTCCACTCCACTGAAACTTTGGTCATCAAGGTCGTTGGTGTTGGCAAATTCAAGGGCGATGTTTCTGTCTGTACCTTTCTTGATTTCTGAACAGCACTTAGCAAAGTTGACCATTCTCTCCTTGAAACATTTTTTTCTTGACATCTGCAAAAACAGAATATTCTTGTTTTATTCACGTTTTATTCATGCTTTGAGTTTTTATTTTTCCAGTCTTCTTTGCTGGATTGTATTTCCTGTATTTCTTTCCTGTATTCCAACCTCCAAATTCTGGAGGGGCCCAGACGTGTGGCCTCCGCATCTATCTTCTGTACCTACACTATGCAATAGGTATTTCATCAATGCCATCATGTTAAAACCCATTTGCAGGCCTGATGACTTGCACATTTGTTTTTATAGCCCCAATCTCTTGCCTGAGCCCCAGACTCCATCTCTCACCACCTCATAGCTTCTTAAAAACCATCTCAAACTGGGTGTACCAAAGCCAAGTGCTTAGCCTTCCCTGTCGATGTGTTCCTTCCAATACTTTCCAAATTAGTCTATAACCACATCATTAGTCCTGACACTCGGACAAAATCTGTGGAAGCATCAGTGACTCCTTCCTCTCTTGCTGTCCACATTTAACTCACCAGAACTCACTGCCCATTCTAGTTTCAAAATATATTCCAAATTTCTTATCAGCCAGGCTCACCTTTAAACCTTTGGCCTGGTTCAAAACAGCCCACTTCCCAACTCATGTCATGCCTCATTCTGAGCTATATGGATCTGGACTTGGCTCCGGTCCTGGCTTGGCCACATCCTAGATAGGATGTGAAGCAGGTTACATCACCTCTGGAGTTCAACTTCCAAAATGCTACTACGTATATGTATGTGTGTATATGACAACTGTCTGGAAAGTGTCCAGCCGTGTTGTATGAGAAAGAGATAGACATAGCCAGATACTTCCCAGACAGCCTTTCTATGTGTGTCCACATGTCCATATGAACGTACGTATTTACAGAGTATTGGCAGACTCCAAATCTGACTTCTTCTCACCATCTTGGGAACTATGTCTCTTGTTCAGTGCACCACCATCTTTTGCCTGGGTAATTAGCAAATTCCTTCAAATTGGTCTCCTATTCCTTTCTTGCCTGTTCCCACCCACATATTTCGTTCTTTGCCAGCAGCCT
>NW_003852408.1:11470398-11503826 GCF_000181295.1 Otolemur garnettii | reverse complement strand
GGAATATTTTCCTATCATAGCTCACTTTCTCCTCTGTCCACCAATAGTATTTTGGAGCCAGCGTTTACCAGCTTCCAAGGAGCACTTGTGAGCCTCTATTCTCATCTCTGTGATCGAAGATGTCCCTTTGGCAACTGACATCAACTACAGGGGGAGTCTTCACGCCATGGATTTAGCAAATGCTACAAATCAGAGCTCCCTTCACTATTTTGTTTTCAAGAGAATGCACCACCACACCTACAATAACACATCCCTTGGTTTATTACTTGGTTTTATTTTTCTTCATGACACGTATCACTATCTAACATTACATTAAAATTTACATGTTGTTCATTTTCTCCACTAGAATGTAAGTTCCCATGAAGACAGGAACTTTGCCCGTTTTGGTTACCCTTTTATCTCCAACACCTCACGTGGCATATGGTGTCCTCGAGGCTCAGTATTTATTGACTTAGCAGATAAATGAACAGTGAACATAATTTCTGTATTTGAAAAGTTAAAATTCGCAAATTGCTTTCAGCTACATCCTCCCTTCTTTTTGTTTGTGTCTTTCCTTTCCCTTTCTTATTTTCCTCAGTCTTTATACTCCCAGGATGGGGTTAATTTTCATTTGTTCCAAAGATTAAAATTTCTTTGCATGTCAATGACTGAGGAGAATTCACAAGGAAACCCCCTCATTTCTCCAATAGGAAGCTTGTGAGCATTGCTACCTCTACTGTTATCATATTGTTGAGTTTACTGACCTATCTCTTTGAAAACAGTTTATCATTGGGCTCAGTCACCATCCTTTGTGGCATAATTCTTTCAATATATATTCTTTTATAATTCTTAGCTACAAGTTCATGTCTCCTAAAACAAAGAAAATAGACCTATAAAGACATAAAAGCAAGTAGGGCTAGAGAAGGTGGAAAATCGTACATCAAGTTGAGAAAGTGAGTCTCCTCAATGTACTGGGTTTGGTGGGGGACTGAGTTTTGTAATTTCGTTGTTCCCCTTATTTTCTAGCATGTGCCTCCCCTTTCTCAGCCTTCTGAATCATCTCTTTGGACGTCCTTCTGTAGAATGCTTTGTATGTTTTCTAAGACATTGACCTCAACCTGATGCTGTTGAGCTGCTTCTGCTAATGGACTCAATGTGCAGGAGAAAGAATGGGAAGGACACCTGTGTTACCTTGTGTTTCATTACAGGATCCTGCAGACAGTCAATATGGAGGACTAAGTTGTATGATGGTAAGTAACAAAGCATTTTTGGATTCCCTTGGATGGTGTCAGCAGAGCCTGCAATTGCTGAGCTTTTCTAAAATGAGCAGCTATCTGTGAACGAGCACATAGTCACAGAAATGTGATTGGCACAGAGGGTCAAAGGCAAAGACTGGTTCCAAGAAATGAATTATTTTACTCTGTCTTCGTACTTTATTCCAGAATGGTGACACATAAGACATTAATCTACCACGTTTGGTGTAATCTTATAAATATAAAGAGGTTATTTTTCATTAATTTTATTAAGAATAATTGAACAGGGAACACAGGGGATTATTTTTCTCAAAATGGAGCCATGTGACAATTAATAAATTGTACTGCCATTTCTTTCTCCAGCCTCATGTGTCAGGAATGGCTTCACAATTGAACAGGTGTTTTAATAACAGACTGGGAATTGCTTAAAAATATATCCCTGAAATGCCTTTTGCAAGAACTTAAAGTAAGACACATTATTAGAACATCAAACTGAAAAGCGGCTGATCTTGAGAAGGCCTGTCTTTGGGCACAGGCAGGACAGATGAGGTGCAGGGGCACGCGCTGAGGAGTGCTGGGAACGCTCTCCTGTGCCCAAGCTCTTTCCTGCTTGGTTCAGTAATGCTTCAAATTGAGCAAATGGAAATTTTCCTTTGTTTTAATATTTTTTCAATATCTCTAAGGTAGATGAAATAGATTCTTTTCCTTTTTTATGTGTGTCTGCATATCTGTGTGTGTGTCTATAGGTGTGTATTTTGTGTGATGTGTGTGCCTCTTTCCCTTTTCCCGGAGGAATATTGATGGTTGGGAACCAGATGAAGAGCCCTTGAGGAGCTACCAGTCTGGATGTGCCTGTACATCTGTGCGCATGTGCTCTGATGTAGGGTATATATGTGTCTCTGTGTGCCTGTAGCAGCTCCTTTTCTAGGAGCAGTTTTTATTTAGGAAACCAGATAAGGAAATCTCGATGGACCCAGATTATGATGAAGGAGAGGAAAAGAAGAACCTATAAAGAGAGAGGGATTTTCAGAATATGAGGCTCATCAGCCCTGATAGCATCTTTCAGACTCTTTAAATAATCATTTCCTAAGTTTTTATTTAGAGTCCTTCCTAAGATGGGAAACATCAAATGAAATAAAAAATATCGAATCAGTGACTGTGCACCAATTCAGAAGATTTCCTTAAAAATGTTTACTTTTTATTCATTGGGACTTAACAGTTTCTTCCTGACGACACTACCAAACCAACTGCCCCCAGATGCTCCCTTTTTTCTAGCCTCCTTTATTTTTTATTATTACCACTCAATATGAAGCTATTTGTTCACTTGTACATTGGGAGTCTTTGCCCACTGGGTGGCGAGCTCCGTAGGGTGGCTATGGTGCCAGGAAAAGCCCTGTTGGCACTTCCTGGGATCTGCAGAGTCATTTCAGCTTTCCTACGGAATCCCCAGGTTCCAACAAGACCTGGTGGTTTGCATCTAGAGGCCTGGATGTAACTGAAGACAGAGAGATGCTCCCTGCTACTGTAGAACCTCGGATCTTGGACTCTTATAACAGCACCAGGGTAGTCAGTCCAAGGGTCAGGGGTTCCAAGAGATTTTTCAGGAGCAGAAGACAGTGTGTGAACACATCTTTGATATAGCTCGCCCTCTGTGATCTATAGGAGAAACTGAGGCAGCCTAAGACACAGAATAACCTGTTCCATGGAAGGCTCTTAGGTAAGGATCTCTGAAATTTATTCTCTTATTTATGTCCTATGTGGACTTAGACAGAGTTCTTAACTTTTCTGCTTTGTGAAATAAAGTAAAAATCTGTGAAATCAACAACAAATACTCCTTTGTTTCCTCTTAGATCAAAAAGATGGAGACTTTACATCTTTTGTATTAACCTGGATAGAGTTGGAACACATTCTTCTGTGCTAAAGAAGTAAATACTAAAGTAAAGTATCAAAGGAATGGAGAAGCAAGAATCCAATGTACTCAATTCTAATATAAAACCAGTAGGTGAACACTGCTCATCCTAGCAGAGACCCCGAACACGGAAGGGCAGTTGACCTGTGAGAATCCCCAGGCCTCCCTAATGACCCACAGGCTTTTCCCCAACTACCTTCCCCAGCATTTTATTGCAACCCATAGTACCCCGTGTAGAAAAGTATAAAAACTCCCCGGCCATTGTCTCAGGGCCACTCCTTCTCTACCACGCTGATAGCAGGAGTGACCTGAGGAAAAAAATATATATATAAATAAAGATACTCCTTGGTTTTCCAAAAACAAACAAACAAACAAACAACCCAGTAGATGGTCTAATACATACCCACGTAAGAGAAAAACTCAAATCAATTCAAGATGGGGGGCAGGGGAGTGAGGGAGCAGGGAGAGGAGAGGAGAGAGGTGGATGAGGGGTTATGGTGAATGGCACACCTCTTGGGGCCAGGACCCAGTGATAAGAGGGACTTTACCTAACAAAGGCAAGCAGTGTAACCTAATTCTTTGTACCCTCAATGAACCTAAAACAATAAAAGAGGCCTTTGAAATTAAAAAACAGATAAAATAAAATTAAAAAAATAAATAAAAAAAGACCTATATCGAGCAATCAGCACAGAGCTTAGCACCCACAACCACTGAACACACATGTGTTAGTGTTGCCGGGAACATTATTACTGCCACTGCTCAGATGTGTGTTCCTGCTCCTACTGCTACTCTCATCATACCCCATGGGCTGCTTGGACCTGGAGAAATAATTTAGCAGCATTTCGATTCAATTTATGAACTAGATTGAGGCTCTATTGTATATAAGGTCCAAAGCTGAATGCTGTGGAAAAATTGAACATGAAGAAAACATTGCCTGACATCTATTTATAATCCAGTAGGTTTGGAAGGCATACAAAAACACAAAGCAAACCAAACCAAAGGCACCGTCTGATAAATATTGTAGGAGAGATATAAACAAAGGGCTGCGGGCCCTGCAGAAGGCAGAGCACTTTCAGCTGGGGGATCATTTCCACCCAGAGGCCCAAATCAGGGTCCTAAAGGAAACCAGTGAGAAGAAAGGTGAATGGAAAAGGACACTTCACAGGCAGAGTCACAAATCTGTCACACAACAGGAGAAAGAAAACGTTAGGAATAACACTGTAGTTTTGTTTTCTCTTTCCTCTTTTTTTGCAGTTTGTGGCTGGGGCTGGGTTTGAACCTGCCACCTCCGGTATATGGGGCCAGCACCCTCCTCCTTTGAGCCACAGGCACTGCCCTGTTTTCTTGTTTCTTTTTGCGAGTGGAGACAGAGTCTCACGCTGTCATTGTGGGTAGAGTGTGGCGTCCTGCTGTCATCATATCTCACAGCAACCTCAGACTCTTGGGTCTAAGCAATCCTGTTGTCTGGGCCTCCCACATAGTTGGGACTACGGGCGCCAGCCACAACACCTGTGTAAGTTTTCTATTTTTAGTAGAGATGGGGTCATGCTATTTCTGAGGCTGGTCTCGAATTCCCAAGCTCAAGCACTCTGCCCACATTGGCTTCCCAGAGTGCTAGCATTACATGTGGGAACCACTGCACCCAACCTACTCCTTGTGTTTTAAACCAGAAGATCTAAGAGAAGGTTAACATAAAATAATAACAACAACAACAATAATAACAAGGCAAATAAAGCCTTGTGGGGAAGAAAAACGATGCTTGTGCATCTGTGTGGACACCAGACCAAACACTCAGGAGCGCACTCTCACCTCGGCTGAGTTCTCCCCACGGGGCATGTGAGTATAGGATCAGATTTCTTACCTACCTTGGCTTCGATGTTCCGTGCTCATTTTTGGCACTGTTTTTTGTTTTTGTTTTCCCTCATTCTGATGATATTTCCCATAGGACAGTCATCAGTGATTGTCTTTTTTCACCGTGAGAGCTAAATATGCTCTATAAGTGAAAAAGCAAGTCCCTCCGCATTTCTCCCTGTCCGAGCTCAAAGGCATCAATAACTCTGCAAACTCAAGGGAACACGTGAGACGTTTTAAAGTCAGCCGCATAATGCTTGCCATGGATCACACCTGCTACTGGAGAACAGCTGTGTGTGTGGCTGTGATATATTGGGGGAGAATTCACACTCAGTAGCCCTTGTACTTCCACTTCCAACTGTGTTGTGTGCTATTGTTAGTATTTTGGCCCAGAATAGAAAACATATTGTAGAAATACCAGCTGGCTCCTGTGTAGACATTCAGTTAATTTTTCTCCAAAGACTGTGCTCCTTTGTTCATCTGGACTAATTATTTTTGTGTTCATCAAAACAATGGGGCATATTGCAGATGAGAGAAAAGAAGTCACATTCATCTTCTGCACAAGCCTTTTGGGTCAGGGTAAGGGAAATTGGGGGTCTTGGCATTACTCAAAACCTGTGTTCTAGCATCACTGGAATTTAACAGTAGAGGTAACGTCTAATCCCCACAATTTACTGATAGACAATGAGAAGGAAGGGTGAAATATGACTAGCACAAGGTTAAGTGAGTTAAAGGGAACACAAAGACTCGAATCCCATTGGACTTGGACTTGGGAATCTTAACACCAAAAGAAAGAGAAACAGGAAGGGAATAGAAAAACATGGAGGAGGCAGGAGCAGGTCACGCTTGTAATCCTAGCCCTAAAGGTTGAGGCAAGTGGATCTCCTGAGCTCAGGAGCTCGAGATGAGCTTGAGCAAGAGTGAGACCCAATCTCTACCCAAAATAGAAAAACTAGCCTGGCATCGTGGCAGGTACCTGTAGTCTCAGTTACTCAGGAGGCTGAGGTAAGGGGATTGCGTGGGCCCAAGAGTCTGAGGTTGCTATGAGCAAAGATGCCCTGGCACTCTACCCAGAATGACAGAGAGAGCCAGTTACATGGAACAATCTGTGCTCAGACACAGCCACTGCAGGGTCCGAGCCTGAGTGTGGCTGAGAGAAGATGGTTACCTCTACCACCGGGGCTCACCAGAATCCTGGCAGCTAGTTCATCTTTACATGGAGCAGGGAATACAGGGTAGGAAAACTGGCTGAGCAGTTTAACAGTGTAATTTCTCTACCAACTTCAAGAGTAATCCCTGTGCCTCCTAAGCTCGTTTCTGAATGCACAGACTGCTGAAGGCCCCTATTCGCTCTGTGCAGTTACACTGTGTTTTTAAAAATTGAGGTAGCAAATTGAAAGTTTCTGGAGTATCTGTTAAGAACCTTCAGCATCTCTGAGTTAAATGCATCTGAGAGAAGTCATGTCAGGGCTCTCTGCCCTTCTCCCTCAGGAGATTAATGCAGGGGCACACGCCTGTCTGTTCAGCCAGAGTTCAGGCTTTCTTTTTCTCATCCCACCTCCCCATCACTCCATCCCTCCTCTTCTCTTCCCCTGACCTGTTGAATTTAGCTTCTCGGGCCTCACCTTTCACTATGGAGAGAGAGTTATTATAAAAATCTGGGAAGGAATAGAATCAAGGAAGCCAAAAAGCCTAAATATAAGCTTCCTATAAGCATTCTAGTTTTTTCCCTAGGACCTCCTTATTAGTGTTCAAATGATCACAGACAAATAAAGTCTACCTGAAAAAGTATTGTTAACTTTCTTCACGGCACACACAAGCGACTTAATGGAACACAGCTGCTAACCGTATCAGTGTCTGCAAAAGACCAAAAAGACCTAACTCTTTAGGTATGTAGCAGTTTGGCTATGACCAGGGTCTCTTGTTCTATTGCTATTGAGGAAGACACCAGTTGCTTTTTCTTTCAAATTAATGTCTCTGAATTCCCAGTCTACTTCAGAGTAATGCACCCGATTTTTTCAAGGATAAATAATTTCTAAAGGCATTAACCTACCTTAGCATCTCTTCCTGTGATAAAAACGAAACTGCCTGTTTCTTGACAATGATGATCTTTTGTTTTAAGGCAAAGTTGAGTAATTCATTTGGATGCAGATTTTAGTTCTGTGTAACATAAAAAACAGATTAGCTGCTTAATTCCACATTAAAAAAAAACAGGTTAACTCGTATTCTCTCTTAGTGGAAGTAAATTCCCTGTTTATATCTGTGATTATTCTAGCTAGTGGATGAAAGTCATCCACTTGATGATTTTCTGCAACAGTAGAAAGAGCAAAAAGCAAGTTTGCAGAATTGGTGAGTCTGTCTAAGGGAAGACTAAATCAGCCTTTTACTCTATTCAAGGTGTAGGGGTTTTATATACTTGCCTTTACTTTCCTATGTTTCTTAAGTAGAATGCAGTGTTACTTTTATGGGTGTTATTTTAAACTCTATTTTTATCAATAAATAATAATTTTCCCTACTCATGTACATAGTGATATTTCAATACATGTAACATATAGTGAATGTATCAGTATACTTGTCATCTCAAATGTTTATTGTTTGTGTTGAGAATGTTTAAAATCCTTTTTTTGATTGTTTCAAGCTGTTTATTATTGTTATCTATAGTCATCCTGCAGTGGTATAGAACGTTAGAACTTATTCTTCCTACCTGTTTGTAATTTTGTATGTTTTAACAAATGTCTCCCTGTCTCCTGTTGCCCCCACCCCTCCCAACCTCTACTATCTATCTTCTCTTCTACTTTTTACTTCAATGAAATCAACTTTCTAATGTCCACATATGTGTATAAGTGAGAACATGTGGTGTTTATTTCACTTAACAGAATGTCCTCCAGTTCCATCCATGTCGCCACAGTTGATAGAATTTCATTCTTTTTAAGGCTGGGTAGTGTTCCATTATGTGTATATATACCACATTTTCCTTAGCCATTCATCTGTTGTTGGCTACTTGGGTGGATTCCCTATCTTGGCTACTGTGTATAATGCTCCCATAAATATGGCGGTATGCATATCTCTTGGATAGAATAATTTCCTTTCCTTTGAAAAAGTCCCCAGCAGTGGGCTTGCTGGATCATACAGTCCATATTTTCAGGTTTTTGAGGCGCCTCAACCATGTTCTCCATAGTAGCTGTACTAGTTTGAATTCCCATCAACGGTGTTTACAATTTCCCTTTTCTCTCTATCCTCACCAGCATTCATTATTATTATGGTGATGATTAGGTGACAACTGTGCTGACTGGGGCGAGATAATTCATGGTGGTTTTTATTTACATTTTCCTGATGATTACTGATGTTGAATATTTTTTCATGTTTTTTTTTTTCCATTTGTATATCTTCTTATACCATAAACAAGTAGGATTTATCCCAGGAATGCAAGGAAGATTCAACATATGTAAATCGATAAACATCACACATCACATCAATTGGATGAAGGACAAAATGTTCATCTCAATAGATGCAGAAAAAGTTTTAGATAAAATTCAGCATCTCTTAATCATAAAAATTCTTAATAAATTAGGCACAGAAGGAAAATACCTCAGTGTAATAAGGTCAACATATGACAAACCCACAGCCAGCATCTTGCTGAATGGGGAGAAGCTGAAAGCTTTTTCTCTAAGAAATAGAATAAGACAAAGATACCCTCATATCAGTCATGTTCAACATAGTCCTACAAGTCCTAGCCAGAGCAATTAGGAAAGAAAAAGAAATAAAGAATATGTAAATTGGAAAGAGGAAGCCATATTGTCCCTATTTGCAGATGGCTTGATCTCCCAGAGATAGAAAAACCTAGCCAGGTATGGTGGCTCACACCTATAATCCTAGCACTCTGGGAGTCCAAGGCAGGTAGATTGCTTGAGTTCAGGAGTTCAAGACAAGCCCAAGGATAGGTGAGACCTCATCTGTACTAAAAATAGGAAAATTAGCCGGGTGTCATAGCATAGTCTCAGCTATTCCAGAGGCTGAGGTAGGAGGATCACTCAAGCTCAGGAGTTTCTGGTTGTAATGAACTATGATGGGCCACTATACTCTACCTGGGGCAACAGAGTTAGACTCTGTCTCAAAAACAAACAAAGAAACAAAGAAACAAACCTAAAGACTCCAGCAAAAAACTCTTAGAAGTGACAAATTCAGTAAACTGGAGGATACAAAATTAATATACAAAACTCAGGAGCTGAAAATAAATCATTGTTATTTTTGAGCTCTCCCAAACTACTTCAGATATCAATCCCCCCTATGTGAAATGAGGAAGGCCACAAATTTTTGTCTTGCTTTCCACAGGAAGTGAAGTCTTTGCATCTGGGCTGACCTTGTGACTTTGACCAATATAGTGAATCATATCCAAGATTCTTTCTGTAAATATCCTTAGCCAGATCCTCGAGTTTATGAACATCCCCTTCTCTCTTTCAAGTTGTCACAGGAAACAGTTTCACTGATTACTCCGCCATTACACAACTTGGGCCCCCTTTATTCAACTTCGAAAAACAATTTTCTCCCTATCCTTCATACTTGAAAAAAAGTTTCCTTGAGGCCCTTCCTGCTTGCACAGCCACCATTTCCAAAGCCAGGGCTGCTTTTCTGCCATGGCAGCACTGTGCTTCCAGTATCAATTCTGTTTTAAGTATATATTACTGTAAAACAAACCACTCTAAACTTAACAGTTTAAATCAGCAACATTTTATCATCTCTTATAAATCATGGGTTGACTGGATTCAGCTGGGTGGTTCTTCTGCTCCCTGTGATCTCATATGGGAGCTTACTAGAGTGTAAACTAAGCCCTTCCACAACCCCTGGACTGACAGGTGATGCTGGTTGTCAGTCAGAAACTAAGCTGGAACTATCAGCTTGGGTATCAACATGTGGCCTCTCCATATAGCTTGGGATTATTACAGTCAAGGGGAAGATTCCAAAAGAAAGTATCCCAAGAATAAGTGTTCTAAAAGGGGGAGAAGTAGAAAATTCTAATATTCTTAACAGGTTAAATTCAGAACTAACAAGTCATCCCTTTGGACACATTCTATAGGTTAAGGTATAAGAAACCACAGTTCCAGGGGAAGGAACTAAGCTGTACTTATTATTGAAGAATCCGTGGCCCCCTTTAATACACCTCAATTACATTATTAATCCGACACTGTTTGTCTTCATAGGTTCTTACATTCCCTGGACATATTATCAATCACTAACTTTCCAAATATAAAGTTACAATAAAAAATGTAGGGTATAAATAAAACCAAACTGCAATGATAATTGAAGAGTCTAAGTGGGGGATGGGTATTAATTATACTGGTGTTTTACTTTTGTACTTATTATATATTTTCCACAGTAAAATATAAGAGAGGGGAGGTAAATACTGGGGATAGCGGTATATTCTTAAATGATAATCTTGTATCGGAGCCTAGCTGACTAGCAATAATGTTAGCTGCTTAATGACTTCTAAACAGATTTTCAAAACACCAGAATACATATAAAATAGATATAGGTACATGGAATCTAATTAAATGCATGCATTTACCTTATTTTGATGATACATGAAGAGGGTACAGTTCTTAAAATGTGTCATTGCCAAAGCCTGAGGAGGTATTGCTGTGTAATTACAGATAGAGAGAAATACACGCAGTAACAGAAAGGCGCTCGAAGACTTCATTAGAAAGTCTAAACTTTGAGCTGCTAAACACAGAGAAACTGAACATGCCATTCACGAAATGTGAGATCTGATATGTGTTATCTATGTAACATACCCAAGAATATTGCCTGGAGTACTTTAAGCACCACCGTGGCCGCAGCAAGAAGTGACCTGGCTGACACGGGCCCATATGACTCAGTATAGAACCCGATTTTTGAATGCAGAGGTGGATGACAGAGGGTACAGGACAAGGAGAGTGACTAGAGAAGTCCCAACCTCAAACAAGGGAACGTGTTTCTCCACAAGCATCACCCAAGTCACAGGAACAAAGTCTTGGTAGATTATTCCCTGCTGTGATGTTTGCTTCATACAGCTGGCAAAGTCAACCAAAGAATTAATTGGGAAAAATAAGTTAAATTCATATTGAGAACCATTGAGCTGTGTCTCTAAAGAGTGCGTGTGTGTCCCTAGGTCTCTGCTTGCACAGTGAAGTCACCATTGCCCTTGCATCTTTTCTGTTTTGACTTTGTCACCCCCATTGATGAGCTGATGGCGAACGGGAACCTAGACAGTTACAGTTTTCGTTTGTTTATTGTTTCCCTCCTCAGTGGGAACACAAGCTTCCTGAGGTTGGAGCCAATGTCTGCCTCGTTCTCCATTGTATCTCTCTTGTCTACAGCAGTGCCTGCCGTGGGGCTGACTGATTATATGGTGACTGACTTACAGTTTACTGATGTTCCAAATGTCAAAAAACCTCTCTTGGAAATTTTTTTTTCTTTTTTTTTCTTCTGTCTTGGAAATTTAAGTATTGATTCCCAAGGTGGATGAATAAAATCTTTAAATATATTCACCATCTCGGTTTCCAAAATTGAGGGTAGACATAATTTTACACAATGTTACTTGGATAAGGACCATTTACGTTTTGATACACTTTGCTCATAGATGATTGAGTGGAGTGTCATTAGTTGGATGGTTTTTAATCTATTCTGGCATGAGCTTTACCTATTTTGTAAGAAAGTAGAATTCCATTCTAAAAGAAGTCCATTGAAAAGAATTTTGACCTCATGTTTAATAAAGGTTTCGTATCAATTAATATCTAGTATGTACCCAAAACTATGTCATGAAATATGTAATTACTTGTATCTTTGTATATATAATTTATATACTACACTGACATCAATGTTTGTATGTATATACATACAACATGTTTAAAACTATTCCATCTTCCCACCCACATCGCCACAAGTGTTAATTGGCTTTTGAAGTGAGTATTAAATAATCCTTTAACATCTAAAATATAACAAAGATATAAGTATAATTAGAAAACTATCAAAAATTCAAGGCACAACAGTTTTTTAAAAACACATGAGCAATAAAGTTTTACATAACATAATTGATGGCACTATTTTGAGCTGTTGGTAGCTATCAATGCTAACAGCTGGTCATTTTTTTAGTACTTTATAATTTGAATGGTGTTCTCATACAGCTATTGCCCTTGTGGCCTTCACTATAACTTCATAGCTAAACTATTGTTCTGTTCCAGTAAAATCACACCTAATGTATTATTATTTCTCTTCTTATGAAAAAAGAAGATTGGTTATTTTGATTGACTTTTTGTTAATCTATTTGTATTCCTGCATATTTATCAAAAATGTTGTAATTACCTGTAAAGTCCCTTGTTTTAAAGTACTGTTTTGTGCATGTTACCACATGTCAAGAGAAACTAAAATGAATCTTCAAAGCCTCCAGGAGGTGATACCATTCGGAGTCAAATGCTGCTTGGACTACACAGGGTTAAACATGCCTTACTGCCTAGACTATAGAAGAATGAAGACCTCTTGTGAATCCGTTTCCTTCTCTCTGAACAAGTTTTTAATCATTGTATCCCTCTAGAATTCACATCTGTTCATGACATAATGCTCTGGGTCAGCCTGGGTTCTGTCAAAATGAAGCCAGTATTACCAAATCCCAAATTACAGAATGTTTTACTAACCAGTTTTATAGACTAGACATTTCACTCAGGCAGAAAGGAATTCCCTTTGCACTTGAGGGGTCGCAGAGCCTCCAGAACAGGCTACTGGTTCTGCCTGGCTCCGTCCTGACTGCCACCTCCAGGAACGCCCAAGACAAAGGAGCGGGATAAACTTCGTGGGAGATGAATCTGTGAAAGCAGACTTCTTGATTTCAATTTACTTTTATTGGTGGATGTCATGACCCTTTACTATGGGGTAGGAAAGCATTCAATCTAAAAATAAAACTTCTTAAGGACAGAACACTGGAGTTTTGACAAGAGTGAGGATACGCTTCCAGCTACTAAACAAAGATAGGAAGTCATTGTTCTGGGTTTTATTTTTTAAGATTTTTCTTTCATAAAATTCTGCAGAATTAATAATATTTAAGTTCTATGCCATTTAAATGACCCACAATCTCTGGCTTTACTTAACAAAAATCACATCAAAATATACTATTTTTTGCTTATCTAAGCCCTTCCATCAGTTCAGTGATCATTCTGGGTGACACTGTAAATTGGTAAGTGGCACAGAAGGAAATTAACAGGAGATGCGAGACTGGTAACACGATGCCAAAATGCCCAGCGTGGTCTCCAGCCTTTTACAAACATGTTTATTCATGCATTGAAAATTGCCAGTTGCATTTCTTTTTGCTAAATACACATTTATGTTTGTGCATAATCAGGGTCCTGGAATCACGGCCTAAGAAGCATTTGCTGCTCTGATTTTATTTGGTCATTTTTCTATTTCTTGACATAGTCAATAGTTACTGCATGTCATGAATGCACCAGGCACTATTCTACTCACAAAGATACGGCCGAGAACAAGAGGATGCCATTCCCTGCATCCCTACCACTTATGATACAGAGGGGAAGGAAGATAATTACTGACTAAGCAAGAATATAGGTGACATGATATTAGGTAGAAATAAGTTCCATGGAGAAAAATAAAGCTGGATAAGAGTGTAGACAGTGAATAGGATGTTTTCACTCTAGTCAGAGAAGCCGTGTGAGCAGGTGACATTTGAGCAGAGGGTAGAGACTTCATCTATTTGCTAGAGAACCCCACAAATCATAATGGGTGGGTGGATGAATGGACACAATGCTCTGGTGACAATCGCCACTCCCTGGGGCTTGATTCTTAATCCCCAGGACCTCTCTGGGCACTTGCTCTGGGAGAAGGTATTCATGCTGAGAAAAGCAACTTCAGAGCCGGCGGTGGTGAGGATGCAGCTGGTGAGTCCCCCACAGGGTCCTCATTCTCCACAGATCCCACATTGTCCCCTGGCTCAGCTGCCCGGGGACTCTTTATGTCAGAGCAGTTGCAAGATGCACTATAAAAAGAGAGCTACAGTATCCATACCACTAGTAACTTCCCTTCCACATTCCACACTAGTAAAAGCAAGCAACATTTCCATGGGTAGGGACACTTTATCTGTGTTAGTACCCAGAATAACAATCTCACCACTGCAGAAGCATCAAAGAATATCCTCTGAGTGACATGGACGTGGAAATTTGGCCTCCTTCATGCCTGTTCCCTGTTCTTCTATTAATAGGACTCCCCCCTTGCCTATGGGGAACACATTCAATGTAGATCAAGTGGCTCTAAACCTGCTACCTGTCACAGCAGCAATTTTTTGACCCAGTCAGAGTACACATCTCTCACACAAAGTAATCAGGGAGGGATGGGCAGGTGACACAAACCACACTTTGGATCCTGTATGAAATGTTTCTGCAGAAGCTACTGGGGAAGTCTGCTTTTTTTTTTTTTTTTTTCTGAGATGGATAAAGTGGAAAGACGATGAGTGTGCTGCTGTCAATCACCATCATTGGAGAGAAAGAGCTGGGCTGGGATGATAGAGACAGACTCTCCATGCCATCTGGGAACCCTGAATCCAGCTATGTCTGAAGACATAGTCACCGATTGATGGCTTAAGTTCATAAATTAATAAATTTCTGCTTGGTTTTGCTTTAAAACCTTCAAGCTGGGTTACTATCAGAGATAGTATAATGTATATAGATAAAATGTGAGTGATGATAAAAAATACACCAGAGTCCTTGGCTGCTGGCAGAAGTCAACAAAATAGGCCATGCTGGAGAACACGGGGAATGCTGTAAGTAAGGGCGAGGAAAGACAGCTGTGTCACCAAACAGAAGAAACGAAACCGTGAGTGGCATTCCAGGCGTCCTGCCAACCGTGCACCCCAAACACTTGCTGTTGCTTTATTTTCTCTGCTGTCTTGCACCTCTCAGGTTGGAGTGACCTCAGCAATTAGATTTTTTTTGTTATTGCATAAAAACAATTTCTTTGAGAGTTAATATTTTCAAAGTGAGCAAGGAGCAAGTCTTGGGGGTTGACTTTCATTCAGCACACATTTAACAAGTGCCAATTTTGTGCTAGGCCCATGTGAGGTAGGGACTGAAGGAGGATGACATTATCAACTTCCTTTAAGGTTTACCCAACATCAAAGGGGAAATTGGGTCTGAAGGGATCGTTTTTCAGGGAACAAGACAACAAAATCATAAAGTGCTTTCTGAAGCACGCATATAAAAGCAATGGGGTGGCCTACTGTGTAAATGTGTCTGTGTGGGGTCAAAACTTTATTTTATAGAGATGTTTTAAGTTTACAGCATAATTGAGAGGGAGGTACAGAGATTTTCCCTGCCCTCACACGTGCAAAGCCTCTCCCAATGTCACATTCTATAATGACACATCATTGTCATCTAAAGCCCATGGTTGACATTTGGGTTCACTCCTGGTATGGCACATTCTATGGGGTAGGACAATTTTATAACATTGTGAATCATACACGAGCAGTTTCACTTGGTCACCCTTGATAGAAGGGCTGTGGTGTCACAGCTCACAGCAACCTCAAACTCTTGGGCTTAAGTGATTCCCTTGCCTCAGCCTCCTGAGTAGCTGAGACTACAGGTACCCACCATAACACCTGGCTATTTTTAGAGACAGGGTCTTGCTCTATCTGGCTTAGGCTGGTCTTAAACCTATGAGCTCAGGCAATCCTCCCGCCTCAGCCTCCAAAGTGCTGGGATTACAGGAGTGAGTCACCGCACCCAGCCTTGTGAAGTATTTTTGTCATAGACTGGAGGCTCCAGCTGTTCCCTGTTCATCACCCTTGCTCTAGAACAGTGGTTCTCAACCTGTGGGTGGTGACCAATGAAAATACATCCTGCATATCAGATATTTACATTACAATTCATAACAGCAGCAAAATTACAGTTATGAAGTAGCAAAGAAAATAATTTTATGGTTGGAGGTCACCACAACATGAGGAACTGTATTAAAGGGTCACGGCATTAGGAAGGTTGAGAACCACTGCTCTAGAAGCTGCCCTCCATCAGTTCCCACCTATAGGTAACATATCTCCAAAGTGGCAGGTGCAAGGCACAGCAATCCTGTGTTTCTCTTTCTTTCATGGAGAAATGATTGCTTCCTTGCTTAAACATATTATGTTGAAAGACTTGCTCAAGACAAGAACACTGGCAATAATGATACGAGTGCTTTATGTGATGGTACCTGGGTGCTTCAGTGAGGAACAGCACCAGTCATGGAAGACATCCCTTGACACCCCCCACTCCCAATCTCTTTCTTTCTCGTCCTCCATCTTGTCACTTAGAGCCACCACCCTGCATTAAGCATGTGGGGATGTGATGTAGAAAGTGTATGTCTTAGTCCATTTTGCATTTTGCTACAACAGAATATCACATACTAGGTAATTTGTAAATAACAGAAATTTATTTCTTACCACTCTGGAGTCTCTGATGAGGACCTTAATGCCATGCCATCCCACAGTGAAAGGCAGACAGGCAAGATGGCATGAGAGAACGAGAGATCAAACCCACAGCCCCAGAGCCTGGTGAAATCACCATTGGTCCATGGATGAGGGTGGGGCCCTCATGATTTCAGCACCTCTCCTTTGCTCCCATATCCCAACATGGTTGCATCTGGGATTAAATATCCAACACATGAACATTGGGGGACACAGTCAAACCATAGCAGTGAACCTGGCAAATGTTTAGAAAACAAAAGACAAAATAACAAAGGAGAAATGGATTAACAAAATGTGGTCTATGCATCCCAGGGAGTACTACTCAGCTATATAACAAATGATGTTCTAGTATCTTTCTGTACAACCTGGAGGGAACTGGAAACCATTCTTCTAAGTGAAACATCATGAGAATGGAGATACAAGCACATGAACTCAATGCCAAGTTGGAACTTACTGATCACCACTTCAGTGCACATGTAGAAGTAAATTTCATTGAAAATCAAGCTGGAAGGAGGGGGAGGGGATGCATAAATTCACAGCTTTTGGGTACAGCGCACACTGAACACTTATACGTATAACTTTGACTCAGTCTGTACCAAAAAAGTGTGTAAACAAAACGTGTGTGCCCCCTAATATTCTGAAATAAAATTAAAAAATGGAATGGGGAGGAAGTGGCAGTTCCATTAAGAATGAAATACTGGCACTTATGAAGGAAATAATTCTTGTAAAAAGTTAATCCTGTGAGATAAGTTATCACACAGAAATAGTACAGGATTCCTACAAAAGAGGTGTGAATAACCCTCTTCATCTACACTTGGCTGATGTGACTACCTCCTTCTCTCTCCCTTCCCCTTCTCAATCTTTCATTTTCCCCAATGTAGTGCAAAACTCAACAGAAATCACTTTTCCACTCCCATTGCAACCAGGAAGGTGACACCCGGGGTAGTCTCCTGCGTGTGACCAGCCACCTCAGGAAATGAAGGTGGACTGTCTCTTCTCTACTCTCTGCAAAATAGAAAGAAAAATGTCTAAATATCCTTGAGTCCTCTTTCAAAAGGACAGAGAGCAGAGCTGCTCAGAATTTCCCGTGGGCACACACACAGTTAATTTAAACTCATTCAAATTAACAGACTGTGCTGACTGAAGGGTGCATTTCTCTCTGTTTTGGATAGAAACAAATTTAAATGTGGTGGTACCAGGCTGCGAGCACATTCCTACAATGAAGTAAACAAATGTTATTGCCTTCACTTAGAGATTCTTGCCCAATTAGGTTGATTATAGTGATCACAGAGACGTATCCTGACTGCACAAGAAAGTAGTAATGCTCAGATTTGTTATGTAATATTTATAGACTCTGTGGTAAAACTTCAGATGAATTAAAATATACAATCTTGTATTTCCATGGACGAAGGGAATGTGATCCACATGTTCATAAAAAGGCAGCGCCAACAAATTCCCTGACATTTACATTGATAAGACCTTCACAGAGAAATTGTAAACTCCTGCTGTAAACTGCTATTTTAAACAACAGAGAAGCAGCTTGTCTCTGTCACCTGCAAGTTTAGCCACAAATCACAGTTTGGTCTTTGTGTGACATTAGAAACTGTCTCTATCATTTTCTGTTAAGTGGATTGACTTATGAAAGCATATACTCTACGAAAATAACATGTTACATCATATTCAGTCTATTTTATTACCATATGTAAAGTGTTACTGGTAAGCTGATTTATTTATATATTACCACACTTAAATATGGAGGTTACCCTGTTTCTGTGACTGTTACAGGCTGTGTTGAGGTCATTAAAAAAAGAAACACGATTTTTTAAAACAGCTACTTGTTTTAAGAATAGACTCTATTTATATCACTTCTGAATTGATGAGCAAGTGTAGCACCATAAAAGAGCAAAGTTTTTGCATAGTGAAATTTTGGATGAAGAATTTAACCTCCACGGGCTCCAGTTTCCTCATGTAAAATGATGGAGTTGTTCTATGGATTGTCATAGGTCTTTCCAACCCTAAACCATCTGTGATCTTTGATTATTACCACATTGGTACTGCAGGTGGTAGCTAGGTTGGAGGGACCCAACCTAGAAAGGCCAATCTGTCTTTGAACTAAGACACACATTTGGTTCAATAGGAGAGTCATTTGTAGTTATTTGAAATCAAGAAAAAGAGAGCCATCAAGAAAAGGGATACTTTCAAGACTAAGCCATAAATAAACAAAATGAAGAAAAGTGTATGTGTTTTCAGAAAGAAATACTTGCATTTAAAATAAATGTTTATTGCAACTTCTTTTGTATAATACATCCCTTAAGGAACATCACTCATTCACTGTTTAGGAAAGTACCTCAGTGAAACCCTTAGGATGTAAAAACTGAACCTGCTTATGTAACAGAAGAGAGTTGAGGGGGCTCCATCACAACCCCATGTCTCTCCCTCTACACAATCTAGAAATGCAAGAACACCCAGCACCAGTCCCACCCTGGCACTTAGCACTGTCTGACACTCTCAGTTGTCATGTCTGCTCTCATTGATTTGTTGTCCTACATCCATGCATTTCTAACCTGGGGCTAGGTCACTAACACTGTGTGTTTCTGATCTTGGTGGCCATCCAGTTTATGCTGTGATTCCCAGTGTCCTTCAGTCATTACCTGCAAGTTGCAGATACACTGGCAAGTAATGATGATTTTGCATAGACTCCACTAGCAATGTTCGAATCTAGCGCTTAAAATTGGAACACACATGACAACTGGACAGGTCAATAGAAAGTACATTTCTGGAGACCATTCTTAAAGATTTTGATTAAGTAGGGAGGGTGGTAATTGAAAAATATATGTTTTTGTCAAGCTTTCTGGGCGATCCTGATGCAGCTGCTATGAAGATTCTGTTCTGAGAAATTCTAACCTGGTAGACACTCTCCCTTCTCCCTGAATGAAGTCCTCCAACTCTCCAGGTTTCCAGTCCTTTCCAAGGCCTACCTCCTACCCTACCTGGTTTTATTAAGCCTCGGCACCTGGCACCTCTGCCACCTTACTTGTGTGCCCATCCCTCAAACTGTCCCAGATTGACCCTGAACATTGCCACAAAATGACACAAAGAGTAAATAATGTGTGGGTTTGACTCTGCACAGAGATATAACGGATTGAGCAAGTTTTTTGGGGATCTATGCAACTAAAACTATGACTCATCACAGCCCACAGTGAAGTGGAGATTGGGTAGAAATAGAATGATTGATACAGGGAATTCCCTGGGTGACTCCCAATGTGCTTCAGGTAAACATTTTTAGATTTGAAGAGATCTTTGTGAAAATAAAATCACCTCTGCTTTCTATCATTTCGTATCGTCAGTTTGCATCTGAAGACGCAACTCGTGTTTGATTAGGAGCCAGCGGTCCATGATGACCTGCTTGATATAGATAACAAAGACAGATAAAGAATCCGTCAGTTTAAGGAGATACTATTATTATGCCTAGATCTTTCAGGGCACCTAAATAAATTGTAAAAATTATTTAGTGAGTAAAGCAAGGGCAAAGATAGATTGATCAGGTTAATCAAATTGAAGCCAGATTTTGAATTAAGTGATCAATAAATCATTTAATTACTATAATCATTGACCACCTTCACACAGGAGTCATAGGGGATAGTAAACTATCCCACAGATAGAAAGCACAGCTGGAAAATAAATTGGAAAAAAAGATTTCTGATCTTTGAGTATTTTACTTGATTCATTCCTTTTTAAAATTATAAAATGCACAGGGGAGTGAAATTTATGATGCTTATGCCATAGAGAAGCATAATCTTAAGCAAGGGAAATGATGGGACCCACTGCTGGTTTCTAAAATGTGGTTAGAATGTGTATTCAAAGAGGACCCTATCAGCCTTTTATTCTATAAAAGGGCTAGACAAATAAATCTGAGGCATCAGAGGGTAATGGCATCTTGAGAGATAATGGATATTCAATCTGGGAGATGGGAAGGAGATAAAACCTGGGCTTGGGTAGGTTAAAAAAAATTCAACTGCCTGTTAAACTTCTGGATAGACTAGTCCCTATAAATTGTCAAAAGAGTGTCCTGGGTTTTATCCAGCAGGCTTTTGCAAATGAGATACATACTGCTAAGACTCTCGACAATCCTTCAGAAATTTTAGAGCAAGTTCATGTAACATACACCTCATCCCTTGGGTCAATAACCAGTAGTTCTTGGCAGAAGACAATCTTTAATGATCTTAGATGCAGCCCACTAAAAAGAGGAAAAAATCTCCACTAGATTTTAATTCAAAGATAAGGTAGATTCATGATCCTATCCAGCATCTGATATTTTCCAAATGAGAAAAGAAAAATTAAGAATAAATGTTCTTAGCATTTTTGTTTGTAAGCTGCTGGTAAAATTGTACTTTACCTATTTCGTCAGCTGAAAGCATTCATTTTTAACCCACAAGATAGAGAGGTTCAGTGTAGACTATTACAGGATCTTCAGGATGCTCGCTACACTTTCAAAGATTTCCCATATTTACCAGAAAAGCAGTTTTTTTTCCCCACAAATACCCTCCTTGATTTTGTTGGTGGTAGAGAGATGGGATTCAAGTAAATTCTCTTCCCCTTTAATTACAAGGTTTTTACACTTGTTTTTACAAGTAATTACAAGTAAGGCGTTCAAGGAAGTTCTCTTCCTCTTCAGAGTAATTACAAGGTTTTCCCTCCTGCCTGTGTGTCAGCGTCACTTGGCCTTTCATTCCATGAAGGACTAGAATCTATAGGCATATCTTTTTTGTGTGTGTGCTTGACTTTGTTGTGTTTTTCCCATATTTACTTTGTTGTATTATGCACATATTGTAGTTTTATATGCTTTGAAGATTTGTGGCAGCCCTGCATTCTGCAATTCCATCAGCACCATGCTCACATCTTGTCTATGTTATGATGATCTATGATAAGGTATCTTTAGTGTTACTACTGTAATTGTTTGGGGGGCACCAGGAACAACACCAAAATATTATAAAGAACTTAATATTATTTGTTCTATGTGTTACGGCTGTTCCACCAACTGGCCTTTCCTATATCTCTCTGTCTCTCCTCAGGCCTTCCTATTTCCTGCAACCACAACAATGTCAAAATTAGGCCAATTAATAACTCTACAATGATCTCTAAATGTTCAAGTGAAAGAAAGAGTTGCTTGTCTCTGACTTTGAATCAAAAGGTAGAAATGATTGTGTTTAGTGGGGAAGGCATGTTGAAAGTAGACACATACACCAAAAGCTAGGCTCTTTGTGCCAAATAGTTAGCCATGTCGTGAATGCGACAGAAAAGTTCTTGAAAGAAATTAAAGGCACTACTCTAGAGAGCACATGAATGATAAGAAAGTGAAACAGTCTTGTTGCTGATATGGAGAAAGTTTCTGTGATCAAGGTAGAATAACAAACCAGCCACAACATTCTCTTAAGCCAAAGCCTAATCCACAACAAGTTCTAATGTTCTTCAGTTCTATGAATTCTGAGAGAGGTGAGGAAGCTGCAGAAACAAAGTTTGAAAGTAGCAGAAGTTCCACAAAGTATCCATAACCTAAAAATTATGGAAAGAAGCTGTTGCCACACTAAGAAAATCCCAGGCAAAACACTAAGTGCTGGTGTGGAAGCTGCAGAAAGTTATACAGAAGATCCAGCTAAAATTACTGATGAAGGGGGCTGCCCTAAGTAACAGTTTTTTGGTGTAGACCAAATAGTCTTATTGGAGAAGATGCCATCTAGGTCTTCCATAACTAGCGAGGTCAGTCCCAGAGCTCTGAATAACAGCTGGCTCTCTTGTTAGGAGATAATGCAAGAGATGCCCTTAAGTTGATGCCAACGCTCATTTACCATCCTGAAAATCCTAGGACTACTAAAGGTTATGTTAAATTTACCCTTCCAGTGCTCTATAAATGGAACAATAAAGCATGATAGCACCTCATCTGTTTATGGTGTGGTTTATTGAATATTTTAAGCCTACTATGGTGACTTATTGCTCAGAAAAAAAATAGATTTTCAAATTATTACTACTCATTGACAATACACCTTATCACTGAAAGGCTCTGATAAGGATGTGCAAAGAGATTAATGTTTTTATGCCTGATAACACCACATTTGTTCTGAAGCCCATAAACCAAAGAGTATTGTTCCACTTTCAAGTCTTGCTTGTTTTTTTTTGTTTGTTTGTTTTTTTTGTTTTTTTGAGACAGAGTCTTACCCTGGGTAGAGTGCCATGGTGTCACAGCTCACAGCAACCTCAAGGTCTTGGGCTTAAGCGATTCTCTTGCCTCAACCTACCAAGTAGCTGGAACTACAGGTCCCCACCACAATGCCCAGCTACTTTTTGGTTGCAGTTGTCATTGTTGTTTGGCAAGCCCGGGCAGGATTCGAATCAGCTCCCTCCAGCGTATGTGGCTGGTGCCCTAGCCGCTGAGCTACAGGCACCAAGCTTCAAGTCTTGCTTTTTAAGAGATACATTCTGCAAGGCTAAAGCTGACGTAGATAGTCTAATGGATGTGGGAAAGGAAATTGAAAGTACTCTGGAAAGTATTCACTATTCTGGATGTCATTAAGAACATTTATGATTCATAGGAGAAGGACAAAATATTATCAACATTAACAAGAGTTTGGAAGAAGTTGATTCCAGAACTCATGAATGAGTTTGAGGGGTTTAAGATTTCAGTGGGAGAAGTAACTGCAGATGTAGTGAAAGTAGCAAGAATTCCAAAGCTAGTGAAGCCTAAGGACATGACTGAATCAATCTCATGATAACACTTTAAGGAATGAGGAGTTGTTTCTTATGGATGTGCAAGGAAACTGGTCTCTTGAGATGAAATCCACTCCCAGTGAAGATATGAAGACTGTTGAAATGACAACAAAAGATCTGGAATATTACATAAACTTAGTTGATAAAGCAACAATAGGTTTGAGAAGATTAACTCCAATTTTGATAGATGTTCTACTGTGGGTTCTTCTACTATTATTAAGCAGCATTGCATGCTACAAATAAATATTTTATAATAGAAATGGTCAATTAATGAAGCAAAATTCATTGTTGTCTTATTTTAAGAAAATGGTATAGTCATGTCAACTTTCAACAATCACCAGCCTGGTCAGTCAGCAGTCATCAACACGGAGGCAAGAATTTCCCCCAGCCAAAAGATTATGCTTGCTAAAGGCCCAGATGATCATTAGCATATTTTATCAATACATTTTTAATTAATGTATATACATTGATTTATAAGACAATGCTATTAAAAACTTAATAGAATCTAATATAGTACAAAAATAACTTTTTTTAATTTTCAGATTGATATGAGGGTACGAATGTTTAGATTACATTATTTTCATTTCTAAAGTAAAGTTCAAGTAGTAGTTGAGCCCTTCACCCAGGGGGTGCTGAACACCCTCACATTGTTGCATGTTAAGTAAGATCCTGCCAATTGCTCTCCCTTCTTCTCCCTCCCTTTTCTCTCCTCTCCCCTCCTTCTTGCTAGACTATGCTTGTGTTTTTTCTTTCATGTGGGTATCCAGTTGTTTATATATTGGTTTCATATTAATATTTAGTACATCAGATATTTTTTTTCCATTCTTGAAATACTTTACTAAGAAGAATGTGTTTCAACTCCATCTAGGTAAACACAAAAGATGCAAATTCTCCATCTTTCCTTATGGCTGAATAGTACTTCATGGTATACATAGATCACAGTTTGTTATTCATTCATGGGTTGATGGGTACTTGAGTTGCTTCCATTCTTGGCAATTTTGAATTGGGCTGCAGTAAACATTCTGGTGCAAATGTCTTTGTGGTAAAATGATTTTGTTCTCCTAGGTAGATACCTAGTGATGGGATTGAGGGATCAAATAGCAGAATCTTTGGGTTCGTCTTAGTTCTTTGAGGATTCTCCATGCTTCTTTTCATAGAGGTTGTATTAGTTTGCTATCCCACCACCAGTTCCAAAGTGTTCCTTCTCTCCATATCCATGCCACCATCTGCAGATTTGGGACTTTGTGATGTGGGCTAATCTCATTGGAGTTACATGATATCTCAGAGTGATTTTGATTTGCATCTCTCTGATGGTATAGGATGACAAGCATTTTTTCATGAGTTTGTTCACCATTTGTCTGGCACATAACTTTTGTATGTGTTGGGACTCTGAAAATTAGGTGACTTGCTTTATTGTCATATTTGCTTTATTGTGGTGGCCTTAGAACTAAATCTGCAATATCTCCAAATTATCCCCATATTTCTTCATCCCTTGATTATGAGATGACCTTGTGATTTCCTTTGTCTCAAAATAAAATGATTGAAATGACAATGTGGCAATATGGCACATAAGAGTTATGATGCCATGCAGGCTTCTCAACTTTCTTTTGGTCTCCTGACTCTGCCCTTAAATTAAATAATAGATGATTGTTAGCAGTTGGGAGATCAAATTAAGGAGATGCCAACTGCCCCATCCAATGTCTTCCTCTACAAATCTATAGGCAGCTGACCTGCAAAGATGTGAGAAAACATATGGAGACTCTCCCTGACCTGGAGTTCATAGCAGACATGAGTTCCCTGAGTCTAGTCTAAAAAAATCACTCCACTGACTCTTAAACTTATAAGCAGTGATAAGTCACAGAGTTTTAGGTATTTTGTCAGACAATCTATAGCTCATTCATATTGTTGGTTATATTACAAAATCAGGAAGTGAATGGAAAGAAACAAAGATCTGGTATTCACTCCTCCAGAGGCAAAAATTCTGTGCTATGTTTTAGATGACTGATTACACATGGTGAGGACCAATGCTTGTGTTCTCTTAGCTTTGGATGTGGGAAGTAGCAACAGTTAGGATGACAATAGCATTGAGAAATTACAAGCTAAAAATCCCAAAGAAATGAAGGTGGAGCTTATGGAGATTGGAGAAACTTTTGTATGCCTAATGGTATTTTTAAAAAAGGATTTTCAAATCTGTACTATACATTCAAGCCATGAATCTCATTACACTATACATTTCATTAGGCTATAGGCTTCATTAGACACTTGAATCAAGAATCTCATTACACACTCCAGACACACATCTCATTATGCCATGCATCTCATTAAGCTCTCAGCCAGGGACAGATGCAAAAGAGACAAATTTCAGCAAGGTTTTGATTCCAGCCCACATGGCATTCTCATCAACAAATGAGCAAGGGTGGACCAACAATTGGGTGATTTTTGAATGACACTTGACAACCAGGAACCAGCTCAATCAGGCACCATTAAATAACCGGGGAGAAAAAATAGCTTGGTGTCACATTCCACTTTGCTGTCCACTCTAAGAATGCGTCTCTACTGTCAATCAGGAATCACCTATCAGTAAAAAGCCAGAGATGGGGTGTAAGAGGGCATGTGTCTGTAACATTACAATCATCTGTCATGAGGCAGACACTCAACAAAGGGTAGCATCAATGTCACCTTGCATTTGGCTTCAGAAATTGGATCTGTTTTCTGTCCCGGCTGTAATCCGTTATTTGGCATCTTCATGGGTAGGTTCCTTTCTGACATCCCTGGAGAAATCATATTTTGGTTACAAATGATTAAAAAAACCTGCACACTGATTTAAGACTTGAATGTATTGAGGAGCTCAGAGGTGTGGATGATTTCAAGCCCAACTCTATACAAAGGCTAAAATAACACCAGGACATGTGACCCCCTATTTTCTCTTCTGCTGGGCTTTGCGTTGGCTTCATTCCTAGGCACGCTTTCCCATGAGATGCTTGCGGGCATTTCTAAGCTTTCTTCATCTCTACAGCTATCAGTTCTGTGAAAGATAGCATTTTCTAGTAAGAGCCAACTAAATTTTAGGGGATGAATCTGATTGGTCAATTCAGGTCAAATTATTATTCAGAAACCAATTTGTTTGTGTCAGAAGGAATTGCCCTCCCCCAATCCACTTTCATGGATTGAAAGTGAAATGAGGGTAGGACACTGTTCCAGCAGGGGATGCTAGGTAGACAAAAATACCAATATCCACTAAGGCTGTTCCATCGAGAGGATACTCACAGGTCTGCTAAGGACTGTGTAATATATTTATAGTCTGAGAACTTGCAAATTCTGTTTTTACTCACTAGAAAAATGCTTGCCGCTATTCAAATAAGTCATGTGACTTAAGAAATTCAGGGGCTAGATAAACACCATAGATATCTCATGGGCTCTTATGATGCCACAAAATATACACAATTATTATTCTGAGAAATTCAGACTGGAGTTAGTAAGGAAAATATAGACAGTATGATTTCCATGTGCCATCAATTCTTCTAGTTTCAGTAATTAGAATATTTCTCCCAACCATTGCCTTAGGCCATCTTTAGAAAGTGGTAAATTAGGGAAGACAATATATATATGTATATATATTTTATATATATAAATTTGTATATAATTTTATATTTTTTATATATATAAATTTATATATAATTTTATATATATATATATAATTTAGGCATGTCTTCAGAAAAAGGTAAATTAGGGAAGACCAAAAATATATATTTATAAGACAGAGAGAAGAAAATAGAGTTGGTTTAATTCTATACTTGGGTGCAAACAACATTTTGAATGTCATCTTGATAATATGTTTGGGGCAGGAAAAAGTAGAAAAGTAGAAGGAAATCCTCAAGAATACAACATATTCCGTGTGGTAGAAGGGCAGGTAAGACGATAGGGGATAAAGCAGGAGAAGGGGAGAGTGGAGAAGGTCAGACAGGACTAGAGGCAAAATTCTTCAACCTGTGTTTGCCTAGGGGATGTCCCCGGGTAGCACTCTGCAGCTCTGAATAAATAAAAATGTTCTCTAATCTGAACAGATAGTAGTTCTTTTAGATAGCACTATGAAGTGATGTCCCACCAGAACCAGTTAATAAATAGTATTTTCACTGGACTGTTCTAGACAGTATTACTCTGAAAAGACTGAGTGTCAATACAGTCTTGACCCTCCAGGTCCTTACGAAGCCTCTTGCCTGTGAAAACATCACAGTTTAAACATTTCCTTCACATTCCTTTGAGCTGAAGAGCTGTGTCATTGCCCAAAGTAGACAAAGTGGTTTTCTTTTCTAGCTTAGCAGATTATTTTTAGAACATCGTTTAGCTGGAAGATGTTAGAGCAGAAGAGGGGCTGGAGTAACTGTTATGGGTCAAATTCTCACTTCATGTTCTAGTGGCATCCCCTTAGTACAACGTTTCACTGAAAACAAAAGAATGAACTATGTCTAATTTGCAGTTAATTTTTACCCTAGGAACACCCTACAGTAGAGGCACTTGACCTATTCTTGTTAATAGAAGAAGCCAGCTTCTCATATACTTAAACAAATAAATAAACAACAACAACAACAAAAACTCTTTCACCGAGTCTTATGTATTAATAAATAATAAGCCCAAGGTCTAACACAGAACAAATGATAAAAATGTTTTAAATGATGCTACTTTTCCCTTTGTTTGGTATGACCTGTCTTTGAGCTTCTTTGTTTTCACTCTTTGAATTAAAATTCTTGGGCCCTCCTCAGCCCATTTGTGAATGCAAAGATCAATTTGGGTGAAGTATTTGTCTTCTCAGTTCTTTTATGCCTCTTGGAAACTTAACCCTCATTCTTTGGTCTACTCTCCCCAGCAGATGATCAAGAGATAGTCTGTGTGTATGGAAAACAACACTAGCTCCTAATAGACATTTTACTTCAGATTGGGGATCAGAAGCAAGCTATTCTCCCATCTTTCTTTTCTGAGGACAATTTTTAAAGCACAGACTGAGTTGTAAACAGAAAATTAAAGGTACAAGCAAATTTGTTTGCCTATAAGAGCTGCCCCCAAATAGTCCTGAGTACAAGGACAGGGGATTCCAACCATCTGTTCATTTCACATGGCCTTCTTCCTTCCAGCTTTCTGAGCAATGTGGTAGATGGGCTTTGGAATGGATGTTAATGATAGTAGCAAGACAGCCCATGACTCCATTTCCAAATAATGCTTAGGAGACGACTTTCTGTTTGTTTGTTTGGTTTTTCTCCCGCTGTCTTCTTTAGGGAAAGAACAAAGTGTAAGGGAAAAATACAAACTATGCAGCCTGTCAATTTCAAGACAATAATGAGAAAGAAAAGTCTTGTTTGATGGTCTACCTCATGCCTTTTAAGAGAACCTATGAGTTTGGAACACAGTCACCTGGTGGCACACAGGTGGCTCAAAAAAGGATCTGCGCCTTTAAAAGGAAGTGTATGCTGGGTTTGGGGTCCTGTATGTATGCAATGCCCTTGCTATCCACAACAGTCCCAAGATTAAACTTCATTTTGTTGTGAAATTCTTGATGCTTGGATTTCATTTTATACAAACTATAAATAATATTTAGACAATCAAAGCTGAAAGTATTTTCTCACTTGGCTACGATGGTAGCATATGTAGACTTAAAAAAAAAAAAGAAGGCGTTCTGACCTTTGGGTGAACAGTATAACTTAAAATGCTATTGTTAGAATGTGGCATGGGGAAAGCAGGATTTAAATGTAAATCTTTTATCTCCCAAGCCATAAAAGACTATGCCTTGGAGGTATGAGAAAATGCAAGCTCTAATGTGGAGCATATAAAAAAAATTAAAACATTTAGTGCAGCACCAAATCTGCTTTTCTGAACTGCATTTTTTTCTCATAAAATACTTAGCATATATAGTATTTTATTTATGTTTAAAATGAGCTGTTCCTTAACCAGTTCATCTCTGGTTCCTTGTCCTACTTCTAAGACATCAGTGGCACAGTTTGAGAATTCTGTCTTTCTCCTTCTCTTAACCTCTAAGTCACTGAAATGCCTTGTGGCCTGTCCCGTGAGTGTCCTCATGGGTGATTCTACCCTCTGGAAACTCTCCTGCCTGGCTTCCACCTCCAACTGCTGCAGAGATAGCCAGGAAAGGCGGTGCCAATGGTGAAGGTCATATCTCCATTTTTGCATTCCTTACCCTGCCCCCAGGCCTTTGAAAGAAAAGAAATAAAATGCTGCAATTATTTGGACAAAGCCATAGGTAAGACTGGGCTTATGACAGGTTTTGTATATGGGCCACAGATTGGACACAGTTGGAACTGAGGATCTTGCCCAGATTTCACTCAGCATTTTCCATATGGCTTTGTTGGTGCTGATCATACCTTTTCCAAGGCCAGATACACTCTCCCCTCTAAGGCGTAGGCTTGCAGTTCCCACAGGTTTTCACCTCCTGCTGACTCATGTACTCCTGGCACCAGTTTCCAAGGCTTTTTCCCTCTGACATCAAGTATGGACCAGGCAGAAGTCTTCTCTCTCCACCCCCAAAAGAAAGCAATGTCACGTCAGCTCTGAAGAGGGGTACTTGTTTCTCCTGGTTTCAAGTTCTCTGGGAGCTCTTTGAGTTAGAAACTGTCTTTTGTGTTCACAACATCAGTGGGTAATACCATTATAGACACTTAGTAAGTTTATTCATGAATGAATGCATATATTTTATGTGCTCTTAGTAATAAATTCATGTCTTTAACCCTGTCCATCACCAGAGGTAAACATAAAATTTCAAAACATTTCCTGTTGTCTCTGCTCAAAATCCTCTTCCGTCCTCCACCTTCTCTGAGCTGCCTCCACATCCCTGGTTAGAAGTCCCCTCTTGTGAACTTTGACTGAACCAGTGTTTTCCTTCTTAGGAACACTTAGGGCCAACAATTAAATGATGACGTGTATGACATTTATCATTTTCCCGCCTAGACTGAAAGCCCATGGGAACAAAAGATCATGTCTGTCTTATTCCTCACCAAGACATTGCTTCCCATAGAAGAGGCAGACTATTGTGTTTTTGGACGAAAGATGAAGAATCAATTTATGATTTTCAGGGCGCATGTTTGTTTGTCTTCCCAGTTGTCCTAAGATATCTTTAGTTCCTCCTTCAGAATTCTTTAAACTTGTTCCCCACATCTGTACCCCTGTCTCCGAATGCCTTTCTTTTTGTGCAGGTTTCTTTGTGTTTCAACTCCTAACCCTGTCCTTGGCTGTTAGGCTGAAATGTCCCCACTCATACTTTCAGGACAATCTCAATATGTTCCCCACATACACTGTTGTCCACCCATAAAATGTTCCTTTAACTTTTATCTTCATATAAAGTAAACGTAGCCCCAAAGTTTTTCCTTATCCCTAAGTGTATACAATAACATATGTAACAATCATATGTCAAGGTATACTTGAAGACTGTTTACCTGCCTACAGTAAGGATGCTGTGATTCCCTAGTTCACTGCAGACCAGTCATTGGCTCTGTACTGCACCAAGGACACTTAGGTCCAGTCGCTCCACTCAGATGACTATAACTTTAGCACCTTGTATCAACAGCCATAAGAATATCTATTTCTAATCACCCAAGAGTCTTCCTTTCAGGAATCTAGCCTAAGGAGGTAATCATAAATTCAAACAAAACTTCATGTATAAGAATATTCTTTGCTGTGCTGGATTGTTCTAGGCTGGGAGAGAAAAAACAATTTTCAAATGGACTAAGAAGTAGATAATAGCATTATATCAATGTTAAATTTCAAACTTTGTATATTATAATGTTTTAATGTAAGAGAATGTTCATGTGTGTAGGAAATAGGCACTAAAGTGTTAAGAGGTAGAAGGACAATTACCCTTGAATGTTTCAGAAAAAAAATGTGAATTTGTATGTGCACATGGGTAAGTGAGAGAAAGATACAGCACATGAGTCAAAACATAAATAATTGGCAAATCTGGGCAAAGGTTATATGAGAGTTCCTTTGAATACCTTGCAACATTTACTGTAAGCTTGAAATTGTACCTAAATAAAAAAATAAGAAAATATTTTCTTCATTGTGTCATTTATAAAAATGAAGAAAAATATGGAAACAACCTAGCTGTTTATCTATCCACATGGTAGAAAATAGAGAAGTCATCAAAGTTGTTTACAAATAATTATTAAATAAATAAAATAATGCTTAAAAGTGTTGAATAAAAATTACAGGTACAATGTGGTATTAGCTATGAAAAATAACAGAAATTACCAATTGTTCATAGGATTATGGGTGATATTTATTTTTTGACTTTTTAAAAAATTTTGGATTCATATGAAGGTAGATCCAATTAGGTTACATTGTTTGCATTCATAACATAAAATCCAAGTAGCACTTGTGACCTTCACTGAAAAAATGTGCCATTTTTAAATTTTTTATCTCTTAATTCTGTTTCTTATTTTTCATCTATTTAAAATAATAATCATGTATTAAATTTATTTAAAAATTTTTAATTTCTAATCCTTTATTTCATCTTTAATTATATTTAAACTTATTTGATAGGAAAGTAAAACATTATTCACCTTGATTAATGTGTGATGAAATAACAAAATCCTATGCCAGGAAATGTCAGTACTGATCCACACCCAAGCTCTCTGTTTACATTGTAAACTTCCAACGTGGGAACACTCACTTTTGTTATTATTTTCTAATAGCTCAGAGTTCCATGCAGCAAGCTGCTTCTTGACAATTGTGACGTTTTCCATTCGGCGCCCTTGGTAACTTATTGAGTTACCAGGAAAGGTGAGTTTGAAAACTGACTCCTAACTAATCATATGGTCTGAAGGAAATTGCTAAAGCTCTCTCAACTTTAGTTTCTAATTAATAAAATTGGAATGTCAGTACTCACCTTGTAGCACAGCTGTCCAGATTAGCTGGGATAAAGCATATACAATTGGTGCCCAGAGTACCCGCAACATGCTAGATATTAGTGCTGCTGGTGGTATGAACTGTTGGTTTTTTACATCCTAAGACACTGACAGAGAATATCCTTTCAATTCTCTGTGACTGATGAAGAAGAAATTGAAGCTCTAAGACCTGCAGAGACATTCTCCTATCTCCTCGCTTCTAGTTTTTAGTCATTAAAGAGAACACAGGGAAGAGTAAACTAGAATATCATCACATCAGTACTCCAGATATCCTGAACAAGATATATTCTTTCTTGAAATTCAAATCTAAAAATTTATACCCTCACATTAATTTGAAATAATGAAATGATAAAAAGAATTTTTAAGTAAAAAAACAAAAAACTACTCTCCTAACTCCAAAGAAAGAACACTCCTATCCTCTCTAAAAGGTCAGATGATAAAACAAACAAACAACAAGAAAAAACACACAAAATCAAGAAACCTAATTTCTTATTCCTTATAAGGCTGCTCATAGAGGAGTTACATACTGGAAATCTCCCCCTTTCATAATTTCAAGTTTTCCTGGCACACAGTCTTTACCAGGAGATTATACCCTAATTCACCAAGGTTCCCAGCCAAAGCAAACAGCCACCCGCTGATTGAATTTAGACACAGGGACAGAGGCTCCTGCAAGCTAGCAGTGATTTAAGGTTCCTTCCTCCCCCGCAGTGTCTTGCTGCTCTTCCTTCAAGGGTCCCCTGAGTAAGGCTGAAAGTATCTGGGAAGGATAAGAATTTGAGAGCCAAAATATGAATATGTATACCCTTTGACTTCTTTTTATTTCTGTCTGCAAAAGAAGAAAATACATTTCTTTGTTTCTTTTTTTATTATGGTTTAATATAAAGGTATTTATGTACAATTAGGTTACATTATTTGTGTTTGTAAAATAAAGTCCAAAGTCTGAATTGTAGTTGAGTCTTACTCCTAGGAAGTGTGCCAGATGCCCCTACATTGTTCCTATTAAGTGGGAGCTTACTGCACCTTTTCTTTAATTTCTTCATCCCCCCCCTTCTTGAATTGAATTATGTTTTTTGCTTACATGGGCTATAGTTCTTCATCTACTATTTTCCAATTAATACTGAGTACATGGGATGCTTGCTTTCCCACTCAAGAGAAACTCTACTTTGGAAAATGTTCTCCAAATCCATCCAGGCAAATATGAAAGATGCAAAGTCTTCATCTTTCTTTTTGGTTGAATAGTAATCCATGATACACATATACCATAGTTTATTTACCCATTAATGGGTTGATGGGCTTTG
>NW_003852408.1:11463197-11470289 GCF_000181295.1 Otolemur garnettii | reverse complement strand
TTTTTTTTTATTCTCCACACTTCTTTCCAAAAAGGCTGTACTACTTTGCATTCCTCCCAATAGTGTATCTGTGTACCCCTCTCTCCACACCCACACCAGCTTCTGCAGCTTTGGGACCTTGTTATGTGGGCTATGCTCCCAATGAATAAAAGATTTCAATCTAAGACATGATACAATAAAAACTTGAGGAGAAAGTGTGGGAATAATTCTTAATGATTTTGGTTTTGGGAAAGATTTTATGAAGAAGACCCCGTTGGCAACTATAACAACAACAAAAATAAATTAGTGGAATCAGATCAAATTAAAGAGCCTCTGCACAGCTAAGGACACAATCAACAAATCACATAGACAACCATCAGAATGGGAGAAGATAGTCTTACATTTTGAATCTGGCAAAGGACTAGTGACCAGAATATACAAAGAACACAAACAAATCAACAAGAGCACAACCCCATCAGTCAATGGGCAAGTGGCATGAATAGAACCTTTTTCTAAGAAGGCAGACAAATGGCCAAAAAACATGAAAAAATTCTCCTAATCTCTAGTCCTCAGAGAAATGCAAAGAAAATCTGTTTCTTAAACTAGATGAATGCAACCATTCATCCTGGAGGAAAGCACAAGGAATATTTAGATTCATAAGAAACATGAGGACTTTTCTAAGTTCTTTACTATTGCCATTTCCTGAAAAGAAAAACTATTTTCTTTGGTAAACTTTCTAGAAGTAGAATACCCTAGCATAGAACAACCTAAAATTTGGTCTGGAAATCCAATTGTCCTATGATGGGAGCAGAGTGGTCAAATAGTGCTAGTGGTTAGGACAGCGATGTGAATGTGGTTCCTGAGTGCAGACTGTGGTTCCATCCTGTACAGCTCTCCTAAATCACCAGAAACTCTTCTTTTCTGGCATCCTCAGCTCATCCCACAAGTCACTGGCTCCTGCCCCCTTGCAGAGTTCAGCTGACAATCTGTAAATATCCCATAAATATAACTAACAATAATAATGTGCTCTGCTCCTCCCCAAGGGCATTTGCATCAAAGAATAAATAATCTTTCATGATCCTAGGAAATGAAGCTGTTATGATAGAATAATTAGCACTGACTTTGAGATTTAATATTATGCTTTTTCATTTCATGAACTTTATTCTAGGTATGTGTGTAAGCTCTAAATCTCAGAGAACTTGTAGTATAGTGAGAAAGCCTATGGTCTAGTCAGAGAGTGTTTTATCTATTATAAAATATCCCACAACCCATTTTTAGTAGAGGTCTGCATACAGTTACACAGATCACAGAGGAAGACATCAGACCCAGGGGGAATCAGGGAGCCTGAGGATGATCAGAAAGAGAGCAGTGTCACCTAGAGTGCATCTTTGCATCTCTAGTGGGCATTATAAGAAGCCTGTGGTAGGTGCTCTGGCTGTTTCACACATGAGTGTACTGAAAAACATTCAGCAATGGTGGAGCCATCACGATCCACACCTGTTCTCCTAGGTATTCATTCAGCATCCATGTTCTTAGACATGTTATGTGGTCAGACTATCCCCTTTACAAACTCTGATAAGTGTGTACATACTAATGATTGGATTCATGTTCCTACTCTTAGGAGCAGGACCAAATCTAAATGGAATCCCAACCATGTGAAAATGTGGACTACGCCACCTTCTTCCTTTCTTCAAGGAAAGGGAGGCTGCAGTCAGAAAGAACATGGGGTGATTTGAACTCTTCAGCCTAAACCTGTCCAAACAAACAAACAAAACACCAACTTCCTAAAAGTATAAGTGATCCATAGGTTACACATGGAAATACATATAAAATCAAAAACAAACGTAATAATTTTTCATTATTTCCATTTGACAGAAAAAATCATCTAAAAAGTTAGTTGGAATCTAATTACACCAAAACCCATGGAGCAAAAATTTGAAGTTATTTTTGTCTTTAAAGTCTGCAATATTTCCTTCACTTAATCATTGTACAAATGCTTGAAGCCAACTATTCAGATACAGTCACAGACAACCAGGGATACAAGGATTCCTATTGTAAAGGTCTTGCCTTCAAATACCTCAAATCCTAGTGACAGAAGCAGCCAGGGAAAAGTATAAGTCAAGTTCAGAATAGTTAAATTCTCTCAGGGAACATAGTGGATCACCTAATTCAGATCTGGGAATGTGAAACAAAGTAGGCCACCCAGGCAAGGGGAAGCGAACACTTTTGCAGCAGGTAACAGGTGCAGAGAGAACAAAGAGTTTCTAGACACAGAAAGGAAGTGGCAGCAGCCACGGAGAATTGAGGGGAGCCATAGGGAGAGATAAGCAGGACAGGGAAATGGAGGCTGGAAACAAGTTGCAAATTTGGGAACTTTTCTTGAAATAGAAGAGAAGCAGCTGAAAAGTTGAGAGCAGCCATGCAGGGGGTCAGATTTTTACTTTAGACAGATTCCATTCCAGGATTAGGGAGGAGAACGATTTCACCGCTGACTGCAGTGGGCAAAATTAACACACCCATTTTTTGTGGGCAGAACATGTTAGAGAAAAAGGAGACAAATCTACCAGGTAGACTAAGACCTCATTAATTTATACCCTGCTATTAAGAAAATTGGTATGATTCAACCTGGCCTGAACTAAAATTTACCTCTGCATTGTTGCAAGAAAAAAAAAAAGTATTTTCCAGCAAGATAATACTTTGTAAACAAGATTGCTATGAGATTGTTTTTAAAGAATAAACTCTTTTCTGGGTTTTGTTGAACTAGTAGGGTATCCATTTACATATCAAAAAATGCCCATGGATAATTACAAATGGGTATTATTTATTCATTAAAGCAGACTTGGCAGTTCAGTGATCTTAAAATTATAAAAATGCATTTTTTTTAAACGAACATGTCAGTAATTTAGACTGGCTTCTTTCCAACTTGAGGATTTACTCTACCAGCTTTAACTGATTTATTCACGATGTTAGCAAGCAATTTTGGAATTGTGTAATCAAAATCTAAATGGATCTTAATAGCCCCTAAGAATTAATATGTCTGGTACAATGTGAGCAATTTATTCCCTTTAAACCAGTAGATTCTGGTTCAGTGGTTATTAAATTCTAGATTATTTATAGGAAAAACATTACGTGAACAAAGTTGCCTTTTAGATTTGCCTTTTTTATTTGATTTTGTTTATTTTCACTGGGTCTCTTCCATCAATAGCAATTCATTCATTTTTCAAATATTGGGCACAACTCTTTGCCAGATACTGCTCTTCCTTGCAGGGTCCTGGATGACAAGGGCTTGGCTTCTGCCTTTCAAGAGATCACCATCTGGTGGGGGACACCAGGATACAAGCAGACCCCAACTGGAAGGTATAATAAATCTCATAATGGGGACTTGCTTTGGGGGGTTTTGGAACATGGAAGAACAAAACCACAACTTTCCAGAAGGTGAGTTTGGGGACACTGTCTCTAAGCAGAAGGTTCCTTTGAGGAACCTTTGAGCAGCCTCATGAGAAACCTGTAGCAAATAAGGCTTTTCAGGCAAAGGAAATGGAGACATGGAATAAATAACGCTGGGTGTTAGAGAAAATATGATCAATTGAGACAGGACAGAAATGTTTCATGGCAGCAAAGGATGGGAATATAGGTGAGGCATTTCACAAGGGGCTTTGCATTCCATGGTAAATATCTTGAAGGCTTCTGTTAAAGCCGGTCTATACACAAATGTCACTCAGGCCCTCAATTTCTCCCTCAATGTTGCTTATTTCTGTCTGTAGCATTCACAGAAGGTGTTGACACCTGGAGCCCCTTGACAGGGCAATGATAGATTACAGAATACCCAGAAATTAAGCCAGATGGCTGCCCTCATATAGCCTATGAGGTATAAATATAGTAAAGTTGAGCCTAGCATACCTACTCTAGTTTATTTTTCAGTCCTCCATATGTACACTCAGATATTATCAAGAAAGGGCAAATGAAATTAAATATCAATAATTTTAATCCAAAAATAGAGCATACTTAATTTGAAATATGAGAACATGAGGTAGAAAAACATACCCAAATATGCACACACGTGTGGCCATATGTCTATGTGTGTGTGCACGTGTGATGTGTGCATGTGTGTTCACGCATATATGTGCATGAGTATGTGTGTATGCATGTGTATGGCCCTGTGTACATGTGTGTGGGTGTACTTTCTTTTGCACTCAATCCTTTAGGCAGAGATAGACTATTTTAGGGGCTGGCATGGTGGCTACAGTCCATAATCCAGTACTTTGGGAGGTCAAGGGGGTGGATCAGTCGAGGCCAGATATTCAAGATCAGCCCTGGCAATGTGGCAAGAACTCATCTCTACAAATTAGCTGGCTGTGGTGGCACCCATAGTCCCAGCTACCCAGGAGGCTGAGGCAAGTTGATCAATAACTTGAGTCCAGATATTTGAGGCTTTAGTGAGTTATCTATGGCTGTATTACTCCAGACTGGGCAACAGAGCAAGCCCTCATCTTAAAAAAAGAAAAAATAGACTTTATGATATGTACCACCCTTGAGGTATTAACCACACATATATGAAGAAAAGAAGTTTCAAACTTGAATTACACGTCAAAGACAAACAGAACACAGGGAGGCCCAGAGCAGTGTGCTTCTGTCATAAATCTATGAATGAGAAAGGACCAAGATGGTGCAAGGGCTATTCTCGGGCCACTTCATAAAGGGATTTAATCCTCACAGTGTAGTCACAATAGGAGGGAGGCAGAAAACAGAGATGAGGGCCTCCTGCCCCTGAAGCTATGTCTCTGCTTATGGGTAGAAAAAAGTCCCAGATGTCTTCTGGGGGGTTGCAGAATATAAATTTAACTCAGCAAAGAGAAACATCATTCTTATAAAAGTCAAACCCTTCATCTGCAGGCAGGAAATGGTGACAGGGCAGATCTAACTAAAGGGGAGTCTGAGGGAGTCTTCAATTTCTCTATGGCCACAGAGCCAATATGGTGAAGCAGGCAAAGCTGCAAAGCTTTCTGTGCCCTTAAGAGGGCTACAGGCAAGTCTTGGAGACCACAAACAAGTCGAGGCCCATGACGGGGCAAGAAGGGGGGAGTGTGGGAAAGCCGGAGTGTGGGAAAGCGATGCAAGTGGCTGCAGCAGGAGGGCACAGCAGTAGCTGAGGCAACACCATTAAGGGGTGAAGACATAAGGCTGGTCACTGCTCAGAGGGTCAGTAGATTGGGGGGGTGCTCATGGACCAAAATAAGCCTGCCCTGAACCCAGAAGCAGAATGACTAGCAGGGAAGGGGCACTGAGCTGAAGAGGTGCTGATCAAAAGGGGAATGACTTTTATTTTTATTGTTTTGTTGTAAACAGCTTGATTTTTTTATTTATTGTTTCAGATTTATTCAGCATGCAAAGAATTAGGTTACACTGTTTGCATTTGCTAGGTAAAGTCCCTCTTATAATTCTGTCCTGCCCCCAAGAGGCATGCCATACACCATAAAGTTGTGCCCCTTGTGTAGGAGCACCCCCTTCCCCTTACTCCTCCTCTCTCCCCACTCTCTCAGTCCCCTGCCCCCAACCTTGAATTGAGTTTTTTTCTTCTGTGGGTATGTATTGTACTCAATTCTAATATGAAGCCAGTAGGGTGTGACTGTTAAATCAGAAGTGATGGAAATACTTTGATTTGACAAAAACCCCATTGAGTGACACAGCAGATATATCTCATGAGTTAACTTCAGTAATTTAGAAATACAGTAACTTTATTCTGTGCACCTGTGCTCATCCCTGCACACTTCACCTCTATATCACATGTGTATCATCGTAAAAGCAACAAGTAGGACACCCCTCAAAATATCTCCCTTAGGCTAAATGAAACACCAAGAGGCTGAGGGAGTCGGAGTAAAATCAGTGTGGACAGCTCTTCATTGACCATGGAGCAATCATAATATAATGAGGAAATGGATCAGTCTGTACTAGAATCAAAGCAACAAGTTCCAGTTCATCGACACTTTCCTATCAATTTTTCAAACTGGATTAACATCGGACTCTACTTTTGATAAATAATATTTGATGGAAAAAAAAATGATACCACCTGCTAACAGGCTCTCTGGTGGTGGAGGAAATCTTTAATAGCTAGAAGAAACAGAGGTACTATCGGCCTCATTTCAGTGCCCATGAAGGGAGAGGTCCTACCTGGAAGTGCAGTGCAGTAATCCTCTCCGTCTTGGGTGGAAACATAAAGTAGAGAAACTCGAGTCTCTGGCTAAAGCTGGATGCCCTCCAACCTTGCCATACTGACTGGAAGATTTAGGGTCTAGAGAAAATGTCCACTTGATTCTATATGTTGCCACAGAAGATCCAGGTGGAAAAAGATGATTTTGTTCCAGCTCTCTGGTGTCCTCTAGAGATCTAATTTCCTGAGGGCCCCATCAGTGGCCTTTCCTATTCTGAACCATGATCAGACACTTAGGAGAAGAGTATGAAGGAGGCTAGTCCCCTCTGAAAGGATGAGCAAAATATGCAGCAATCTTGGAGGTCCTTTCAAATCACACCAGTTATAATAAGCTCAGATACCAACAAATACCCTTTAGTGTGTCACAGACTAGCCTAGTTGCCCAATACCATAGAGAAAATTTCAGTCCCACACTCTAAATACCTGAGTTGTAGACCTATTGCCAGAGGAGAAATAGGTGTCAGAAAATCTCATGTCAATCCGGGCAGAATGCAACTAGGCCAACTGGTCAACTAGAGACAGATTTTTTTTTTTTCAATGCAGTCACTGTGTTTGACTGGAGAAAACAAAATTGATCTCTACAAGTCAGGACCTAGAAACAAGTGTGTAATTACTAATCACACATTCGGGGTTTATTCTCCCCTAGGTACAGATGCCCAGCTCCCACCAAAATTAATCTGAGTCGCATTCAAGTGTGGAGGGGAGAATGGTTTCTGTGGCTGCAATTGCAGAAGTAATGAAATGCCCTTATAAGCCCATGTTGCCTCATAATAATACTCCAATATTGAAGCTTAAGTTTGTTAAGTAGCAAAGACTCAATACAACTATTCACTTGAAACTTTCCAAGGAAAAGACCCCAGTGTGTATTGAATATTTTGGCATTTTTTAAGAAATGATTAGTTTTT
>NW_003852408.1:11456875-11462803 GCF_000181295.1 Otolemur garnettii | reverse complement strand
ATTTCTTAATGAATAAAAGAATGAAACAATATACCTGGAATGTATGAGGTTAAGAACTGTTGCATACTATTATTTCTAATGGAGACTTGGAGAATGGAAACAATGTTAAAAGTGGGGTAGAGGATCATGCTGCATTTTTCGGTCAGAAACCTGAATTGTCCCATCTTGTACTTAGACATATGTTAATACAATTATTTTTGCTTGTAGATCTATATTTGTTGGAGATAATCAAAAAGTACAGTGGAAAAAAAGCTATCCTTAAATTCCAGCAGCCCACAATTATCAACATTAATATTTTCTATTTTCAAGTGCTTTTTCATAGTTTAATTTTAACAAAATTTGGATTTAGAAGCTGTACAGTTTTGTATTGAACTTTTTGCATTTATAAGAATCTTTGTTATTCATGTATATTAATAAAAATAAAATTATTTTAATCAATCTGATCACTGAAAGCACTGTTTTAATGTATCTAATGAGATGGGTTGTTTGGATTGTGTTTCCCCTTCCCATTTATGCTAAAAATAGGCTCTGATCTACATTCTTATACTTATATGTATGAGGAATAATGTAAGTATGGTATAAGCATATATATGTGAAATATCTGAGTATATTTATTTAAATGAAATTCCCTAAAAAGCCATTTTTGCAATTCCTTCCTCCTTTCCTTCCTTCCTCCCTCCCTTCCTTCCTTCTTTCCTTCCTCCCTTCCTCCCTCCCTTCCTTCCTTCTTTCCTTCCTTCCTTCCTTCCTTCTCTTTCTTGCAATGTGGGTGGTATCATGGTGAGCTAGACAATAAAAAATAGGGGCACAATGAAAAAAAATCAGTTTCCTTCCCAATCTTAGTCTCTTCCCCAGAGACAATCTCATTATTAAGATTTTATGTATGTTTTCAGGATGGTGGCATGAAGTTTTGTTTTAAAGACATTTGATACCTTTTTACCAATTTCTTTTTCACTTTATTTCTTGCTATTAGCAGTGCCAAGAATGATTTATTGGCCAGTACAGACTTTCATGGTAACAGTACCTATTGTTTCTGTCTACCATGCACATATACCTTATTTTTTCCATTTTCCCTGCCAGCACTGCTCAACTGCAGCACTGCAGACCTTGTGTGGCTGGTGGTCATGAAGAGAGACCAATTCAAAGATGCAGAACCCAGAAGTAGAAGACAAAGAATCCCGGTGATATTATTTGAACCCCAAATAGTGGATAGTGTTAAGTCATGCAAGCCCACTAATACATTTTACTTTTTAAAAACTAGTGTGGGCTATAGTTTTATTGCTTACAACTGAGAGAAACTTGACTTCTACAGTAAGAGGTGACCTTCTCATGCATAAAAGCAACTTGCTAGAAGCAAAAGGGAGAGCCCAGACCTAACCCCAAATGAATACCAGGTCAAACGTTAGCTAAAGATAAGCTTGCAGGTAGATTTCCTCCTCAGCCCCCTTCCATCCTGTGATACTAAAGTTATTAAGTAAGAAATGTCTGACTTCCTTGAGTACTAAGTTTGACAGTTGATATCTCTGACATTTCACTTGACACTTCTTGTTTTATTTTTTTTATTGTGAATGTACATCCTCATTTTTTCAAACTTACTTTTTGATTGCAATTATCTTCCAAAAATTTTTAGAGCAATTTTTATGAAACCAAGTGTAAGTCAAAAATTCATGTTATTTTCGAATATTAGTTCTATCCTGAAGACATTATGATGCAGACAGCTCGAAACACCAATGAAGTGTTTGGGAAGGATGTTGCTAATGAAGACATGATACATCGATGGTTTGAAAAGTTCTCGTTTGGCAATTTTAACCTTGAAAATGAGCCATGGGCAACCTGAGACCACAGTGAGTCATGATGAGGTGAAAGGTGTGTGGAAGCGAGTCCATCTCAACCTACATGGGAATTAGCAGCAAGATTTGACATTACTGTTCCAACAGTATTGGGCCATTTGAAATAAATCCACAAGGTAAAGAGAAATGGTCGTGCAATTTGCCTTTCTCTGCCATTATTACAACAAAGATAACCATTTCTATAGTCTATTGTTAAGGGTGATTAAAAAAAATGAATTCTTTTTGACAATTGCAAGTGGTTGGCATAATGGTTAGATAAAGACAAAGTGCCCAAACAAAGTCCAAAACCAAATACTCATCAAAAAAAAGCTAATGGTGTCTTTCTGATGGTCCAGAGCTGCTGTTATCCCCTACAGTTTCATGAAATCTGGTCAGTCCAGTACACAGGATGTCTACTACAACCAAATGGACAAGATGAGGATGCTTGCAATTAAGCCGCTGAGATTGGCCAATGGAGTCAGGCTAATCTTCTCACAAGACAATGCTGTCACAACAATACTACTCAAATGTAGGAGCTGGATTTGAAAAGTTTCTGTCATTCACCATTGACAAGACCTTGAACCTCCTAAGCACCATTTCATCCAGGCTTTGGACCACTTTTTGCAAAGAAAAGTATTCGACGCTCAACTGTGAAAAACATCTTTAGTGAATCCATCAGCACTCGCTCTCTAGATTTCTTCACTGCTGACATAAAGAAGCTACTGTTAAGATGGCAAAACTGCATTGATAGTTTAGGCACATACTTTAATTACTTGTGCTGCTGCTCATTTGAGCTATATAACAAGCTAAACTTTTGTGTTTTGTTGTTGTTGTTGTTTTGAGACAGAGTCTCACTCTGTCACCCTGCATAGGGTACTGTGGCATAATAGCTCACAGTAACCTAAAACTCTTGGGCTCAAGTGATCCTCTTGCCTCAGCCTCCCATGTAGCTGTCCCTACAGGCAGCCACCACAGTGCCTGACTATTTTTAGAGACAAGGTGTTGCCCTTGCTCAGGCTGATCTTGAACTTGTGAGCTCAGGCAATCCACATGCTTTGCCTCCCAGAGTGCTGGGATTACAGGCATGAACCACCACACTGGCCCTAATAAGCTTAACTTTTGATTTGAAATTGAACATTTCATATTTAACAACCTAGTGGCACACAGGTGCATAGAGTGACATGACACCATGCACAATATGAGGGCAGATTTCTGTGTGCACTGGGGGATGGGGCTCCATCAAACACCCTGTCTGGCGCAACCTCCAGAGTAAAACTCTCCCACATATGGCCATTGAAGTTGACTCTGTCAGACTCGTTCTTCTCATATGAGCTTTTGTTTTCTTTGCTTTTTAATTTACCGAAGTTAAAGAGAGAAGATAGGGCAACTACTTAGCAAGATTGAACTGCAGAAGCATGGCTTTCATTATAATTTAAACAAAGCCCACATTGTCTATCTCTGCAATCTAAAGCAGCCTTCTTTGAAATTTGAACTAGGAGGGCCCAGGATGGGCCACATTGCACTCATTCACATGTGAGTCCTCATTCCTGGACTTCGCTAGAGCAAGACTAGTGGGGAGAACCAACCTAGTTTAATAAAGATTAAAATATATACACAGGCTCACACAAGCAAGTGCACGCCCACAAATGATGCTCACATACAAATGCACACAGTGTTCGCACACACATATTTGCACACACGCCAGCCTTAGCAACTCAGTAAGTTGCCATTGTGATAACGGGTGCTCCCTGTGGGTGAGGATGAAAGCGCTGCGCCCACCCGGCTGCTTCCAACATTTCATTGGAACTGGAGTTTACACTATCAAAGAAGGAAATAAAAAAAAAAAATGTGCTAGCATTCTGTCATTCCACCACAATCATTATTTGTAATAAATCCCCAAGCAATTTGGACTCATTAATACTCAGATGCCTGTAATCTATTTACTCTCTAGTTTAGCTGTTGAGTGAGATCTAAAAATGCCCCACCCTCCAGCATCTCTGCTTTCTGTCCTCTTGACATGAATTGTAGGAGCAAAGTAAACAGAGGGCTCTGTTCGAATTTCCTTTTTTTTACAAATGAGCCATAAAATTGTCCATTAATCAGTCCTGCATCCCAGGGGCCAGTTTGCATTGTGGAGGTTTCCTTTTCTTTGATTCCCTCATTTTGTTGAACAGATTATTCAAAAGGAAAAAAAATCACACTGCAATAAGCCTCAGAGAATAGGCTTAGGAAAAATCTTTTTTCTTTTCTTTTCTTTCTTTTTTCTTTCATTTTTTTGTGAACAGCTTTTGGCCTGAGCCAAATTCTTATCATTCAGCACCATTCAAAACTTTAAAATTTACTCTGTTCACTTTAGACATCCTTTACAATATAAAATATTCCTTTCCTCTTCCCAGAGGGCATGGTGTTCCATCTTCTCAAACAAGGACTGCGTGTAAGTTTTTAGCACCATAAAAAGTCCCCCCCTCTCCCAGGATCTCTGGTGCAAGAATCCATGAAGAGAGAAATGATGAAATGCTAGAGGAATTCACCCTGAGTTTGGTATTTCAGGACTCCCCTAGTTTAATTTCTATACAAGGTGTCAGTTCTGACAGTTTTTGCATTTTTCTGGATGGTATTTCCTTTAAAAGGCAGAAGGAGGAAATATCTATCTAGCTCTGAGTTGTCTGAAAGGAGGGCAAGTCTGGGCTGCCCACCTCTGGGGCTGCAGCCTCCTCCCTGGGCAGCTGCTGCCCAGCGCCCGCCCACTCGTCTGCACTCTCTCTATGAACTAGATTTCTTGCCCTCAGCAAGACTCCTATATGCAAATACAGTCACCGTACAAACATCATCCACACACAGGCTATTTTTAGGTACATAGAGTAGTCATCGGTTTTAAGTGTAATGATAAAAGTGCTTGTACAAAAATTGGCTTTAATGTGACTGCAACAAAAGAGCTCCCTTTGTTTAGTTTCAGGCTGGGGGTTTTGTGGAACCCCGACTTTCCCCCTCCATTTTTTTCTTTGTATTTCATTCTTTCTTTATATTAAGTGCAAAACTTCCATATGCACTCTTCAGGATTGCTTTCTTTTTCTTTACTTTTTTTTCTTTTTTCTTAACAAGAAAGGTAAACCGTTTGTCTAACCTGGGGAGTTTGTGAGGGGAGGGTGAAAAAGCCTGTAAAGATTTTTTATTTCTAAAGGAGAGTCACCCTGAGGTGACCTTGGAAGCTTAAACAGTTTAAATGTTTGTCTCACAAAACTAACAGCTAAGCGCTTTAATGTGGAGTCCCCTGCGTGGAATTTAGCCATGTCTCCTAGCAAGATCCTGTGTGTGATCTGGGAGATCACCTCGAAGCCCTTTAAACACGCTGAGTGTGCCTAGTCGGAGATCCCTGTCCCTTGCTCCTTAATGTTTCCTTATCACCCTCGATAAATTGAATCCATTGGTCTGAATTGATTAATTGTTCCATAAATCTTCTGAGAAAGTAGATGGGCTTCATAATCATTCTTCTATTTCTCGAGAGCTCCTTTAATAACATTGCACTTATGCACATAAAATTTCGGAATGTCTGGACTTGTATTTGACGTGACTCACTCACACCTAGAAAACCACTTCTCTCATTCAGAGACTAGGAGAAGTGTGAGTTCTTTGAATCCCTGATTTGGTTAGCACAAACATGTTGGATTTTGCTAACATACCTTAAGACTTTATGAGCCTACCTTATTTTATATGTCCTACAGGCCTTGGCAGTTTTGCACATTTAATTGAAATGCATTGGCTTCCATAAAAAAGAACTTGCTTAAATCAAAAAGGAATTACTCATAATCTCTCTAATATTAACACTTGGACGTTTGACAGTGCCTGCCGCATCTCACCGCGCTGCGTTTATGCAGCTCCGATCTGAGGCCTCGTCTGACTTCGTGTCTGTTTCCGTCACGCTGCGTGAAATCTCCTGGCTGTGTGCGTACGGGGAGGAAGGTCTGGTGGGATATTGGGGCGGAACGCCGTGTCCAGACTGGAAGCCAAGAGAGAACTTCACTATGCATATTTTTCACTGGTGCCTGCATCACTCACAAAAACCATCCAGGAACGGGAATGAACCAAGAGAGCCATCTCT
>NW_003852408.1:11446386-11456481 GCF_000181295.1 Otolemur garnettii | reverse complement strand
GTGCAGAGGAAACGTGTTGCCTTCCCATCTCTGCAGGTACGCCCGGCTTGGTCACAAACCCGTGCACACAATGCGGAGACGTTCTGTTGGAAAAATGCCCTAAACACAGCACAGGGCTGCAACTGAAACAGTTTCCTCAGGGTAAATGTTGACTTTCTCAAGTTGTTTTTCATTTCCACAGCTTCTTTCAAAAATGCATCTGAGGTGGGGGAAAGGAGGAGTCTATGGCCTTATAGAGAAGTGACCGATGATGGGCCGGGGCTGAGAAACTGATGGTTTGCTCTTGTGTAAGGCAGGGTTGTGACCATTTGCTACCTGCCTGAATGAGGGAGCCCCGCCTATGCTCAACTAAGACCGCCACCTCCAAGATGGGGCTGTGAGTCCTATGCAGTTCTGGGTCAGGAGGTCTGTGCTGTGGGTTTTCGTCCCTGCTTTCCCGGTGCCACTTCATCTGGCAAGCTCACTGGTCAGCACTCAGGGCACGTGGAAACTTCTGGATGCCTTCCCTATATTCCTAAAGCCAGGGAAGCCTCTGAGAACATAGCTCTCAACCTCCCTTTGCCCAACCATGGAATTCTGATGAGACTGATTGAGAGCAACATGATGGCAGAGGCAGATCCAGGTCTTGAAGCTTGAACAATTTTAAGTGCTTTCCCTTAAGGAAAAAAAAAAGCAGGGAGGAGATAGAGTCTCATGAATACAAAACCAGGTACAAAAGTTATTACCGATTTAGAGTGAAAAAAGAATGTACAATGAATTACAAATGCTAAGATGCTGAAAATTTCCACAAGCATCATAATATTTTGGTCGCGTTGCTATCTGACTCACATCTATAAAATTATCCTCCATCGTTTTGTCTGTATAATTTCTGATTGCCTCTTCATATGGCAATAGCTGCAGGTTATTTTCCACAGAGGGGATAGAAATAATATTCAGTTATTCAGTTTTGATCTACTATGATTGATCAAAATTTACCTGTAGTCTCAATAGTTGGGCCTTTCAAAGCTTAATTACACGGGAAGCCACTATAAGTTATTAAATATATTCCACTAAACTAGTGGTTCTCAACCTGTGGGTCACGACCCCTTTGGGGGTCACCTAAATACATCCTGCATTTCAGATAATTAAATTATGATTCATAACAGTAGCAAAATTACAGTTATGAAGTTGCAATGAAAATAATTTTGTGGTTGGGGGTCACCACAACATGAGGAACTATATTAAAGGGTCACGGCATTAGGAAGGTTGAGAACCACTGCACTAAACTCTCACCAATACATCTCCAAACTTTCCCTTAGCCAGATACTAACAGTGCCTGTTGATATTTCAGTGTCACCTGATAGGAAGAGACGTCAACATACCTTATTTTTGTGAAAATGATTCTAAATATGCTTCTAGGTCCTCCATTTTAAGAGTAATTTTAGCATAAATTCAGCTGTAGGTAGAATCTGCAATGTAAATCCTTGTGGACAGCAATGTTCCCAGGGGGCTAGGCAGTGGGAGCAGTCTGGTCAGGGTGCAAGTCTTACCGAGGACACACTAGCTCCAGATAATTTAAAAAGAATAATAAGACTGAATCAAAAAAGATCTGCTTTTCATTATTCCCATGATCCAGCAATTCTGAACAATGTCAATGATTAAAATATTTCTTCCTTCCAAAAATATATTTTGTTGGTCTAAGTTCAAAACAATTGCTACAATAACTACTAAGTTTCTGTAATACATATGTCAGGTTCAAATTAGCAAATTTTTATTACATGTCTTTTCGCAAACATTGTACTTATTCCATATGGAAGTTTATTTGGAGAATTTCCCCATATACAGTCAGCCCCCAGACAGACTCGATTAACATATTCCTATTCCACATCTGCACATGGAGGTTTAATGAGCATCTTGAACTCTACACATTCAGATCTGAGCACCGTATCTTTACGCCCAAATCTGCTCTATCCACAGCCTCCCCATCTCAGGTGATGGCAGCTCCACCTTTCCAATGGCTTACCCCCAAACCCACAGGGACGTGCTTGACTGCTCTCTCTTTCTCTCTCTCTTTTTTTTTTAAACAAAACAAAACTTTTTTTTTTTTTTTTGCAGTTTTGGGCCAGGGCTGGGTTTGAACCCGCCATCTCTGGCATATGGGGCCAGGGCCCTACTCCTTTGAGCCACAGGTGCCTCCCCAAAACAAAATTTTTTTTTATTAAATCATATACACATAGATCATGAATACATTTATGCATATCTGGGGTACAATGTATTTTTTTTTACATGTGTTTATTAGGTTTCCATTTTTTTTCCTTCACAAAATTAAAAGGCTTACAATTTAATAACAATAACAATGTTTATGATAAAGACTAGAAACAAAAACCTCGTAAAGAATGAATGAACACAAATACATTCAGGAAAGAAATCAGATGATCACTGCATCGAAATATTAAGCAATAATAATAATAATGCAAAGAAAGTAATATTCACATTGTCAAAAAAGAGAATGTCTATTATAGAATGCTTTGACTCTGAGATTCAGTATGAGGTCGTCAGTTAACTTCTTATTATTTTTTAAACTGCTTTCTTTTTTTCACATCCCACATCCAATCATCAGATCTTCCTGGGCTCTATTTGTTGAAACATATCCAAAATCCAGCCTCCTCTGACTCTGCTCCTGCCACCCTGATTTGCTGGACTGCTCTGACTGACTCTGTCCTCATCCCCTTGCCACAACACTGGACTCTCAGAATCAGAATCCAGGGTGACCTTTTAAACTCATACACTGGATCAGAACTCATTTTTTTGCGTTAAACCTTCCACTGACACCCCATTTCTCTCAAAATAAAAGCAAAAACGTTCACAGTGATTTTTAAGGAAAACACAGTTGACATCTCCTAAACTTTGCACAAAATAGAGAAAGGTTCACAAATTAGAAAAGATAGTACCCCAAACCTCTGTTCTTCTCTTAACTATTTCTATTAAATAACAATGCAATTGAAAAGACGCGCGTATTACTCACAGTATTGTTGGTAACAACCCCCACGATGGCCACGCAGCCAGCACTGATCACACATTCCATGCCTTTGCCAACTGTTTTATCTGAGTCAACTCACTTAATCCTCACAAGACTCCCCAAGGCATGTATTATCATTATCCCAATTTTCTAGGCAAAAAAGCTACGGCCTTGACAAATAAATTGACTAGCCAAGGTCATTCAGCCAGAAAGGGGTAAAACAAGCAGCCTGTTTGCAGAAATCATACTCTTAACTATTCTGCAAGAAGAGCAAATAAACTAGCAACCTTGTAAGTGTTCAACCGTATATATTCAGTAAATGAAATAAAGTGTAGCTAATCACCAATGTATTTTCTAAATCTACAACAGTATAAGATAATCTTAAGGCAAAAAATGAATATTTCATACAGAATATTCTCCATTTAACAAGTGCACATACATGCACTCGTGTTCACACACTGTACATATATATATAACACATAAATGTCAAAAAGAAAACTGAAAATATCAAAAAGATCATCCCAGCATGGCCGAGTTACTGGATGATTTTTATTTTCTACAATGTACTTTTTCATTCTATACATTCTTCTTTTGATATCACGTATTTATTTTATAGTCAGGCAAAAAACTTATGTAAGAAAGTTAAACTTTTATTTCAAAATTGCTAAGTCAATAAGTATGCAATAAGTTCACATGAAAATAATCATGAAAACAAAGGCTTCATAGAATAAGGATGTAATGGACATTTCCAACTTTTGCTTCCCAAGTCCCAAAGTTTAAAAGATTTCCTCTACTTTAAAAGAATGGCTCTAATTATTTCTAACCATTGAAAGAATACTCAGGTATCCTTTCAGATCAGGCACAGTGGGTCTTGCCTGTAGTCCTAGCACTTTGGGAGGATCACTTGAACCCAGGAATTTGAGATGAGCTGGGCAATAGTGAGACCCATCTACAAAAAGAAAAAAAGAAAGCAGAAAAAGAATCCAGCTTAGCCAGGCACAGTGTTGCATGCCTGCAGTCCCAGCTATTGAGGAGGCAGAGGCAGGAAGATCACTTGAGCCCAGGAGTTTGAGGTTACTGTGAGCTACCATGATGCCACCAGGATGACAGAGTGAGATCCGGGTTCAAAAAAAAAAAAAAAAAAAAAAATATATATATATATATATATATTCAAAGATTTAGAACTGCAAGAATCTTGCATCTATAAGTAAAAGAGACAACCAACTTGATTTACCATAATTCCTGCCAAAGCAAAGAAACGTGATTAGAAATTGAGTTAAATCAAACATAATAATATTGCCAGGCTTTTTAAAATGTTGGAAATTACTTGGAATCTCATTTTCACCTTCCCAGAGAACTTTAAATTTGGTGGTACCTCTGAAAGTGACTGTGATAAACTGTTAATTGAAAAAGCAGAATAGAAAATTGTTATTGCAGTTGAATTTCTGTATCAGTTTGGAATGCATTCAGCCAACCATGAGGAACAAAACTCTCCTCACGCAGAGCCAGGCTCTACATCACACGCATGTAGGTACGTGTACTAACTTACTTCATCCTCCCCACAGCCCCAGGACTACCACAGTTGGCAGAAGGAGGAACCAGAGGTTAAGGAGCAGATCCAAAGATACGTATCTATGAAGTGGCAGATCTGGGATTCAGACCCAGTACTTGGACTCCACGGTCTCTCCCGTCTTAATTCCCACTATGCTTTCTCTACCCAGCTACCACATTACCTACAAAACCATTCATTCATTGTGACCTGGGCCTTTTCCATTGTTCCTGTGCACTGGAAATTTGTGGGAAGCTTCAAAAACACAGAAGTCAGCATGGTTTTTGTTTTCTTCTTTTTTCTTTTTTTAAATTTAAAATGAGAGCCACTTGGGAGTTTTGCTAATGCAGCATTTTCCCCACCTTTCTGTCTGCAGTGTGTTTGAAATGCCTTCCTCCCCACAGGAAAGAACCCGCAAACGAAGCAGGAGACACAGTTGCTCTCCTCAGCGAGCTGTGTGAAGGGCACGCATTCCAGGTCCATCCATTACCGTGTAAATAATTAAACACCCTGAGCCTGCAGCCTGGGGTGTGCGGTCTGCATGGAGGTAATTTGCTTTAAATATTGGTGAGCTTCGGCTTGGTCAGTCATTAGCTCCTCCTAGTGGCTTTTTTGGCCTTTAATCAGGAGGCAGCTGAGGTGTTGGCTGGCTTTGAGGAACAGAAACCCTGACTCATAAGTAGCCTCAAGTGTCCTCTGAAATGATAACACTTTCTTGACCTCTCAGGCCACAGGATTTCACCGTTTGGTGAGAGCTGCTCCAGCTCTGTGTGCAAAACCTGGTTTGTGCAATAAAGGACTTTTCCCTCAGCAGGGCAGTATGTGCGGGGCATGTGTGACAGATGGTCAGTCCATCCTGCACACAGACTTCTGTCTGTAAACAGAGCCTATTCTCTCTGATAAGGATGGTTAGAGACGTGGGCAATCCAAAAAGACAGCTGATGCATCGAGGACTTAAGTTTGGCTTTTAGTTTTGCTTTGCTCTTGCAGGTGAATGAAGCCACATCCACAGTTTAGTGACTAAATAAAGAAGGCTACATCTATGGGAAAAAATTAAAAAAAAAAAAAAGGCTGAGAAGCTGTCCAATTTTTTCACTCTGCCCTCCTACTCAAGTCCTCTGTGTAAACAACTCCTGGTTGCGAATCAACAGATCTCTTTTGGGCTGATGCCAGGTTTCACCATTCCCCCAAATGTCAATGGGTAGATGAGAAAGTCCATCATCCAGTGTTTGGGTCTCAAAGGACATCTGGCAATGGAAGCAGACCGAAGGAGCTGAGATCTCAGCAGTGTCCCAAGTGCAGACTAGGCATCATAAATAAGCTTGAAAAAAAAAAAAAAAAAAACTACTTTTCCTTGGACAAACCCAAGTCAAAATAATATGCCTATAAAATTAGGATCCTGGCAGATAAGCAAATCAAATAATACTGAAAAAATAATTAAGAAAATCTCTGCCTTCTTTCAGATTGCAAGTACAATCAAATAGGAAGACATTCCAGTTCCCAATCTTTACTGTGTAGGTGGATACGGGGTCAACAATCTACCCACATGGAGTGAATATACTGTCAATTTTATTATCGATGCCAGTAGGCATTAAAATTCCACCCTTTTTCTTTCACTAGACAGGTGACATTTTTAAATAGAAAGATTATGTCAAGAGTTTGGCACCTGTGCCCACCCAGCCCTACCTGGACCACAAGAACACACATGTACACATGCATGTATACAAACACACACATTATTCTGGAGGTAGATTTATAGATTTAAGAATAATTCAGATGTCTCTAGAATACCGGAAACCGATACTCGAAGATCTTCATAACAAAAGTCGTTGTCTAGAAAGAACTACGCTGACTCTGGAGTCAGAAATGAATCCAGGTTAGTATCTTGGCTCTACCTTTGAACATTGCTTTCCCTTAAGCAAATCTGATGACATTTGTAAGCTCCAGTCTAAAAATATGCCACTAAGACCTTATTCACAAATCTGCCTGTGAGAATGGAATGGTCCCTTATATCCACTGCTTAACGGTGCCTGGCACAAAGTCTGTTCTTGAAGGGGCTTTTTTTCCTGATACCTTTTTCTTCTTAATAAATTCTTGTTCTTTGACTCTCCAGGGCGTAGGGAAAATGGACACACTCCTGAGAATTTAAAAATCCCTAGCATATTCTTTCCCCCAACAGTCAATACTGTTGACTTATTTGGAAGTGCAAGGTGAGATATTTTTTTCCCTCAGGTATCCTTGGGTTTTCTAGATCAGAGCCCTCCCTAACTAGGTCAGCCCGACCTACCCCGGCCTGTCTGTAACACTCGGCCTGTGTTTTCCTGAAACCTGTGAATCCTTCCCAGGTTCCAGCGATGTGTGTGCTTATTCACTCCTCCATTCATTCAACAAGTATTTATTGTGTGCCAAGCCCACACTGGGTGACTAAGACAGGCTGGGTTCCTCCTTCATATTCTTAAGGAGGAGACGGGAAGAATAGAATCCAGCAGGCATATAAATGTGTTAATTATTAGTACAACTCATGACTTTAGAGCTGGTGCTCTGATGATGGGGGTTCCAGTTGAGCATACAAGTGTGGGTCAGGGGAGAGGTTGCCGCACCGAGATGAGATGTCAAGGAAGCTTTTTAGAGGAGCGGCCACTTAGACCAAAGTAAACTACCTGAAGGCCGGGGGCCTCAGGACGGAAGGACCCAGAGCAGCAGCTCCGTGGGACTGTGGAATGGAAACCACCAGCAAGAGGGCCTGTCATCAGATTCTCCCTTCTAGATTCAATCGCACACATATAATCCTGAGCTCTCTCAGCATAGATTTCAGTGACTTCCTTCTTATTTATTTATCTATGCATTTATTTTAAATTTTCTCTCTGTATGTCAAATCGGTTAGATTCCTTTCCTTGTACCTGGAATAATTGCAGAGGAGTGCTGCCTAGAGTCCTCTCTCCTTGGAATTGCCTTCTACTTTTTAATCTATACAAGATTTATGTAACTTTTTCAGTGATTCCCATGGAGGGAGGGGGATGGGCAAGGACAAGGGCTTCCTGAGTTTCCATCCTCACCCTGGGAGGTTGGTGTCACACCAGCCTCCTCTCTAGGCCATAGATATCATCACAAGACGGGCCCTGTGTCCTCCTCACATGCCTCCCCTAGGGAACGGGAGCTTCCTTTATGCTCTGCAGAGTGCAGAATACTTCTACAGGCTGTCCCTTCCCCACAGCCAGCCTCGCATTCCAGAGGTCAGCCTCAGCCTGGCGTGCCTGCCTGTTTTCAGCAGGGGTGTTCAGCCAGCTTTTCCTCCTGCAGGACCACAGGGAGGCTTCTTCCAGCAGCTGCTCTGGAAGATACCACACACTCTTTCTGGCACAGGTTTCACCTTCTACCTCTCTTCCGTCTCCCCACCCCACACAGATCCTGTGCTGATTGACTAATATCACCCAGCTTATGTAGTGAGGAATCAATTAAAAGATACCTTCCCACACAGAACTGCTCCGTCCTCCCCTCCACCAAGCTGTTGCCTCTGACATTTCCTGCGTGCCCGGACACAGCCTGCTTGGAAGCCTCCAGCCTCCTCCTATCAGTCTGGGCACCCAGCGCCCTGGCACCAGCTGCTGCACTGAGTCCTGCCCCTCTGCCACTCTGCAGGCTCGCTCTCTCTGTTTGAATGGGCTGCCCGAAGCCTTAGCTTCTAGCAGATCACCCCTTGCAGCCTTTTGGCCAAAGAATGTGGGTGTTGGATCAGCTCAGTAGTCCTCGGTTAGCAAAAAGAAATTCAGATCAGTGCAGTCTTTCCCCAAACCCCCACAAGCAGCAGATCGTGCCTGCATGCTGGCCTTGGGACCGTCCAGCTCACTGATTTCTCAGACTATCTTTCTCTTTTCTGTGAGCCCCTGTGGGGCTCAGGGCCTGAGGGAATTGACACATGTATTCCATTTGAACTTAGCCGAGGCTTTTTTTTTTTAGTTGAATTTTTTCTTTTGTTTTCCGGGAAAAAAAAAATAAAATTCTGTCTGTCACAGCCCCTTCGTCCACACAGACACGATTTGTCCCTCCTCCCTTTTGTATTTTCAACGTTCAGGTGGCTGTATCCCGGGGACAAGACTGCTTCCTCCAGCAAGTATTATCTATTTCTTCATGTTGACTAATTAGGAAATACAGAAAATCACAACAAAGTAAATTTAAATTCTTGCATCCTTAGCTAAAGAGCAAGAGATGACACTCCACTCACAGGACAGGGTGTGTCCTTACAGTTTTCTTCTCTGTGTCACACACACAAAGAACACACACACATCCATGACTGTGACCTTGCCCCACACATCCACAAGAATGCCATTACCTGACATGTCTCATGGCCTTTTCTGATTTCATATTTTACAAATCTTAAAGACAAGGTTATTCTTTGACCTACCAATTCCACCCCTAGACTGGGTATGTCAAAGCATGTGTCTGAGGGTACTGATCACCCCAGTGTCACATCCGCCCCAAATTAGAGACGATTTAAATTCCCAGCAGTAAGGGATTGTTTAAATAAATTATTAGATAACTGCGCAATGTAATACTGTGAGAATATTTTAAATGGTGACAAAAATATATATGTATTAATATGTAAAAAGGGGCATGGAGTATTCTAAGAAGGAAACCATAAATTGGTATGTACAATACGATAAACATACCCACTTTTGTAACCTTTTGAAAGAGTATCCAAAATATTATTAATGCTTATCTCCAGATGGGTGTTATGTATCTGAGTAATACAGGTTTTTAGTTTTTCTGATAAATGTTAGTGTTTTACAATGAACATTTACGCTTGTACAAGAAGCCAACAGAAGAAAAAACACTAGAGGTAATTTTTCTATATATAATTTTTCACAAAAAAGACAATTAATGGTAAGTGATCACGATGGACTTAATTACTTCTCCATCTCAACTCTTGTTTCATCCTGAGTTGATGGGGGGAGGGCGGCTTAGAGATAAGAAGGGACATCTGAGTAACTAGGGACCGGCCTTGTGTGGAGGGCAGGTCCCCTGTGGTAAAGGTCTAAGCCCCAGGCTGCTCTCCCACTGCCGCAAATCCAGGAACCTCTAGTAGATTACAGGAGCGCTGTGTCAGTGTTACACACACACACACTACTTACATTATTATTTCACAAAAGGCAGTAGAGGCCAGCTTATAAAATAGTTACACTTTGCCAGATCCCTATGGCTTTTCCTTTGGCTTGGAAACCGTTCCTGCTCTAACTTTGTCTCACTTTTCTCTGTGCCGCTCCCTCTCTACCTGGGGTCTCCGATCAGCATCATCAGCATCACATGGGGACCTGTGAGACATGCGCATCCTCAAGCCTCACTCCAGGTCTGTGGGATCAGAAACTCCACCCCCGTGTTGCAGCAAGTCCTCCAGGGGACGGAGATGCTCCCTTTTGTCTGAGACCTTCTGTTTAACAAAAACCACACCAGCAGTGATGGCGTGTAAAACCAGAATGAAACGAAAACCAACAGAGAAACTCCAGTGGTGGTCTTCATTTCTCATTACTTTTCTCCTTCAAATTGCCTTTCC
>NW_003852408.1:11442824-11446052 GCF_000181295.1 Otolemur garnettii | reverse complement strand
AGAAGCACCACATGCTGAGTCTGCCATCCTCGCTCACGCTCCCAGGTCTTGTGTTTATTCTCCCCAGTTTTCCAGGTTGGTAAGAATTTTCCAATATTCTGCTCTGTGTTAATGAGTACTACTTATTATGGGTTGTTTGTGTCTTTTCCCAAAAAAGATCTTCCACTTCTACCCCCAATTTCTTTGTATACCACCTTACTGGAAGTATTGCCTTTGCAGATATGAATGTAATTAAGATGCCATCATACTGGATGAGGGAGGCCCTAATCCCAGGGCTCATGTCTTTCTAAAATGAGCAAAATTTAGAAAGACACAGGTAGGAAAAAGGCCATGTGAAGTGAAGGCAGAGATTGGAGTCACGCTGTCGCAAGCCAAGGGTAGTCGAGAATCTCAACAATCACCAGCAGGTGGAAAGAGGCGAGGAAGGATGTTCCCTTACATTCTTGAGGAAGAGCATGGCCTTGCTAACACCATAATGTTGCAGTTCTAGTCTTCAGAACCATGGGACAATGCCATTTTGTCATGTTCAGCTACTAATTTGTTATAGCCCCACCCTTGAGAAACAAATATGATAATTATTTTTTGTATGGGTCCTGTAGCTCACATATATTAATGTCCTACTTATCTGGAAAACATGCTTCAGTATTTTCAGTAATGCAAAGAAACTTCTGAGCCCTAAACTTTAAGTCATAAGCCCTTGATTCAAATCCCAATTCTAATACTTCCTGGCTATGCGAATCTTTGTAGGCTCTTAAACTCTCTGAACTTAATCTTCTAACACGTAAGGCTGCCAGATAAAACACAGAACATCCCATTAAATATTAATTTCAGACACACAAGTAATTTTTAACATAATTATGTCTCCTGCAAGTATGTCTCAGAGGATATACTTGTACTGAAAGATAAATATTCATTTATTTATGTAAAATTCAACATTAACTAGAAATCCTGCATTTTCGTTTGCTAAATTTGGAAAACATCTTCCCATGAAAATAAACCTGATTCACATTCATAACATATTCACATGAAAATATATCTGAAAAAATAATATGTGATTTGCACTCTTATGCACAAAGGGAGAGTTATGTGTGAAAATGCTGTTACTTTTTAGGTACTCTACAAGTTTATATGATGAATCAGCAGAAATGATCTTCAAAAGATTCATATACAAAACATAGGCTATTTCATAGAGCAGCTCTCAGACTGTCACAGAGATACTACTTATATATAATTTTCATAGCTTAACTTATTGGGTTTAATTAGAAGGAGGAGATTGGAGGCAGCTAGAGGTAAGACCTTGGGAAACAGTAACATATGTATTTATCTATAGCCATAACAAATATTTATGTATCATACACATATATAAAGACATATAATACCTTGCATGTATTTATTATTTGACAGTAAAGTATATAAGAAATAATTATACATGTAATAAGCCACAAATACTCTGAAAAATTCAGCTTGTGGTCAGTTATTATAGAGAGAGAAGTCTTATATAGTAAGACTCCCAAGTTCATCATGATTTCATCAATCGCAGCACAGTGATTAATGGCCATAATTATAACTCTATGCCATTGGATAAAAGTTAACTTGTGTCTGTTATGACAGTAGGGTTGTGTGTAGAATTTCAGAAATATTTCTCTCTCAAGCAAAAATCTAAACAGGCTTAGGCAATGAAAGAGTAATCTTCACTTATCTAGACATTTCATTCCTCAGTAGATAAAACATTAACATATTTTAAGGGTGGTCTTTTGGAGGAGACATAAGGCTTTCATGTGAGTCCTTAATAGGAAGGTGAAAAATATTAGTATTTCAGACCCTTGGGGCCATCCTCAATTGGTAACTAAAGGATACTTACTTATTTTGCTTCCATGAATAGCAAAGAGTATTTTTAGATTACTAATTTCAAGTCAAAATAAAATTATTAGTTAATTTGTTAATTTTTAGTGAAAAAAGGGAAAAAATATGAGGCAAAGAAGGAAAGTCTCTGGAATATAAGTGTAATGGGGTCATGTCGTTTCCCTCTCTAAACTCCAAAATCCAATTCCAAATGTGACGTTGATTTTTAGGACTCTTAATATTTTCAGACCCTTCAATAGTCACTAACCAGTGAATTAAAATGAAATGGAAAATATGGTTTCTCACCTCAAAAGCGTAGAACAGAAACTATGTATCCATGAGGCCATCCTGAATCACAGACCACTAGTCTCCCATAATAATGAGATTTTCTACTTTCAGCCCGAATTTTCCAAACTTGTTTTATAGGAGAAATCTTTTTTTAATAAATTCCTACGGATATTCAGTGGGACATGTTTTTGGAAACACTGACCCACAGAATACCCACTGCTGTTGTCTAACCAGTGCCCACCTTCTCAGCATCAGCCCTTTTATTACCACCATACATACACTAAGTTATTTTAATAAAATTTCACTGTGTGGTCCTATAATTAGTCAATTTTACACATCAGTTAAAAGTATTAAATAATTATCTTTTTAAAACTAAATAAATAGTAAATGTGACTAAACTTACCCTTTCTTCCCTTATCCCACAGTTCAAGGATTTTTAAATCATTTCAAACTATTAAGGGGGTACATATGTTTTTATTACACGGATAGCCTTTGTAATGCTTGGGTCAGGGCTCTAAGTGGGACCATCACCTGAATACTGTTCATAGTACCTGTTAGTCTTTACTCCCCCCCCCACCCTCCACTTCGTGTCCAGTGACTTTTACTTAACCTTTGTGCACATGTGTGCTCCTCTGTTAGTTCCAATTTATTAAAGAGTACATGTGGTATTTGCTTTTTCATTCTTGAGATTACTTCATCTGGGAAAATGGTTTCCACTTCCATCCAAACTGCTACAAAATACATTAAGACATCCTTTTTCGGGGTTGAGTGGTACTTCATGATATATATACATAAAACACATCTTGTTAGTCCCCTCCTGAGTTGATGGGCATTTGGGTTGCTTCCACATCTTCACAATTGTTAACTGGACTGCAACAAACATTTACGTGACTTTCTGATTAAATGACATTGTTCATCTCTTATCTCTGCTGCTCAAACATCCTGAACTTGAGCTATGTTGGGATACTAACTCCTGAGTTTTCTGAAGCGACAGACAGTCTTCAGAATGGGGTAGGCATAACCCAAGAATTATAGAAGAATTTATTGAGGTGTTGAAAAAATCAGACATCTTGTTCCTATTTATTTTATCTAAAAAAA
>NW_003852408.1:11440407-11441744 GCF_000181295.1 Otolemur garnettii | reverse complement strand
GGCAAGATTATCAATATCTGTCTAGCTCTGGATATTATACCTTAATTATATTGATTTGAAAATATTAAATAAATATTGTAGGTAATTGTTCAAAATAAAGACTAACCAGAAAGGAAGGTCAGCAGGGGAGAGTTGTGTTACAGGAAAGACTCACTCTTGACAAGGCCTGTTGAGTATTCAATAATAAACTAGCCATATGGGTTTAGGTTTCGCAGAATGGGGTAAACACGCCCAAAATGGTTTATATTTAAACTTGCCCATAGAAAAAAGGAAATGAATTTTCAAAGTCCTTTCAAACTCATTAGTAATGAGAAAACTGGCTATGCATGAAGACTACCAAGGACAGGGGGAGACAGGATGGTTACTCATACATTCGTTTGCAATTTATTTTGTGCTATGGAATAAAAAGAGGAGGGCTAGTTGTGTCTTGCATTATGACTTAGAAAAGGCACTGAGTTGTGGGTTGATGAAATCACACCTAGAATACCACAGTCAAGTTGGGACATCTCAGCCCCAGAAAGAGGCAGTGGGTAAATTGGAGGGAATTCAGTGGAAGCAAAAAGAATGGTAAGTGCATTGAAAGACATGACTTACGTGGCAAGTTTGATGCACCAGACTATATACGTACCTGTAAGTGCAACTTGCCTAAGTGATGACTCAGGTGATAACATGATAATACTTGAAAGGCAGGAACAACCGCCAAGCAGGAAGAGAACTAGGCTTTGGGGTGCTCCTCACTCACAGAGGGAAATAAGGACAGCTTTCAAGAGCAAGAAAGGAAGAGTTCAGTGAATACCAGGAAACAATTGTGCTCACAAAGAACTTAATTCAACTGATCGGGCTTTTCTTTCAAAACCAATATTATGTGACGGTTTTTAGATTATGTGATGTGCTAGAGAAAGAAGGAAAGAAATAGATACCCTGGGGTATGAGGTTTTTTTAAAAAATTATTTCTTAATTTGCTTGTATTTACTTATTTATGTATTTATTTATTTTTGAGACAGACTCTCACTCTGTTTTTCTGGGTAAAGTGTTGCGGCATCATAGCTCACAGAAACTTCAAACTCTTGGGCTCAAGGGATCCTCATGCCTCAGCCTTCTGAGTAGCTAGGACTACAGGTGCCTCCACAATGTCCTGCTAGGTTTTTTATTTCTAGTAAAGAAAGGGGGGGGGGGTCTTAATCTTGCTCAGGCTGGTCTCAAACTCCTGGGCTTAAGGAACCCACCTGCCTCAGCCTCCACAAGTGCCAGCATTACAGGCATAAGCCACTGCTCCCGGCCTCCCTGGGGTATGAGTGATGGGTAAACCCACAATTACAAGGCTTTCCTAAGGACCA
>NW_003852408.1:11440009-11440286 GCF_000181295.1 Otolemur garnettii | reverse complement strand
TAGGAATCCAGTACATAAAAAAAATTGACACTTTTATATAACCCCTTTCTTGCAGATGTGTATTAAAACAGTCAACATAAACATTCATGGAAATATTAGGGACTAACGTACGATCATTCATAGTTCCTTTGAAGGTTCTTGTTCTGTAAAAATGTGTTTGAATCTATACTCTTCAGTTTATTTTATAAAATAAATTTGTAGAATGAAATGCTCTACAATTTATAATTTAATTAAGAAAGATTACAACCTAGTTTCTAAATCACTAATCTCTTAGTAA
>NW_003852408.1:11351610-11439899 GCF_000181295.1 Otolemur garnettii | reverse complement strand
TGATCTCTGTGATAACTACTCAGCTCTGCTGTGGTATCAAGAAATTAACCATAGGCAATATGTGAAAAAAGAAAAGTGTGGCTAAACCCCAATAAAACTTTATGGACACAAACGTCAATCTTATGTAATTTTCAAGGATTGTAAAAGTTGCTCTTCTTTTAATATTTTCCTCAACTATTTAAAAATGTAAAACATATATCTTGTTTAATGGTAAAACAAAACTAAGCAGTGAGCCAAGCTAATAAAATTTATGTCTCATCACATTACTTATTACAGGACTAAGTGACTTTTGACTCTGACTGTGACATATTAAAATCTCTGAATGAAAGGAAGACAGGGAGGGGAGCCCTCGGCCACAACAAGCTGACAGGAATTTATAAAAAGCAATGGCGATGACCCTGGTGATGACAAGAAATTTGTGTCATCATTACACGGGATAACCTCAGGGCTTTTCTGAATTATTACCTACTTTTACCTCACCATAATCATCAGGCCCATTTCCCAAAAAGGAAGGACCAAGCAAATAACAAGTGTAAATGTCTTCCATGCTTGTCGTCTTTTCAGGTTTCCCCAAAAGGAAAACAAAACAAAACACCTCCTACTGTGCTGTGGGACAAAACTGGGAAATATCAATTCTTTTTTCACCCCCTAAGTCCTCTTTTTGGATGTGTGACTCACGGGGGATTCTCTTTCTGTGGGTTAAGCGATCAGGCATTGGGTACTTCCTTTTTTTCTGAGTTGATAGGAAGTAGATGACATGTTATTCAAACATGAGAATTGAAGCAAATAAGGCAAAAATCACAATTAGCTTTAACGAGGTATTCCCATAAATCAGAATGTCTATGAAAATGACCATTCTGAGCATTGTGAAAAATAAGCCTTAAACTTAAAGGAGCGTCCAGACAGGAAATGGTCATCTCCACACGGTCATCGTCTGAACTGCCACCTCCAGCTCTGGGGTGACTTCTCCCTCGCACCTGCTGCAGCCTGAACGCTCATCCTGTCTGGTGTAGGAGAGAAAGGGAGAGTTTTGATTTCTGGGGCTGTCGATGCACACACATGAGTGCATGCGGATCTTTGCAACCACATAGAAATGATTTGCCCTTTCAGCTTTACACAGTTGAGTAAAAATAAGTTGGGACTTCCTGACGGTGATGTCCTCAGATTTATAGGAATGATTTTATGTTCATCAGTGTCTTTTAATAGGCCTGCTGCATCAAAGCTGGCAATAAAAATACTGCATTATACTTTTCAATGTTTATGTGGTAAGAGGCAACAAATTCTCTTTGTGTGGGAGAAAAAGATTTCAGAATACGTGCATGAAGGAAAGAAAGGAAAGGAAATGTACCTCTAATTGAATAGGTACCGGGCTGGTCAAATTGCTCCTGTTTTCTAAATCACATGAAGCAGTGAGACTTTATAATAAAAAAAAAATTCCTTCTGCAAAACGAATCGCAGGTTTCGATCACTGCCACCACCTAAACTGTATGTCCTGAACCACTACAGAGAGCGTGCACTCCAATGAAAAAACACTGCATTATCGATTCTAGAGAAAATACATACTAATGTCCACAAATGTATATGTGTTTTGAAGTAAAATTCAATTAGTTACCAGATCTCTAGGAAAATAAAAATGGAAAATCCATAACTGGGAAGACGCCCTATAGTGTGAGAACAAAGGGAATTGGTTGACTCGACTATGATATGTTACACAGGGACATAACAAGCCTAAGCTCAAGAAAGTGAGTGTCCGGAAAAGGAAAGATGAAACACAGTTGAAGGACCTGAATCTTAGGGCTTCCTGCCCATAATCAGAGCCAGGCCTTGAAAAGGTTACTGTGAAAATGAAACTTAGTCTAATGTTTAAAACCATGCACTCAAGGGCCTGGATTCAAGCTCCAGCTCTGCTACTTACCACCTGTGTGTCCTTCTGCAAGTTATTTAACCTCTCTGTGCCATAATTTTCTGGTTGTAAACGGGAATAGCACCTATCTCATATGATAATAATTCTGGGTGTTGTAAAATACCCAGAACAGTACCTGATGGAGAGTAAAAGCTGAAGGTTCTGAAGGTTTGGGTAGTGAAATTAGAGTTCGTGTTTCTTGATCCTTTATTACCTTTGTTCTGTTTTCCAACCTGTCCCCCGGGTGATCACAGCCGTCCTATGTGCCCACCTTGAATCTCTCCAAAGTTGAATTCAGATGCCACCCTGTTCCATCATCTCATTCAATAACCCCTTCCCTTTCTTCTCTTTAAATCTTGCCTTCCCTATGTCTTAATTCTTTTAGCTTGCTAAATCTGATAAGCATCTAATAATAGCAAAAATTTTTGAAGGCAAACTGTGTTCTGGATACAATGCCAAGTTCTTTTCATTTATCAAGTCATCTAATTTAAACCTATGAGGTAAGGACTCTTCATCTTATGGCTGAGGAAAGTGATACTCAAAAAGCTGAATAAACTGCCTGAGATCACACACCAGGAGGGGCAGACATCAGGGCTGAACAGAGACCAAAGGACCAGGGCTGCACCCTCCACCGCAGTGGATCTCCATATTCCCCTCACTGCAAACAGAATCAGGAGCCAGGGTGGACACACCTTCTGTTCTAGGTACACAGAAGCATTTTAACAAAGGCCTCTGCACACAACGGCTAAATTTGGAATTTCAGTTTCTAACAAACTAATGGACAAATGCTGTAGAATCACAGACACTGCTCAAATCATCCCCTCTCATGTAGCTTTACACATCTTTCCCTCTGAAAAGCTTATAGACTTTTATAAGAACTAGGATAAATTTGTCACAGGATAGGAGCCACGAAGGGTGTTCTTGTTTCTACCTTAATGGAAACAAGGCCTCTTCCAATGCTAAGTCGCATAAATACTGTGGCTTGATTGCGCAGCACGGGGCTATCACGTGTATACCAAGTGAAAGTGGGGCAGTGAGGAGGGGTCTTCTAGTAAGAAAAGCATTAAGGAGCTAAGGATGGGGAGTGGTCCTATTCTTCTCCCCTTGTGCCCCTAAAGAAATGTTGGCCTATTATACTATTTCCTCCCACGTGATGTGATGATGATCATTATATATATATATATATGTATATATATATACACACAATCACCGTCATATATTAAAAATATATATTTTTAATTCATAGTAACTATCCATGTCTCCACTGAATATCTTCCTGATAACTGTCAAGCTTCATCGGAAGGACATAAAACCGTTACCTATTTCTGGAGCACTCTGCAGTATTTGATCGTCTTTCACAAGTAGGAAATATATGTCATGTTTTTGAGGTGGGGAAACAGCAAGCTGTTGAGGGAAATGGGGGCTCAATTTAGCAAAGACGGCTGTGTGAGTACCCTCAGGAAGTCAGGTGAATGACTTAGTCATCAACACACCACTTGGGACCATTCTTCTAATCTTTGCATTTTCAGATTTTGAAGTGTTAGTTCCTTCAGTCTTCTCAGCGTCTCTGTACGCTGTGAAATCCGATAGCTCATAAATTCAGTTTCAATTCAGAAATAACTTCTCAGGCATGAGCTTTCAGAGAGGAAAAGTTAAAAAACAAAATGAAGGAAAGGTTCATTACTCTCCTTTCTGAACAAGATGCTGCCTGGCCGCGGTTCCTCAGTCCCGGTCAGTATGTAGGTAGAAGCCCAACCAGCCCAGTTCTATTTGTCTACATTACCACTCATTAATTTGCTTGTAATTCATCATCATGTGTTTAATTTTAAAATTAATTCTCCAGCCAATTTTAAGATTAATGACTGACTCTTTGTTTCAAAGGCTGACTATATTATAAAAAACACTCAAGTGAAAAATAATTAATCTGGCTTTTTAAACTGTCTGTGCATTGAGTTTGGATGGGTGCGTTATCAGTCCCATAAACAGGGTCTAGTGTTTTAATGAATGGAAAGCAAATAATAATAATACATAGATAGATAGATAAAGTAATCATTTTAAATTTCCAGAAGGTCAGATTCTCAAGAGGCCAAAAATGTCTTTAATTCTGGAAGAAAAATTTCCCCTATGAGAAGAAAACTGAAGAGAGGAAGTCTAAGATTTAGGTGTCTACAACATACAGCATCTCATGGACTCATCATGCACGGTCTTTGGAGAAGATATCGTCAGGTACATGTTACAGGTACATGAGGAAATGCGGGCGCAGAGAGGTCATGCAGCCTGACAAAGGACAGCACACCCGGGGAGACCCTGCTCACCCCTCCGGCCACTCCTATTCCACTACATGCTCAGGGGTTCATTGTAGGCATTCCAGGGACACAGCGCGCTCTTTGTGACTTAGGAAATTTTTGCACTGTTCATTCCTCTTTGCCAGATCCTTGTCCCTGTCATATTGTCAGCATAGATCTCTTCAGGCCTTCCATGTCCATCCTGTCTAAAAATAGAGCTCCTTTTTTATTCTTTCTCAACATGCTGTGGGTTTACTTCAAAGTAGTTGACTTTAGAAGATAAGTAGTTTCTTTTTAAAAGATGAGGTCTCTCTCTCTCCCAGGCTGGAGCACAATAGAGTCATCATAGCTCACTGTGGCCTTAACCTCCTCGGCTCAGGTGGTCCTCCCACCCCAGCCTCCCAATAGAAAAGACACATTAGCTGATTTTTGCCTTTTTCCCTCACACATTCACTGGAATGAAAACTCCCAAAAGGGAGATTTTCAGGTTTCTTTTTTATAAGTCCCACTATATACCCAGCATCTGGCATGGCATCTAATATATTTAAGGACCCCAGTAAGTGTTGTTAAAAGAAAGGTTAAAGGGAATAGGCAAAAGTGAGAGGGTCAATGGGAGAGAGGACTGAGTCCAAACTCAGTCTGACTGTGGGTTGTTGGCTTTTGTACAGTTTTGTGTCCTAGGGAAGGAGCAGGCCCAATGACTTGCTGTCAGTCAGCAATTGCTCCTGCAGAGAAGCCCCACCCCTGCCAGTGGGGCCATGGATGACCAGTGGGCAGCTCCAGCCAGGAACCTGTTTGCCTTCTTGTGGAAAAGGAGCTCAACCTTTACCTTTGTATTCTTTCTTTTCCCTAAGGAAAAGAATCTTCTTTGATACTCTTTCATTATTCTTCTCTTTATTGTTATTTTTTAAAGGTATTTGTGTTTTCTAAGGCACTCAGGTTGTCTGGACCACTCTTCCCTGCCATCCGGGCTCACTCCTGTCTTCACTGCAGTGGTGGCTTACTCTACACCTGGTGCATCTTGCAAGAGAACGAGGTGACACTGTGTGGCCACTTCTGTCTTCCTTTAAAAAATTAAAATGAAGTATTTTTTTTCTCTTGAAAGTTTGACCCCTAAACATGGGTGTGCATCATACACAGGAGCACATTGTGCACAGCTAAATATGGTAACTTGGCTTAATAGTGTTCATCTGTCATTTTCATCCCATTGGATGAGAGGTCAAATAAGAGAATTTTTTTTTAACTTTCTAATCCCCAGGTGATGGTCAGTGTTATGTGTCTACTTGACCAGGTCACATGGTGCCCACATATTTGGTTAAACATTATTTTAGGTGTGTCTGCATGAGTGTTTCTGGGTGGCATTAACATTCAAATCAACAGACTGAGTGAAGTAGCTTGTCCTCCCCAGTATGGGTGGCCCTCATCTAATTTAGTAACTGACTGCTTAGAACAAAAGGTGGAGTGAGGAAAAACGTCCTCTCCCTGCCTGCCTGTTGTTCTGGGCTGGCACATCAGTGTTCTCCACGCTCGGACTGAAACATACACCATTGGCTCTGCTGGTTCTCAGGTCTTTGGACTCAGGTGGCGGATGGCACAGGTGGAGCAGCTCAGCTTCCATAATCACACGAGCCAATCCCTCAAAACAAGTCTCTCTCTCTCTTTCCCCCTCTCTCAATTTGTTTGTTATTTTGGAGAACAACGACTAATCCATTTTTATTAACATGTCTAAGAAATACTAGTCATAAAACTATCTAAATCATTGCGCTGTTGAGAAAATTAAATGAAAAGATAGAAGAACTTGCCTATATTATCAGCGCTCAATATCCACATTTTATTATTCAATAGCTCTAGAAATTTATCTGAAAACTCTCTTAGCACATTCAAATTGTGTACACTGTTCATGTCATCAATCAATTTCGGTCCTCCTTTTGGGGGTGCTGCTTCCTAAAATGTCCTGGTAACTCTCTCAGGTTATCGGTTCCCAGGGGCTCTAAGGAAATCACATCCCAGGACGTCATGGAATGAGGTGGGGACATATTTCTTTTCGGTATCTTATGTCATTTATTGTTTACTTTGAGACTCACATGAGGGTTCAAGGAAGAAACCAGGTCAAAAGGGAGCTCTCTGAGAGCTGGTATCTTAGTTTCCCTTGAGGGTCCTGGCAAGGGTTGAGGCTGCCACATTCAGAGTTTTATACCAAAACTTCCCAACCTGTGCCTGACACTTAACTAACACTCATTATGTTAAGTCTTTGCCAGGATGAGGGCAAGAGGAGAGGAAAGGTACTGGGGCTGAGAGGGTAGAAGGCCCTTTCTTCTCCCCACGTGTAGAAAAGTACAAAGCTGGTAGATTTCATGAAGCAAAGGGAAACAGGAGTTCTATCAATACTTCATGTAAGTTTCTCTAGTTGCTATCTTTTTAAGAATATTTTAAAAATATTTTTCAAAACAACCTCTAGATAGCTCATTCAAAACATTTTTATGGTTTGTATATGTGTCCTTTATGATGTGAAAAATGTAAATGTTTACCTTTTCATTTTTATTCCACCACAAATATGTAAATTATTTGGTTGCCTTCTGCCTCCCTCACCTCCTCCCCTTCCCCTAGGGGCCAGGCCGTTGGTCTTTACCAACTACCAGTTGGCCTCAGGCTGATTAGTGGACTCAGTCACCTTTTCTAAGGCCTTTCAGGTATTTGAAGCTCAGTAAGCTCACATGTGAAGTGAGAGGAACAGTTCTCTAATGCCTTCCAGGTCTTTCTACACGGCCACCACTGTTTGAACAATAAAAATGAGAGAAAGGGGAGAATAAATAATTAGGCTAGATATACACTCTGGCCCCTCGGGCTGTGCTTTTCACCCTGAACATGTTTCCAAAACCTTTAGGCTTATCATGCTTGATCAAAGCAGAACTTGTACTTTCTACACAGCATTCGCACACTGATTGGGATGCTAACCAAACAGTGCTCCTTGTCTATCCAAAATAAAGCAGGATTTTTTTTATGTTAAAAAAAAATAAGACTAACAAGGTATTTTGCATTTAATAAGCACTCAGTGTGAATGTGGGGGATTAATTGGCTATTGTTGGAAGTCATTTAAACAACCACATATCACCAACCAAAGAAGCAATATCATCCATCTGGCCCCCCAAATAGCTCCATTAATGTGGTAAAAATGTAGACAATCATGAATTCTGCGAGATGTTAAGTCTCTGAAGAGGTACAGATTTCATATAAGGGTAAAGACAGATTCCTGGGTTTCATTCCATTTTACTTTTGCGTCATCATTAAATATATTGATAAACATAACCGCAGAGTTAAGCATAATTTTGGAAACAACTAAAAAAGAAACCATATCTTATTAAATGTGAATATAGTTATACTAATATTCTAGCATTGTGAATAAAAGCTGATTCTATTTTTCCCTCCTAAACATGTAATTGGATAAAAAGTGAACATTTAATTCAAGTGGGATTTAGAGGATATGCAGCTTTAAATAAAAATGTGGATTTTCTATTAACCAAATGCATTAGTTGCTTTTAAAACCATATATAATGAATATATTTAAATAATTTTAAGAACATAGTAAACAGGATTTATATAAAAATGATTAGAAGGAAACAAGAGTGATTTTTCTTATGCCTTCTATAAAGTTGCTCTGAAAGCAATTATGAAAAAGATTTTTAAAAATATCTTCAACATCCATGAAATACGTGTATGTAGAGTTCTGTTTCTAGCCTTCAGACAGAATTATCCCATGGTCTTTGGAAATGAACTTTCTAGATTCCAGTTTCTTCATCTATAAAGTAAGGATAATAATAGAGTGTCTACCCCACAGTTTGTGAAGATTTAAAAAGATAATAGGTATGGAACGTTTGTTACAGTTTCTGACGTACTATGAGTCCATGGTACCTTCTAGCTCCTATCATTCTTATTGTCATTATCTAAAGTCCCTTCTGAAATGTATTGGGCTTGTTAAAGTGTTAATATTTTTACTGGATATCAAGGCGCTTCTAATCTTATTTTCAAACAATATGATGGTAATTTATGACAGGTAAACAAAAAATCGGACAGTCTATTTAGACAGTCATCAAGCTATCCTGAGTGCTACTTGTCTATGCAGATAAAGTATTCTGCAGAGAGAAATAGCCTTGCAGTGAGGGGAAGACACATGTGTTAATAATTTTATATCAAATTAGGAAAATGTGTTACATTATAAATGTTCATAGTGGTGCTTTAGTGTGCTGTATACAGGCACTGCAAATTTGTGTTTAGCATCTTGGATTTTCTTTTCCTGTTTATGAAGAAGGAAAGATGAAAAGAACAAATGGTGCAATTGACTGGTTACTGATGACCACATGTTAAGGACTCAAGAACAGCGGGCAAGAGGCCTTTGAATCCTTACTCAGATGTGCTGGTTTAGAAATCCTTGGGGATTAGCTGCTCATTGACAACTAAGCCTGGGAAATGTCTCGAGGGTTACATTTGGTACCAGTCCTCGTTAATAAATGTTAAAAATACTTCTCTGGAAAATTAGATACAAACCCTGAGCATACCAAAAATCCAATTCTAAGAACAGCTTTCAAATTTGAAAGGTTTTCTATCAGTTTCACGGAAGCACAAGAAGTAAGAAACATTAATTGCAAAGTGAATTTAAATATAAAGACTCCACGGAGCATTCAGTACTTACTTATGTGAATTTTCAGTAGGAAAAAAAAATAGGTCTTTCATGAAAAACAATCTGAAACTACTCCCTTCCACTCAGAATTCATAATTATGCATAATCTGCTGCTCCTCTTGGCTCGCTTACAGGTCCTGTTGGCAGGTAGTGAATACAAAATCATTTTAATGGGGAGTCCCCTGGGAATGAGGCAAAAGTTTGAGCATTTACCGTTTTACAATGGAGCAAGGCCAGCTGTTGTGCGCCCTGGGCTCCAGGTCACGGCTCCCCCGTTCCCCAGCAGCCTTGTGCACGAAGGACTGCAGGTTGGCAACCTGGGGAGGAAGCCGCAGGTGCTGGGAGAGGGTGGCCCTGGTGTTAGAGTGGGAGACTGAGAGCTCTGAAGGCAGCGACCAAGCCAGACAGGAAAGCCCCAGGGAGACAAGGCGATGCCCGGTGCGGGCTCTGCTCTCTGTCTGCTTTCCTTTGGCAGAGGGCTGCCCCAGGGGCGAGTGCTAATGAGAGTGAGATGCGGAGAAGGGAGATGCTGGGTCCATCAAAGGGCCCATTCAGAGCTGCTCTGTCTCCACCATCCTCTCAGGAGCAGCCAAACTGGCTTAAGTTACTGTCCTCTCCACATTCCTAAAGGTACGGTTTCTTACAGACCCAGCAGACAGCCTGGGAGTAAACGAAAAACGTTTCTCATTAAACAAATGTTCTTGAGTTTGGGATAATTAGATTATAAGTACTTGTGCCCTTATTAAAAATAAGAGTGTAGGTCAGGTACAATGGCTCACGCCTGTAATCCCAGCACTCTGGGAGGCCAAGACAGGTGGATTCCTTGAGCTCAGCTCAAGACCAACCAGAGCAAGAGCGAGACCTCTATTTTCTATTTTTTTCTACTAAAAATAGGAAAATTATCCTGGCATGGTAGTGCATTCTGGTAGTCCAAGTGCTAGGGAGGCTGAGAAGAGGATTGCTTGAACCCAGAATTTTGAGGTTGCTGTGAGCTATGATACCTCAGCACTCAAGCTGGGGGCAGCCAAGTGAGACTCCGTCATAAAATAAAATGAAATAAAAGCTGTTATCAAAGAGAAATTTCTTTCACTGTGATTTAAGAAGACATTCATTTTCAACCTGCCAGCATTTTACAGACGCATTCCATAGGTTTTCTTCAGTTTGGAAAAAATGTCAAACAAAATAAACAAAATATTATCTTTCACTCCTGATTTCTGTACTACCTGAATACTATATATAACATAAATGTGTGCATATGTGGGTATGTGTGTGTATCTACATATATGTATATGCCCATATATAAATATATTCACACATTTATCCTTTAATAAAAGTATTTATTACACATCTACCATGCATTAGACTTTAGACTAAATGGTGTGTACGGAAGGAGTGGGAGTGGTGTGTATTAATGACTACAGAATCCCCCCTCCACGACCTTTTGCACCAGGGGGCAGCAAAAGATTCCTAACTTGGATCCCCCTGTTAGACTTTAGTTTCAGTCAGTAGCAATGTGGTCTCTGAAGTTTTATCTGGCTTCTCCATTTTATTTGGGATGGGCCTCCTAAAACACATAACACCATCACTGGGAGGCTCACAGAGTATTATTTAAAGGGCAATAACTGCACTGTGAGTGGAGGCCGTAGAACTCTGTGCCATTCAGATGGAGAGGCCAGAGAGCATGAGCTCCAATAGATATAATTTATATGTGGAGAACCTGAGGTTCTCTCAGTCACAGTGAGAAGAAAGGATCATTTGCTTGAGATCAGATTATCTGGGATCATTTGCTGTGTCCTTAGGCACCGTCAGATCTGCAGAGACCCAAATAGTTCAATATTCAATTAAAAAGAAATTAAGAAAATCCCAGATCATAAGAACTCGTTTTAAATCATACCTGGGAAACTTAACAAAAAATAAATAAAAAATAAAAATAAAAACTACGTTAGGCAGAGAGCACAATTCAACATTTTTTTCATTATAGGGAACACTTATGAAATATTTTTAGGACCTAGGATTTTTTGTAATACTAGTTGATTACAGGATATTCAACAGAGATACACTCACATTTCTCAGCCAACACTAATGGCAGTTAAATCTTCTACTGCACAATCTGTGGTGCTGGTTGTTTAGCTGGTACCTGTGTCTCCAAAGCCCGGGGAGTTTGTTTATTCCTTTATTCAACAGTTATTTGATATCTCTTTTGTGCCAGGTACTACGCTAGTGGTACCTGAGAAATTCACAGTCAAATGGGGGACACATTCAAAGTGTCCATGTTGGACAAATTGTAATATGGAATAAAATATAACAATAAAAGCTCTCTCTCCTCTCCTCCTCTCTCCTCTTCACTCTCCTCTTTTTCTCTCCTCTTTTCTCTTCTCTTTTCTTTCCTCCCTAGTGCTGCTCTGTAGCCTACCGCCCCCACCAATAAAGACCTTTCATACAAAATATATATATATATATGTATATATATATAAAACAATACAAATATGGACGATGTCCAGCAATTTTACTTATAATAGTAAAGCCACTGTATAAAATAAGAATCCAAGAGTCTCCACCAATATAAATAAATTCTTAAAACAAAAAGGGAGGGGACCAACAAATAAGGAGTGACTAACTTTGGACAAGAGGAAGAAAAGGTAAGACAAATGCTTGGTGTCCAAGCAGCAAGAACAGGTGACCTTAGTAACTTGGTCCCAGGTGGACTTCAATGTTTCTATACTTGCTGAACCAGTTTAGAAAGCAGAGCATTTGCTTTGGGGTACTTTCATTGGCTTTGTTCTTCTGCTCCAACTTTTTCAGTGATTCTACTTCAAGGAAGTCTGAATGGAGCTCTTCTAATGTGGGGTCATGGAAACTGTTACAGTTTTGTCTGTCTGACCTCTTCAGACTCACATGGCAATTGACTCCCAATGTTGGAGTTTGGGTTTAATTTGAAGTATCATGGTCATAGTGGTGGGTCCCTCATGTACAGATGAATGCCCCCACTCTGTTCATTCCTGTGAGAGCTGGTGGTTAAGAAGAGCCTGGCACCTCCCTCTCTCTCCTGCTTCCTCCCTCACCACGTCACCTCTGCACGTGTCAGCTTCCACGTGCCTCCAGTCATGAGCAGGAGCAGTTTATGCCCACGTCAGAAGCAGATGCCAGTGCCATGTTCCTTGTACAGCCCGCAGAACCATGTCCCAAATAAACCTCATCAGTAATTCCCCAGTCGCACAGTAATTCCCCAGTCCTTTATAGCAACACAAATAGACTAAGACAGAAACCAAGCAAAATCTGAGTAGACTCCAAAGACTATGGCCAGGCTTTATACATGTTTCTAAAAGACCTGAATTAGAAGTCACGGTGCTACTATCACTGCAGCGCCAATATATCTGCACCAGGAAATGCTCAACTCTCTTCTTCATGGCCTGTTAGCAAACAGGACTCAGGCTGCATTGTGCTTTTTCTTTTCTGAAGTGTATTCTCACTAGATTAAGACAAGTCTCTGTCGTTAATGCTCCTAGAAGATGGTTGCCTGTAGGAGCCTCTCCACATTTCCTCTGCATTTCCTAAACACGGCTTCTGCAGTCTGAGGAGGTCCTCATTAGTGTCCACCTCCTCGGATGCTGCCATGTCTCCCCTATGATCCGTTCCTGTCTCTCCCATATCTCTGCACACTTGACATTGCTGAGTCCCACACACTCCCCTCTGGATGGTCAGCAGAACCACAGCTTGTCTATAATCTGTTGCTCTTTGCTTGGAGTCCACTGAAGAATCAGTGCTGAAGTGCTTTAGTCTCCACTGCCTGTGGGACATTCTGTCCTGAGATGCAGGACCAGACCCCTCTTTGTCTCTCCTTTGTAAAGCTATCGTCTTCCTGTTTCTGCCTGTTTCTTACCCCTTGTCCTTCAGAGAGGATACTTTTTTTCTACTTGTCCAGGTAGAACTCAAAACTTCTATAAGAATGACTAAAATGCATGTGACATTATATATACATATGTGTGTATATACATGCACAAAATTATTTCCTCATAACAGTACTGCTGCAAACCTCCCTTCTGAACTCACATAACATCATTCTCCCTCAAAAACCATGGTTGCTTCAGCCATGTTGCTTTCTTGCTAATCCTTGCACTTGGCCAGACATTCCTGCCTTTGGACTCACTGCTTGTTCTCTCTTCCCTCCCCCAATCCCTGCTCTCTTCACAGGTGCCTACTTCTTGCCATTAGAACTTTAGCTTAGCAAATCTAAAAGATGCTCTTGCTGCAGGGCTGGGTTAGGAAATGTAAAAGAAGAGCCTGGAAAACCTTTTGGTGCCAGAAAGTTAGGAAGTGCTCAATCAAAAATAAGGACTTGTCCAAAGACACAGGAGCCAGCACAAAGGACTCCCACTGGCCAAATCTGTGACATTCAGGTCATCAAAAGAAGTAATAATAGTAAGCAATTACAAGGCAGTAAATAACATAAAAATACAAGAGTTCATGATGACAGTCAGTAAAGAAAAAGAGAATGCTAACTCTTTTTTTATTTCTTTGAGACAGAGCCTCAAGCTATGCCCCTGGGAAGAGTGCCCTGGCATCACAGCTCACAGCAACCTCCAACTCCTGGGCTCAAGTGAGTCTCCTGCCTCAGCCTCCCAAGTAGCTGGGACCACCACAATGCCCAGCTATTTTTTGGTTGCAGTTATCATTGTTATTTGGTGGGCCCAGGCTGAATTTGAACCCGCCACCTTAGGTGTATGTGGCTGGTGCCTTAGCCACTTGAGCGACAGGCGCTGAGCCAAGAATGCCAACTCTTAAATGTAGAAGGAATGATGAGATAAAACTAACATTTGGAAACTATAATAATAATTGATTCGGGCAAGGATCATAGGAACTAGGACTGCAGAAATGGTGGGAGAAAGTTTGAGAAGTAATAGGATAAATCTGCCCCCAAAGATACTCATTAATTAAAAAGAAGATAAAATAGTAATTTTACAATAAAGAAGTATGGCAGACACAACCTTAACCAAGTGATCAAAATTAACATCATTATTGTTCCTGCCAAAAGGGCAGCATCTCAGTCTAAACAGGGGAAAACAAAGATGTTCCATAAAAGGGTTGGTTCTTACTCTTCACACATATTAAGGCCATGAATCATGGGAAAGACCAAGGAACTCTTCTGAATTAAAGGATATAAAGAGACATGACTTGTTTCAAGGTTTTCTTTTGATGAAAATGGCATAGTTTAGAAATATAGTCAAAACTGGGTAAGGCCTGTTGTATTGTCTCAGTACCAGACCCCTGATTTTGATAATTGTGGAGTTGCTGTGTGAGAGAATATCCTTTCTTCCAGATAATGAAGATGTAAGTATTTAGAGGAAAGGGGGCATCATGTCTTCAACTTACTCAAAAGTGTCTTAGAAAAAAGAAAACAGACACATATATGATTGTGGGGGGGGAGGGGAGAGAGGGAGAGAAACTGAGAGGGAGAAAGTAAATGCGGAAATGTTTGACACTGGGAAGTCTGGGTGAGTAGTTCTAGCCTTAAAACTTCTCTGCTAAACCTGGAGAGTTATGAAAACAAAATGTTAAGGGGAAAAGAAGAATGAAGTGTCTGTCCCCAGCTGCTCAGTGACTTTGCACATTCTCCTAGGTCAGTCCTGGGCATTCCCTGTGCCTCCACCTGACAAGGGACTTGTATGTCTTACCTTTGGTATAAATCGTTACTAAAACATGCCGACCCAAGGTTTACTTAACTGTCTCTCCAGGCAGTGTTGTCATCCAGAGTTAAACTAACCTTGTATCTCCCATGGAGGAACTTGAGCCGCTTCTATATGAGTTCTCTATTTTCATTTTTCCTCTGGTGTGAGTTTACTTACCAAATAGCAAGAATTGTCATCATTTACAGATATAAATCACATTCCCCTTAAAAAAAAATCCAATGGCTTCCCTTCCCACTTAGAATAAAACTTAAAGACTTTACAGTGACCTCCGAAACTCCTGGCCAGCTCTTACAGTTTTCTTTCTGTTGATCTCCCTTCTCTGGCTTAACATCATTGCTGAATGTATTGCTGTTTCTGTTGCTTCAAACACTTTTTTCCCTACAAAGTCCCCCATGCACTCAAGTCTCTTCTCAAACATCCTCCCTGATCTATTTAAGTAGCCTTCCCCTCTCTACAGAACTAGTTCTGTCACTTAATCTGAATCCTTTGAGAGTAAGTTGTCTCTTTACCTCTCTGTACTTTCTTTCTCACTATTGCCCCTGCATGTTATTTAATATGTTTTTATATGTCTCTTTGTCTTCCCTACAAGAAGGTAGATGTGATCAGGGTGGGGATTTTGTTGAAATGTTTGGTACTTGATCCCCATCCAAGGCATGTAGCAGGTGATCTATTAATTTGCATTAAATGAGTCAACATTTAATGCTTACTATAGACGGTAACTATAATAATAGAATGCTTATGAATGAACACACAATGTCTTCTTTAGTGAAGCAATTTTTATATTTATAAAGATATGACCCAGACTTTTGATTAACTGGTTATGTATTTATTAATGGTAATTACAACTATTCTATGAGACCTGCCCTCATCCTGTAATCACAGGGTCATATAGTTGCCCCAGACCAGGTTGTCAGGCTTTGAAAAAACCTATTAATGCCCCATGTCCAGAGCTCTTGTTTGATCTGGATCATTATGCAGGACTAGTCATAGGCCAAGAACTGGCCACTTGGGACCATCAGAATTCCATGGTTTCCACTAAGGCACCAATCTCTCTCAGAATGTTCCCAGCCTCCTGTGAGAGGTTCATTAGTTTGCCTCCCTGGTTTGGGGCTGACAGAAATAGCTCCTGTGGACAACATCACTGCAACATAACTTCCTTAGAAAAGAATAGATTTTATCTATGACCTTTCTCAATTCCTCTATCAAAAACTTTTCCCACAATGATGGGAGTAGGAAAAAACATCTGTGCTTAACACTCAGAGCCATGGCTTATATTCAAACTGCTGCAATCCTAGTATGTTGTGGGGAGGAGGGGTATAAGCCAGTAGCACCTGAAATTCCTTAACTCCACTTTATGTGCCAATATATCAAGAACTTACAATCTGGTTCTGCTAATGATCAGACAAATATAACAATTACCCAGGTAGTCAGCATGGCAGTTTGGAAAGAGGACGGTTTTAGAGTCATGCAGATTTGGTTTCTACCCCTAGTTTTAATATTGTGTCTGACTAACAAGTGACCTTGGATAAGTGACTTAATCTCAGTGGCCTTTCGATTTTTCAGAAGCTTTAACTTTGGCCTTAGAAGGATATGGAAAGGATTCTAAGAAGAAACATATGTGTGCCAACTAGCATGAAGTCTGACACTTAGTCAATGACCATTGATCAGAACATGCTCATTCCATTGGACTGGCACATAGGAACTCAATAAATATTTACAGAATGAATGGGCAAAGGAATGCCTGCAAATGTGAACGTCATAATCCTTCTCCTCCTTGTCGCTAATTCCAGACCCATCCATTCCCACCATTTTCATGAGAATTGTAGCAATAACACACACTAAAATTTATCAGTGTGCATTATTTAAAGTCATGTCACATCTATTCACATTTATTGCCAAAAAGGTTGCAGGATGTGGATTTTTTTCACTGAGCTAAAACAAACAAAAAACAAAGAGAAAGCAAAACGACATTTTGTCTGTTAGCAAATGCCTCATTTCAGTTGGAAATACAAATGTCCTAGCAGGTGGCTTTTCCAGGAAGGAAGAAAAAAGAACTAATGTATAATTAAATTAAAATGAGATCATCAATTAATACATAAAGCTGGGTCCATCCATCACAGTCAATTATTTTCCTCTGAGCTGTTTGATAACTTGCATAAACCGAACTGATAGGTTTCAGTTTACACAAGTGGGTTATTATACCAACCAACTGGGGTGATTTGTTTTCCCCATCCCATTGTTAATGGCACAGGCATTTGGATGTGCTTCAAATCTATGCTGTCTTCTCTATCCTAGGTACACAGCTAGACTATCCCAGTCTGCACTGTGCTTAGGTATTGTTATTGAGTAAACTCTAACCAGTGGAAAGGGAGCAGAAATGAACTATATCACATTCAGGGATGGACCACTGAAATCACCCACTAAGCCTGTCTAGATTTACCTCCTTCTTGTTTAAAGAAGGGAGACAGCCTCAGGGTAACCTCAGATGCTGGACGTTAAAGTTGGCTGCACTTATCTAAGCCAGAGGGAAGACTTCATGTAGGTCAACAGTAAATTTCACCAACCCATCTATTTGCCTTGTTAGATGGGCAGGAAATAAGTTTATATTGCTTATCTACAGTATTAAGTCATGACTTTGGGGGTCAATTTGTTATTGAAATCACTCTATCAATATACTACAAAGAAGCGGACACGTCATCTATCATCCCTTATAGAAATGAAAGAATTGTAAAATTAAGAAATGCCAAAGTGGATACCAACGTACATATAGTCCTTAAATTGTCTGCATCTTAGAATGCCTTATCCTTATAACATTTGCAGGCAAAATATCAAGATTTTCCACCGCCATTTGTTTTCTCACATCTCACAGTGCCTCAATACATCTTATGAGCATTACTGTAGCTAATACTGAGAGAAATGTTTATGTTCATTTCCACATTTTATTATCAATTCTAAAAGAGTTACTAATTTAAAAAAATTTCATCCAATACACATTTTAATAATCTTCATATTCTTTCCCCCACTTTATGTGAGAATTACTTGTGTTCTTGCCAAAGTCTCCTACCTCTGAACTTCCAGTACCAAGAAGAACACTCGGCATATGGAGGGCACTCAGTAAATATCAAGCTCCTTGCAATTAGAGAACCATAGTCATGGGAAATGCATTTTAGTGTTAACTCAAAGTTTCTATACTTTAGGTCAACCAATGTCTTATATTATGTACAAAATGTTTACATAGCAATAATGTGGACTGTTTACAAATAAGTGGAAAATATGGAAAAAAATAAAAGATATGTCTTCTGCTCATAAGAATGAATCCCCGGCAAAGTGCAGCACAGGAGAGGTAGTGATTTGGAGGATGTAACCCCAGCAAAGGGCACATAGCAAGCTGGGGAGGTCTCTCCACTCCTCTGGTTTGGGGCTCAGTGTATTTGAGCACATTTCTGGTTCTGCTGCTGTTCTTAAAGGCTATTTTAAGACTCTGTAGCCTATAGTTTTTTTATTTTTTTAAAGAAGCTTTTCTAAGCCTTTTTGTTACACAAAGAAAAAGCTGTTTCTTCAAAAATAAAGAGTTGCTGAAAGCCAGAAGCTTTTGATTTAACAGAAAACTCCAAACTCATCGATTTTAATCATTGCCAAATTGGAAGATTTCAGAATCTTAGGTTTTGTACATTTCTTAACTTCTAGTGTTTTAGAGGATATTTAATTAAATCACCTAACCTGAAGAAAAAAATTAATGAAGAATCAAGTAGAAAATACAGAGCAATGTCTGAAGGCTTACACAGAAGACTCTTTTATTCATTGCAAAACCTGCAGGTTCATGGGAGTATAATCCAAGAAAAATTAGTTCATTCATGTTTAACCATATACGTCGATGTGCCTCTCATATGACTATTCTAATTCATAACTGTCGATCAACTTTTAAAACCTTGATTATGTCTGATGGTCTTGAAGAAGTTAGCTGGCCACAGAAATCTTCCTAAAAATAATTATGTCAACATTCACCACCTAAATGGAATCATGATTCCAAATTCATACTCCCTTACTCACTACAAGAGGTTTTGTAATTATTATGAAAGAAATATACACTTATATGAAAGATTTTAGAAAAAAGAATCAATTTTAGTTAGCAAAAGAATTTAAACTGCTTTTTAAATTTTATTCACATTCTTGAGAGTTTTAGTAATTTGTGTGTCTTTAGTAAAACAGAGAAATTACTTGCTAACATTTAAAACTCTTAAAATATTCTGGATTTTCTATGGAAGCTCAACCTTAACTACAAATGACCTACAAATCTACTCTTAACTGTCCATCTTAACTGACCACTTGTGCATATCACATTTCAGTCTGCTTTTGGAAACAAAAAATGATCATGCATGATCTTTTATATGCAAATATGTTTTTATTTTTTGTTTGATGAGCTTTTAATACCATATATCAGATAAAGAATATATCGCACAACTGGAAAAGTTAAAATATATTTCTAAACTTGTAAAAGAAAACATTTCCCTCTTATCTCTTTTTCTATACTTTTCTCTTTTACCACATATCCCAGTAATGAAAGAAATCTGATGAAATAAAGTGCAGGTGTCAAAAATGTTTTGGATGATTTTAAATTTGTTGATAAGATACACATTGCTAGAATATTCCCAAGGTGGTGATAAAGATATCATGTATCAGTCCAGAGTAAAAGGAACTAAATACATGAATCCCCTACAAGAAAAAGAGACCATTCAAACCATTTTCTAATCATGGGAGATTTGATGTATCATCTGTGTATTTCTATTCCTTTCATAATGGTAGCATTCCTGCTGCCAGTGGAGTAACCAAAAAGCACTGAGAGGCTTTGGAGTAAGATCTCTGTGTGTGTGTGTAATCTTGTAGGTTTTTCACAATGTAAGATTATGTTTTCAGGTAGAAGATGAAATTGAATACAATGCTTCATTTATATGTGTGTCTGACCATGTAAGTAGAACCAGAACTTCCTACTCCTTGACAGCTGCAAGGCTATATATGTAAATATTAATTTAAGCCAATATTTACTGAGTATCTTACATGATTTATATACTGAGGTAAGCCCTGAGACACAGCAGTGCATTAGACAGACAAGACCCTGACCCTCACACAGCTTACCTTCTAGAAAAACTGCATAATGAAATGTGTTGCTTATTTCTTATTATTCTGTAATTGAATCAAATAAAATTAAAATGTTCAAAAAATTCTACCCATTATACTACCGCACTTCAGCTGATGAACTCAGAAACCAAAACATGGGTAGGCTTACAATAGTTCACCAATATCTTTTTATAGAGCATGCTGAAAACTTTTAAAATGTATAAAAATGTCCTAGCAACAAGTTCTGTGAATTTAAAATATTAGTATCTTGAGATGTTCCTCCTCTCTGCTCCTCCATTTGTGTTCTTAAAAAAATGTTATACTACATAAGTAGTATAAGTGTTTATGGAACAAGATAATGACTATTTTTACATCAGGTATGTAAAGTACAAGATCCAATCTTTAAAGACAATTTCTGTTTTCATGAGTTTATTACATTTTCAAATCATGTTCAAAGTTTATTGTCTAAACTCTTTGTGTTTCACTGCTTTCTGGTATTATCACTTTTTCTTAAAGGTGGGAGTAACAGAGAGAGGAAATGAAGTCATTTCTTAAAAAAAAATTTCCTCTTTTCTTGATGATTAATTGTCCGACTTCAATTTAGAACACCTAGTAAACAAAATGAACTGCTGATTCGAACTGCAATAAAATTTTTCTCTGGCCACTGACTAAGATTTCAATGTTAGCGTCACTTTACCAAGACTCCAAAACAACCATTCAGTTATCCCAGTGGCCCATGGTTGGCATTGCCTCTAACCCCAGCACCATCTGCCCCTTCACCACAGCCAGTTCTTTTGAGATGGGCAGAGTCTGTGAGTCAGAGTCCCGGTTCCTAAGCTAGTTGATGTCATGCTGAAGATATATAAAACTATAGGTGTGAAGGCAGGCTGACTTTTCTTCATAACAGTTGGAACAGCTAAATACAGGACACAAACCAGTACTGGTCCCATAAATAGTGACATGACTAGAGGCTTCTCTCGTGCTAAAACTAGAAGAGGAATGGTTACTAATCAGAAGTGGTTACTAATCAGAGGTGCGTCTTAATGTGAGGGATTTTTCAGATGACCTCCAAATGGACTGTGAATTCTTAAAGAGTAGTCCTTCACCAGTTTACTAATGAGTCAGGATCAGGTGACACAGGATTAAGGCATAAAAGCAGAGAACAGATTCCTTGAGCAAAACGAGGATGCGAGGGAAGGTCACGACCAACTATTCATGTGGGACAATTTATTTCCTTTTCCTGTAACTGTTCCAGAAAAACACTTCCCTTCATAAGAATAGATCTCTTAATCCATTCATAAGCATGAGATTTTTCTCTGTGACTTGGAGAAGAGAAGGGAGGATCTGGCGATGGCACTGGGAGAGGGGTGAAGAGGTTCAGACACCAGCCCTCACCGTGTCCGGCTGAATCATTCTAGGGAAGCAGAGGCCAATGGTGACAGCGTTATTCAAAGGGATTTCATGAGAACCTGAGCATGAGGGGAGGAAGTGGGGGCAAAAACTCTTTTGCAACCTTTGATATTTGAGGACCTAAAATTCAGGAAGCATTGGGGGAGCCCAGGACCATGGCAATAGAGAGAATTTCCTAAGGAGTGTGGGTAGGGGATGGACACGTGGGAGGCTGTGCCAGAGAAAGCACTAAGGCCAGGTCTATAAATCCTTGGGGCTTATGTGAAGCTCTCTTTTAAAGGCAATCGAAAATAAGAGAGATGCCTTTGCATTTGGGAAGGGCCCAAAATACTATTAGAAAGACCATTTTATTGAATCAGTAGGTGTTTCCACCAAAAGGTGGCCCATAAATGTAACTGTGAACTTTCACTACAAATTCTGAATTTAAAGAACATCAGATTATACTTAAACAGCTGATTTTAAAACTCACCCAATTTGAGATGTGAAAAAAATCACTAGAAATATATTAATATTTAATATTATATGCAACCCTTAATATTAAATAATATACGCAACCCTTATTTATACTTCAATTATTGATTTTAACCTTAGATAAAGGTATCTGTACCTTCATCAGTAGTATCACAATATATAACCATTTATATAATATAGAACAATTATATTGTGTTTAGATGTATTTTATTTAACTTTTGCTTATAAGTTTATCATAGTTTTTAACATTAGATATAGGTATCTAATGAAAGAAACTGTCAGAGAATACATATTTAGTTAAAGTATTGGTTTCCTGTTGCTGAAACAAATTACCAAACACCAAAAAATTTCTTTTCTTGTAGTTCTGGAGGTCAGAATGAAAGTCAGCTGGGATGTGTTCCCCCTCAGGGTCCAGTTACCTTTCTCAGTTTCTAAAGGCCGCCTGCCCCCGTCTAGCCACTGGTCACTCCAGCCTCTGTTACCATCTCCACATCCCCCCCGCCCTCCTTTGCCTCTATGGTCATCCATCTTTCTCTGACAGAAACCTTCCTGCTCCTTTCTTAAGGACCCTTAGGAGTATATTTCAGCTACCTGAATGATCTAATATAATCTCTCCATCTTAAGATGCTTTACGTAATCATATCTTTAAAACTCATTTTGCCATTTCAGATAAGGTAATCATAGGTTCTGGCATTAGGGTACAGACATCTTTCATGGAGGGGGTCATTATTTATCCTACCCCAAAGTAATCAAGGAAAAGGAAAGTGAAACCCTTACAGGTCTCAGCAAAACAAGATCAGGCTCAGATGCAGGTCCAATCAGCCCAACACACTTGACTTTGCTCTGGGAACACACATATCAAGCTGTTTAGCCTCGTACTACTAATCATACTATTAATCACCTCTGTTTCTGACAGAAATCTTACCAAGAAGCCTTCTGTGGACGTGGCTACCTAGGAGATTTTTGCACACATCTGGGACGTGGTTGACAGCTATAGTTCTCATCATGAATTAGTCACCACTTTTGGCAGCTGGCTGTCCACTAGAACTTTCTCAGCTTGAGAATTATTGGTAAGAGTAATACCACTCACAGTCACACATTAAACATACTTCCCTTTACCAGATGCTATACTAAGCATGCATATATCTTTATATAATTCTCCCAATAAACTTAAAGACATTTTAATTTTCCCATATTTCTTTCTTTCACACATCAATTCAAATAGTATTCAAACATCTGTAATAGACAAGAGTCCAGTTCAAGCCAGGTCACTCTGTGGTCCTTATAGAGAGTTCTCCATCAGGATGTATCTGGTTCACGAAAATAGAAGACCATGTTACTTTGCAGGTTGAAGGAAATGACACTTTACTAATGAAGAAAGAAAAATTCCAGTGTGTGAAGTGACTTGGGCAGGCTTTTAACTTGGTAGTTTTAAAATTAAAGTCTCTGTTTTTCTTCCTAGTTTTATCTTGTAGCTTTTAAATCTGATCTAAGTTCACAGAGAGACAGATAGTTTCTTTTAATAGCAACATCAAAGTTCTTTCTCCCTTGAGCATCAACTTGCTTGCTTATTTTCTCATCTGTTAGATGGAGATTTGGGGATTTCATTTTCAGACACTGGATTATAACATAGAGTACAATCGTCAAAGGCTCATATAAACTCTCAAAGCTGATATTGGACATGGCAATAAGTGTGCAAGTTGGGAAAGGAAAATAATAGAGAAAGACACAGCATGAACTTTACCTAAGAAATAAGGCTAAGCGAAGACATGATAATAATATTAGAAAAAAGTTTGATTACATTTAATTAAATCCCCCCCATTAATGTTCACAGTGGGGCCCCAAGAGAATTCTCAACAGAAAGAGCTTTGAGCAAACTGGATGTCTATCTTTCCTCAACCTTCTATATGTTCTCTAAGAAAGGCATATCAAAGTGTTTATTTATTTTGTTTAATGTTGAGAAATACTACCTTGGAAGAAAAGAATTATATAAGGGAAGAGATACGGGCTTTGGAGGAAAACAGCACTTCACCTTGTCCTTCCTCTGAAGAACAACGTAGTTTAAAATGAACTCTTTTTAGGACTATTCTGGTCCTAAAAAAATGGTAGCACCTCCTGGGGCCACCGCACTGCCCAGTTCTGGGAAGGCTCTTTTATATCAGTATTGGAGGCTTGGACAGTGCACAGTCTGAGCCTGACTGGCAACTCTGGTGTGTGCACACACAGCATCTGGCACCAGGTGCGTACTCAGTGAGTTTTAATCACCTTTTCCTCTCTCCTACGACTCTGAAGAGAAATAAGAAATGTAGGTTCCATCGGGGCAGGTGGATTTTCTATTTTGTTCACTCCTTTAAGTCCATTGTCTAAGTTAATATTTGTCAATCAGAAGATCAGAACAGAAGATCCCACCATATTACTATGTAATCTAACTGAAGAAAAAAGAAAAAAAGGATGAGTTCTTATAAGGGTTAGAGGGAAACTGTATCTGTGCCTGGCTGGCCAGATACCTCCCACCCTAGTCTATAATAATGGGCATGATGACACAGAGAAACAAGCCGTGAAGTTTTTCTTGTGATGAGAATCATCACAGAAAAAGAACTAAAATCACAAGCGTACTTCCTTGGGACTGGTTCTTTTTCCTAGAATAGGGTATACAAACATTGTCCTGTAAGCCAAAACTGGCCTAGTGCCCTTTTTTGTACTGTTGGTGAGGTAATAATATTTTTTATATTCTTAAATATTTGAGGAAAATTTAAAAAGAAAGATACAGTCTGCCATGTGAAAATTACATGAAATTAATACATCAGTGTCCACAAATAAAGTTTTATTGGAACACGGCCCCACCGATTTGTTTATCTACTGTCTACTGCTGCTTTCTGATTGTCATGGCAGGGTACTTGAGACAGAGACCATTAGGCCTGTGCACTATTTACTATCTGTTCTTTTCTAGAACACGTCTGCTGACTCCTGCACCAGACCACATATCTAAAGTAGTATGGGTAGTGGCCCCAAAGAAGGACAATGATGCCTGTGTTGTTGAAAGCCTGTTAGGGAAAAATAGGTCAGTGTTCCACATCTACAGTAATATAACTTTAGCATCACATACCAATTATCTATATTTATGTAGCAAAATACTATTTGATGCATAAAGAAATATGACACCAAAAGGAAAAAAAAAATTAGATACTTGGACTCCAAACCAGTGGTTCTTAATCTTTTCCTTGATCACTTATCATTTTCAGATGAAAGCTTAAAGCTCTGCACTACCGGCTGAATTGTGGTTCCCTAAAATCAAATGCTGATATCCTAGCCCTCAGTGCCTCAGAATGTGGCTACTTTGGGAGATAGAGCCTTTCACGAGGGTAATTAACCTTAAATGATACATAGATGGAGCTTAATCCAATCTGGCCATGTCTCCATAAGAAGAGGAAATTTGTACATGCAAAGACACCTCGGGGTGTGCATGCCTGGAGGACACAGGAGGACCGAGGTCTCAGAGGAAACCAGCCCTTCTGTCACCTTGATCTTAAACTTCCGGCCTCCAGAATTAGGAGACATTATGTTTGTGCTGTATACGCCACACAGGCTGTGGAGTTTTGTTATGGCAGCCCTTACAGACTAAGAGATGAAATCACACACACTGTTTTCAGGGAAGTCAGAGTCTCCTGAAAGTCACATTGCTCCTGGGCCTCTAGATTAAGAACTCTTGGGCAGCACCTGTGGCTCAAAGGAGTAGGATGCAGGATCCATATACTGGAGGTGGCAGGTTCAAACCCGGCCCTGGCCAAAAAGTGCAAAAAAAAAAAAAAAAAAATTAAAACCTCTTACTTTGAATGGTTATTTGTTATCAATATTCATATTAACTTAGTTGACTTGAAGTTGTACTCTATTTCCTGAACGATTGTTTATAAGTTTTAGCAAAGGAGGCTTTTCAAAAAAAACAAATGACTGTTGCTGTTTCCTTGGGCAGAGCATCCATGCAGGTCAGCCTGGTCAACAGGGGATCCACACTGACTCACCCCCGTCTCAGGAAAACTAAACTCTCTGCACTACCGGCTGAACTGTGGTCCCCTAAAAGCCAGGCCTCCCTAACTTCTCCTGCACTCAGCATCTCCTCAGCATATACTTTCCCGGGGTGTTGTCCTTTACCTTGTGTAGCCAAACCAACTCTTCTTCTCCTTATCCTCCTTCCCCTTCTCCTATCCTATCCTGGCAGTCTGAGGTCTGCAAACAGCCAACAATACAAACTACCTGATTCTTCAGCTAGCTTTCCTGCATTTCTGAGTTTTCTTTCTCTTTGGCTCACTTTTTTTCATGTATTTCCTAGGGTTTTTTGCTTTGTTTTGTTTTGTACACTTCCTTGGAAAGAACATAGTGTTCAACCATCCACTGTTACTCCAGGGACTCTCCTTCACGTGTGGGAATATAAATATATTTTATTTATGCTCAGTGCTTGCTGTGCAAGGCAAACTTCTCTTTGCTTCCTACGTCTCCCTCTCTCTTTCTGATTAACGGCAGCCCTTGTTTCCTTTACTCTTTTCTTCGCCTGAATATTACATCACTAGCTTTCATTAAGCTCTTTGGATGCAGACTTTTTTAATGTAATCTATCCTTCGTTTATTGTATATTCTTATCATAACCTAGGAAGAAGTCTTTCTATGCAGTACTTTATAGTAGCCTCCGTATTGATTTTCTCGCCATTTTTTAACTCACAGATGGCGTGCTAGAGGTGGTGTCTCTGCAGACACTGACCTGAGAGAAGTTGGTAAATGATTCCACTAAATGTATTTCAGTTTAAACTAGAGCAAACTTCCATACCTCTTAGACTCAACTGAGGACAACACTGCCTCATTTCTATGCTTAGAATATCCAACTTGAAGAAGAAGAAAGCTTGCTGATTAGAAGAACGGACTCAGGAAGCAAACTGTGTGGCTCAAATCCTGGCACCTGGGACTTACTACCTGAGGCATGTTGGATCAATTCCTTAAAAACTCAGTGACTCAATTGCCTCATCAGTATAATTCAGGTAATAACTGTGTCTACATCATAAAGTTATGATGAGGATTAATATTAACATAATATACAAATCAGAAGATAGGCTGGCTACAAAAATAATTGCTATTTCATAATTTGCTGCTACCAAATCTTATGTGTATTTTTGCTTCTACAGAAGGGCCTTTATAACATCTCTATAATGCAAAACCAGCACCCTTACATTCATCCTTGTTACCGAGGATAGGGTGCTAGGTAAAGTTCTTTAAATGGTTCTACATATTCCTCTATCCAGTGGTGTCTAGATACAGTTATTTTATTCTAAACTATGCACTATCATGAATTATCAGGCATGTGCAACCTTGTTTTCTTTCTTCTGCTATACATTGGAAGAAGAGTTGTCGTGGGCCACACACTAAATACACAAACACTAACAAATGCTAATTAGCAAAAAATGGTTTTTGCATACTTTTTGTGATCTCCAACATCACAGATGAGCAAAAAATGTCCTCACTCACAAAATCAGCGTGCAGCTCACTGGCTGTAGGTTGGACACCTCTGAATTACATAAAAATGTTTCAGTTTATTTGAAGCAGACTTCTATGGGACACTTACGTCACATTATGCAAAACTAAGAAAGTATTCTCATGTCTAACAATTTTGCAAAGACTAATGTCAAGGCTCAATTGTCTGTTGGTGCAAATCTGGGCCTTCTTACATGCTCTTGTGTAATTTAAGATGCCTAATCAATAGGTTAATAGATCTCTGAGGGGGAATTATATTCACTAAGCAACACTTTGAAAAGGTGACAGAAAAGGGTAGTAAACTTAAAATAACATGGTTTCCGAGCTGCGTTAATTAGGTGGTTGTGAGCAGTGCATTTCTCCTCTTTTTGGTTTATTCCTCCTCATAGTGGTAATTTTTTTTTTTTTATAAAGTAACAAGACAGATTTTTTAGTACTCACAAACATTTTCTAGATGACTCAAAGAAAAGAACTAAATTAGGCCTTCAGAAACAATGAAATGTATACTTAAAACCAATGTGAGGCTTTCTGAACTCAAGGTGAACTCATCATCTGACTGTTTATAAGGATCTTTGAGACTAGGTCAAGTTTCACAATTGAAATACAAGCCCAAAATATTCCCACTAAATTATTAAACTTTTACATTTTTTATTCCTTAAACTGCATTTATAACCCCGTTTTATAAGTAAAAAGAAAAATACAGTGTTAGAGGGACTTATATATTCATTTGTTATATTATCTGAATAACTTGTGCTTTGGTTGGAACGTGTACCCAAAGGTCATATGTTGAAAACTTAATGCCCAAGGCAACAGTGTTGAGAGGAGGGACTCAGGAGTGAGCTGCCTTCATCAGTGGATTAATGTGGTCATTGTGGGAGTGGGTTTGTTATAAAAGACAGTTCAGGCCCATCTTGTGCTCCTGGGCTCTCTTTGCCTTGTGTCTTTGCCAGATCTTGATGTAGCAAGGAGGCCCTTGCATGGTGCCAGCCCCTCAACCTCAGAATTCCCAGTCTCCAATACCAGAAGAAAGAGAATACCCAGACTCATGTACCCTGTTGTAGCATCATAAGAGACACTCAGACACTACATAAGAACAATCGTCATTGACAAGAGCAATTGTTTTGGCTTTGTGTAATTTTGGGAGGAGGATGACAAAATTGAGGGCAAGTTGGGTTATATTTTGTAGTGAGATAGACTGAGTTTAATTGTCACCTCTGTCTTCTCATATAAGCTACTTATTTAACCTCTCTGAAAGGTTAAATCACTTTCTTCATCTATAAAAGGGAAATTAAAAATACCTCTTATTATTGTAATAATACAATGGGAAATACAGAAAATACATCCACACAGCACCAGTCACATGCAGCAAGGACTTGGGAAAAAACAACCTCCAGTCAGATGGGAGAAGCCAATCAACTTCTAATTCCCCTCTATCAGATAAGTATCTACTCAGGAATCTATAAGTTTTTATTTGAATTTTATTTTTGATTTACTTGCTTGAGCAAAACATGAAGTTCTATGTAGAAACAGTGCAAGTTCATTTTATGAATCATGCTGACATCTTGAAGGTGTTGCTGAACTTTCTGAACGGATTTCAGCGTAATTGTGTATGTCGACTTGATTTCTGGAGATGTGGGCTAGCCCTGAGTGAAGGCTAAGGGCTGTGACAGCCCTTCTGTATAAGCACCTTTGTCTCAGCAGATGCTAGGTGCAGTGAAAAATTCAAAAGGTGACTGTCTTTCTTCAAAAGCTTTTAGATAAGGCTGAAAACCTGAAATACGAGCAATAATTGCAATGTGATGTGAGTGTACACAATCATAAAAGGAATGTTGTATAAGAAAGGTGGGGAAGACATACCGGGGGTTCCATTACTATAAAAGAACGAGATCATTGTGAACTGCACTGTCTTAGAAGGCTTGTGGGGAGAAGACCGTTTGCTGTGATTATCGGCAGTGACTGGAAACTAACAAAGACATGACAGTCATCAGAAATGAGCATGGAAAGAGGGACAGAGGGAAGGTGGATAATTAGCCTGAAAAGACCAGCATATTTGTTTGGAGGGAAGTTAGGCGGAGACAAAAGCTCAGAGCAAGGAAGCAGTAAAGATGGAAGGCAAAGCCAGCAGAAGCACATGCCCGGCTCATCCAGCTCATACCCATGTGACCTGACACTCACCATGCCTCCGAGTCAGCACAGAAGATAGGGAGAACTTGTTAGGAGAATTCAATAAACTGATGCATACTCAGCACAGAGCATGGTACCCAGCAACTGTCAACCAGTCTGCTATCACAAATACCATGGGGCTGGGCACAGTGGCTTGCGCCTATAATCCTAGCACTCTAGGAGACTGAGGCAGATGGATGATGGATCATCTGAGCTCAGGAGTTCTAGACCAGCCTGAGCAAGAGTAAGCCCATCTCTAAAAATGGCCGGGTATTGTGGTGGGTGCCTGTAGTCCAGCTCCCCTGGAGGCTGAGACAAGAGGATCACTTGAGCCCAAGAATTTGAGGTTGCTGTGAGCTGTTACTCCACAGCACTCTACCAAGGGCAACAAAGTAAGACTCTGTCTCAAAAAAAAAAAAGACTTAGTGGCTTAAACAAAAGGAATGTACTTCTTTCCATTCTGGAGGCTGGAAGTCCACGATCAGGACACCAGCATGGACAAGTTCTTGATGACTGAGGGCTCTTACTAGTCTGCAGACTTCCACCTTCTCCCAGGCTACTCATAAAGTAGAGAGTGAGCGAGCACTGAACTCTCCTTTTCATAAGGACACTAATCCCATTGTGGGTATTCTATCTCCAGGACCTTATCTCAGTCTAATTACCTGTGAAAAGCCCCACCTCCTAATACCATTATATCCAGGGTTAGAGCTTTAATATATGAATTTGAAGGAGGGGCACAAACATTCAATCCATAACAGCTCCAATAATATCAAGCCTTGCCGTGTGTTGAGTAGCAATTGTAATACACTTTAAAATGGACGCAACTGAGACTCTGGGAGGTATAAGTACCACAGTTACACAGCTGTTAAGGACTGGATTCTGAATATGATCCAAGATCTGCCTAATTGCATAACTCACTTTTTCTCATCATACTATCCTACTAAAGTTCATCAGGTTAAGCAAACAGGACTGGTTTAGGGAGAATCTTGTAACATCGTCACGGTCCCAAACTAGAACAGTGGACTAGGGGCAGCAGCGTCACCTGGGAGGCTGTTAGAAATGCCAGGGTTATGGCCGCATCACTGAGCTACTGAATCAGAAACTCAGGGGTCAGGACTAGCAACTCACCAATGTGCGATTTAACAAGCCTGTTAAGTTTGCAAACCACTGGGCAGCGTCTGTGGCTCAAAGGAGTAGGGCACCGGCCCCATATGCCAGAGGTGGTGGGTTCGAACCCAGCCCTGGCCAAAAACTGCAAAAAAAAAAAAAAAGTTTGTAAACCATTTCTCTAAACTAAATCTTATAGTTTTGAGAAAAGTCTAGCAGTTATTAGGACAGAGGATATTACTAAATCTCTTTATAATAAATTAAATAGAATAAAGGAAGTAGAAAAGAATTGTGGCAATGACTATGGACTTTCAAGTTCATACCATCAATCAACCAAACTAATGAACACAGCCACTAAACAAGCATATCGTGCTAGCTAGAACTTGGAGGGCAGCACTGCAGTAGCACAGAGATAACCGAAGAAAGTCATCACATAAAGCTTCACAAGTACTCAAGAAAATAAAGGAGACAGCTTGGCACTGAATCTCATACCTACCATTTTTACCCACCCATCTACCTCCCCGTCCCAGCTACTGCCACTCTCTGCTTCTGCATACACTTGACAATATTGAACAATATTTTGTATCAATTACAGCTTTCTCCCTCATTGCGTATGTCACTCTCTTTCCCTCTGGGGTACCCTGACTTCTTAACCTGGCTGACTGCTGCATTTCTGCCAGCCTTATCTGAAGATGATAACCCAAGGAACATAACTCCAATATTCCAACAATTCTCAGGCTGGACTCATCTTCCCTGCTCCTGGAGAGATTGTCCAAGTGGATATGCCTGCACTCTTCGCCCTGAGCAATAGGGAAACCCCCATGGCTCAGCTCTAGGGCCCTGGAGTCCCACCTTCCAGGAACAAATACCAGTTTGCTTGACAATTACTTGCTCCAACCATGTACCCAGTTTATTTGTATCATAGTTTCTTCATTTATAAAGTGAAGATGAAAATCATGATGCATATAAATTGCTTAGCACATATAGTTGACAGTCATGTTTGTTGGCACTTAATTATCTGAGTGTGTGATGAGATTCCCTTGCTAGGCTTCTTTTAAGCTAGTAATAATATCCGAATTTGTATCTCTAGTGCCTCGCAGAGAATCTGGAAAATAGCACATACACACACCGCTGGTTGAAACCGAACCATTCATAAATGTGGACCATAACAGTGAGTCCTTTTCGAAGGTATTAAAAACTTTTTGTTCTGTGCCATGGGCCTCTTTTGACAGCCTGGCAAAGTCTATGAATTGCTTCTCCCAACAAATGTTTTTGAGTATATAAAATGAAATTTGCCTGTGTTACCAAGAAATTCAATTATTTTCAAATACAGTCATTAAGATTATGTAAATATAAATTTGTGGCATAGTAATAGTGTGCTACTTCTGAAATAACAAAATCTAGCAGCAGATTTAACTACTGTGATTTCAAGGAAGTGATAAATTTAAACAATGCTATGAGATATCTGTAACAACTGAAATGTGATACGAAAATAACTGTTATTGTTTTTCGTGCCAAAGTCAAAGGCTTTGGTGCTGTGCTTTTTGATTAATAATTGAAGGAAATGCTAAATTCCATGCAGAGGTTAGTGAAAATGCAGATGTAATGTTTTCTTATGTAAGTTCCCAGACCTTCTTAACCACAAGTTAAAGTCTGCAAGCCTGAAACTTGATTTATAAAAATCCATGAAGTCTACTAACTTCAGAGAGGACAATAGGGATTAGATAAAATGGTTGATTAGGTTGTGCTTACTCAGGAGATTTGCAGACCAACTCAGCTTCTATACCAGTAAGGGAATATGGCTTGCCCAGTACGGTTGATTTTGTTGAACAGGTTGTGATATTTCAGAAACAAAATGGTCTTGCCTGACCTTTCCTAATGCTTTCCTTCAAACACAGTCCAATTTAGAACCCTTCTACTTAATGGCTTAATTATTGCATTCAGACAAAGTAAACATGATACTTTGGCTGTAGGTAGAGAGGAAATATGTCCCATTTGCAATGCTGGCACTGTGTTGAAGCGTGAGGCAATTTGCACTAGAGAAGGCTCTTTTTCCCCTGGGCTGGAGCCAGAAATCTTGATAATGTTCCCTTTTATCTCAGGAACACTGAGCCATCGCCCTGCTAACATAGTCAACCTCTCCTAATTCTAATATTGCCTTTTAAATAAAATATCCAAATCAAATAGGACTCCATATTCCCTACTTTTCAGATATCATTAATCTGCTTCACTTTCATGCAAGACAAAGACACAGGGAAGGTGAGAGCAATATTCAGTAATTGTCCCAAAGGTTTATCTCGTGCTCATAAACACAACTTGGATGCAAAACGTGAAATCATCTGCATAATTCCAAATTTATATTTTTACTTAGATTGCAAAAATGAGAATAGTGTGCTTATTTTAACCAAAGTGGTAATGGGCATAAAAAATTAGAAGACTCTGATGAGCCCCTTTCCAGCTGGGTGACCCTGAACAAGTCTGTTGCACTTGTTCATGTGGATGAAGCCAGCAGTGACCTTCCTTGAAGCACTGTTAGGAGGATTAAATTGGATAATTTGTATGAAAAACATCTTGTAAAGTACACGGCATCATGAAAACAACATGTCTTATTATGAGAATACTCACATTATTTCCTCAATTTCTCTTTGATGGAACAGAACGATTGTAGATAATAGTGGAAATTACGTAACGATTGTAGGGTACAAAGAATTCTATTTAGTGGAAATGAAATAAGCGCTTCTCTGAAAATCAATATCTATTTGATATAGGGGGACTAGTGACCAAACGAAAAGTGCTTTATCTAAGGAATATTTGAATGGCTAAAATTTAAAGATAATTTTTAAATGCTAGTATGGTTAACACTTAGAAATGGTAATGATCCAAGGACTGCCTGCTCCATAAAGACTGGCTTAGACACTGTCAGCATCTACTAAACCACACCAGATTGTCAAGTATCATGTTTTACAAGACTTATTTCTAGTTTGAGGATTGTGATCATATATTTGGTGAAATGAAGAAAAGCTACTTTAACTCAGTAGCTGATTTTTCCCCCCAAATCTGAGGTACCAAACTGGATGGGGCCACTGTTTTAAAGTATTACTAAGATCGGTTTTCTCAATACTCCGCAAGTGGAGGGTCCATGAAGAGTGCATATTTACAAAATATCTACTCAATAAAAGTCTTACATGATAACATTAAAGCATTTCTAAGTTCTCAAAATGATGAAAGGTAGAGATTTGTCCTGAACTGTATGATAAATCATACATAGTAAAGACATCTCTGTTTGAAATTCATGGTGCTCTCACCATTCTGTTCCTTAACTCTGTATTCCGTTTCATGTTTTGGACTATTAATTCAGTCAATAAGAACAGTTCGATAATTAATTTTGCAGTGTTATTTGTCTTGCATTCTTTTTCCTTTTCTTTATTCTAAAGAGAGGGGCATTTAAGACACTGTGACCAACCTAATCTGAGGCTGTAACATCCAGTTCCTTTTACAGGAGAAAACTTCACAGCTTCATAAGGGAATACTGCAAATGAAAGGTGACATATATTTCCAAGAAATGAGGGTTCATTTTAAAGGAATGGTTTGAGATATGCAATTTTTAAAAAATGATTGTTTCCCCTTAAAATACGGTCTATCTGATTTGTCACTGTTCATCTTTAGGGCCAAGTCACAGGGCCAGAAGCTGAATGCCGGGCTTTGCTGAAGCAGGTGGACCTTATTTTTACAGTCTCACTCCCAGGTTGCATCTGTCATCACGCAGACTTAATGTCGAGAACTGACAGGTTTCAAATATTGATGAGCAAATGCTGATGCACTGAGAAACTTGGACCTTGCCCAAAGTGTCCAAGTCTCACAAGTCTGTAAAATAAGCCAGGAAAACAGGCTGTTTTATAAAATGTCCACAGCCTCCTATTTTCACATGGGATAAAATAAAATACAACAGGAGAAAACTGCCCTTTTGATATTTTGAAACATGAATTTTTTGAAGTTTCAGCACCTGGAATCAGAACCTAGTGTACATCAGGTAAATATATCTCCCTGAGAGACACAGGATAAATTGTTCCAAATGTATTTGGCACTTAAAAAATTTACTTGAGAGTAGTTTTTTATTTATTTTATTTTCTTTGATGCCTTTCCCCCTATATTCTTCTGTAGCCCTGGTGTTCAAGAGTATACAATTCACTCACTACTTTAGAGAGTGTCATGACCTCTCAAGTAAGCCCCATCTATATGGTCTTGTCTCTTTTTGTGACAAAGGCACTACCTACAGTCATGGACGTCTCAAAGAAATTCTTGTTGCTTTTTGCTTCATTGCTTACTGATTTTATTTTTCCTCCTGTGAACTGAGAGAGAAAAGCAAAAATACAACTGTGCTGATTCTGTGTGTAAATAGTGTGCAGACTCACGTGTCATTTTGCCTAGTGAAGTGATCTAATTTTGATTATTTCATGCTAGCAAATTGTCTCTTTGGGTGACGACTGCTGGAGGGCAGTTGAATGCATAAGAAAACATTTCATCCCATCTTATTTTAAGGATCGTACTCCCGTGTGTGTGTGTTTAAGACACCAATATAGCATCAGGATGTATCCACTTGAAATTCTAATGCTAAGGGAGAGAGCACAGATTTTAGGATTTGAATAATTTCATTTAGTCAATAAAGGGAAAAATCCTTCTGCAACAGCTATTTTTCCTTGACGTGACTTTGGATTAGAAATTCAGTCCATCTTGGAGAAGCACTTATGCAAATGCTGGCAATTGTGGCGTGGCTGATCATATTAGAGTCGCAGGTTACTAGATTACCTGGGTGGCTGTGATGAAAAGAGCAGTGCATTTTCATGCTGGGATGAAAGGATGCAACGCACTGTATCATGTCATTAGCAAATGTCATTTTAATACGACCACAAATCATTGTGGCATCGACAACCTCAAACAAATCTTCCGGATATTTAAATATGCTAATTATTCCCTAAAGGCCAATGAAACCCATAAAACAAAACAAAAGAAAAACAGAAAAGCAACAAGCAGTGTCTCAGTCCTAAAATAGTAACATCCAGGAAGGAGAATTTTTCATGTGTTTTAAACAACTATTTTGAACTATATGGCCAGCAGACAAGTGATGCTGCAGCTTTCAGAAGATTGTGGATGATTAATTCCTAAACAATTTAAAATCAACTCTCAACATACGTGTTAAAGGCATGGAGAACAAGGGTGCAGATTTTTCGGTGCATGGTAGTATGATCAGGAAAATAAGTGAAAATGTAATAGCTCCAGGAAGGGAAGTACAGGTTGCTGACAGCCTAGAGTTCAGTATTACATGGGTGATCAGATCTAGCATTTTATCCTAACAGATTTACTCAAAAAGACCTGTGATGCTGCCCAACAATTTCTTGGTCACAATACCCACTGATCCCTCTAGAAAAAAAGTAACAAGTCCAGACACCAGATTGTTTGGACACAGACTGAATCAACCCATAAAAATCAAATGAGTGCCTAGGGTTGTTCCAGAATGCTATGGTAACTTTGTAATAACTGTAACTTCTTTTTTAAAGATTTATCCTCTACATATCATGCATAAAACATAAAGACATACAAAATAGCACATTTAAAATATTACAATTGTATCACAGATGGGATTTTATCACTTTAGTTTATTTCAAATTATTAAAGACTTAGAAAAGAAAAAGAGAAAGTAAGACAGTAAAAAAATCAATTCAGTGTGTCTATTGGGTGTCCTTGAATAAAGTAAATTTAGGGCAGCCTTGAAAACTACCTACAGGATGCCAGTCTATGACCTTCTTAAAAATACAGAAGAGGCATATTTGCTAAGATTGGAAGAACAGAAAACTCAGGAAAGCCAAGAAAGGAATCTTAGAAAAGCGTTCTGAGATTTAAGTTGAGCAGCTCTGGCTGGAAATTCAATTGGTGGGACAGGAAAAGTGACCGCAGGCATTATCCAAATAAGGGTACTCCACATCTCACTTCTTTGGAGCATTTCAGGACACATAAGTGTTTGTGATGTGTTCTGTCTGCAAATGAAGCGTCTGTGGTCACACTTGAAAGTATTCTGAGTGCAGAATTATTTCACATTTAATAGGAGTATGCCGTGTAAAACAGCAAAAGATTACTGAAAGCATAATTTTGCAGAGGTTCAGGAAGGAAAGAAAATGAGCTTATTTTTTCTACCCCCATGGCTTCTCCAGCCTCCTTTATGTTGCAGCCTAATCTTTTGCACCCACAAAAATAACATATTCCAAAGAATTACAAATGGGATAGCCATTATATTACCATATTTTTTTTTCCTTGTGCAAACATTAAAATGTTCCTCTTTACCTATAGTTTATTTTAAAATGCACCAGTCTCTCTGGGGGAATTCTTTTTGGCTTGTCTCCTATCTCCTCTTTCTTGATCTTCTAGAAATATAAAGTCTGCTCTTTCAGCATTTGCATTCATTAGGACCCGGGGGATCAGATGGCTAAATTAGAGCAGAACATTTTAATACTAAGCATGTGGTGTTATTTACCTAAATTTCAAAATGATGGTTAGGACAACTTTCTACCATTGATGAAACTTGATATACTATACTGAAAATAAAATGTATATAATATCATCATGGAAATAAAATATAGATTACCTTTTTTTTTTTCAATTCTAAAGCCTAATGTGACTTCTCTACTGATAATTGATTTTTCTTATCTAAATGAGTTCATAGCAATTGTTCATCATTTATTCCTATTATCCTTAATATTTTATTTTTGAAATCTTCCCTATATACATGTATATGTCTGTATTGTATATGTATCTGCATATATATTTAAATAAATAATTTATTGAATGTTAATTATATGTATATTAGATATAAGTAATTGCATTTGTTTGTTGGCAGTTATCAGTTCTTTTATTTAAAGATTGACATCTTTAAATAACGAAAGCTCTGAAGGGTTAATTACTTAACAGAAATGTACATTAACCCCAACCACCCATCCTACAACAAGAGGACATTGTTTTTATATTTTAACTTTAAAAAACATTTCTGTTTCGTATTTAACCATATCATTGTAAGAATGAGTTCCGAATTACACAGGCTTAAGAGGCTGGCATCACCCCGACTGGGCTGCAAGAACATCTTCACAGCCCTGCTGAGCTTTTGGTGGCTATTCAGCGTGTGAAGAGCTGCTCTTTGAGACCACAGGAAGATGTAGATTCTCAAGGACAGTTAATTGAAGAATGTGCTTCCTCAGGATTTCCTTGGGATTCTCAAAGTCAAGAATAAAGTAGAAACAATGCCTGGATTGTTCACTGCTGTGTATAAATGAAATAAAACTTCCGTAGGACACTGCACTGGGTAATTTACACAGATCTGGAGGACTGAGACATCTTTTTTTTTTCTTTTTCTTTTCTTTTTTTCAAGTTGTGTGAGCCTATAAAAAGATCCAACTTTTTTATTTCAGGTATTAAATTGTTGCTCATAAGACCTACTGTCCCTTAATATTATGATTTGAAAAATGTTTCAGAATCAAGGGCAAGCCTTACATGCATCCAAATTTCGTTTCTTATTATTTTGTTGAAGACCAGTGAAAACTTCATCCTGGAATTGGCTCTTTGCGAATGTTTGTGAATCTTCTGGGTGAATGTACTCAAGTTTTGTACCCCTATACCTGAATCAGTCTTCTGTTATAAAACTAATTACTGAGCACTCCTACAGGGCTGTCATTGGGCCAGAGGCTGTCAACCACAGACACCGTGCTGCCCCAGATGACAGACTAAGGGAACACAGCATCCCTCCCATCACCTCATAATTATTACTAAAAAAACTCAAAAGTTTAGTGTAAATAGCACAATAAAGTCCCCATTGCTGAACTGAGATTTAAATTGACACCCAATTGGCATTCAGAAGTTATTTTCATCAAGAATTATTAAATGCTGAATTATCTGAGAAGGTTTTCTCTGAGAGGAAAAGTTGATAAGGTGATAGATTGTCTTTAAAACACACTTTCATTTTCCAGATTTTCAAAACACAAGGATAAATGCAGAAGTGAAGACTGTGGTGTCAGCACGGACAGAAACCTCCCAAATGGCACTAACATTGCATAAGGTGACCGCACGTCTTTTAAATGTATCTGATGAATAACTTTGTTAGTAATTGGGCAGAAGTGTACAAAAATCACATCTTAGAACCCAACTTCACCCTTTGTCACGGAAAAGTAGCTCATCACAACCTCTGAGAAAAAATAAAAGAAAGAAAGAGAGTAGCCCAAGAGAAGAGATAAGAACCCCGATAGCACCTTCACTGGGTTCTGGAATTACATTTTTGTTAAACATTGTACAGCCTGGAAAAAATCTAATAAAACATCTGACAAAAGCAATAGATTCCTGCTGACAGCACAGCCCGGGGGTACGTACTCCCCCTGACTGAGAAGTTAAGATGTCACCAAGTTCTCAGTTGTGAAGTAGAGCAAAGGCACTGTCAGATTTAAATTTTAAATAGATACATATGGAACAGCATTTTTTAGAGATTTTTTTTCCTAACTTCCCGTAAAACCCACAGTCAAGAAATACACACAGCTTTCCGCAAACTGTGTAAGAGTTCTTCACGCCAGCTATATTTTCACCTATATACAGAGCACAACTCTACAGAATTCTCTAATTCTCCATGAAAGGAGATCCCCAATGGGGTGGATTAGGGGTCCTCCTTCCCCCGCAGCTCCAACACTGTCTATGGCTTCAGGCCCATAGCATCCTCAAAAACCTGCTTGTGTTTATGGGAATCTTCCTCTTAGGTTCTTCATTTTTACTAAAATGGGACAGTCCTTATAATTGATTTACTTTATGCAGGTTTGCACTAAAAAGCTAAGAGTCAGAGAGCAAAAACTGAGAATCACCTGGAATGTTTAGGGATAGGGATGTGATGAGGGCTACTCAGTAGGCAGGGTTTTGTTTTTTGAGTCAACACAAACGCTTTCTGTAAGATCCATCCGCCTGTGTGTGCTCCAGCCCTGGAGTCCCTGCACCCTAGAGGTCTATCACACTGGTCAAACTACTAACCCACCTTTGATCTTGCAGGAGGAAAGGAGGAAGAAGGTCAATCCTGAATATGGAGGAATAGAAGGTCTATTTCTCTTGAAGATCCCAATCTTCCTCATATAGAAATAACTGACTGTAAATAAGAAAATGTTTCAGCAGAGAAGACATCGCAAAGTAGAGTAGACCATCTCTTGAACCCAGTACGCTATTATTACCTTTGCCCCCCCAGGGTTTATTCCGATCTGTACAGCCTGTAGCTGGTGGCTGCAAGGCATCAGGTGAGTCCCAAACCACGTGTCTCCACGCAGACCACGCTTTGACAGCTGCCCTGCCCTTGGCCGCTCAGTCCTGACCACACTTGGGTCTCAGCCACAATCACACAGGTTCTTCCTTTCATCCTCTTTGAGCAACACCTTACAACTTCACCACTGTGTGCATTTTATCCAGTTGGTCTCCTGTCTAGGTTCCCTGTCACCACACACACCATCATTCCACTCAGTACCACACTGCACGCTAAGGATCTAGACATGAAATTCAGAAATAGTTTTCCTCAACTTACTTCCTTCTCAAAAACTTCCATGACTCTCTCAATGGATTTAATAAGAAAACTCCACACCTTAGCTTCCCACCTGAGCTCCACCTCGCCGGCTCCTCTGTCTGGTAGAAGCTTCATGTTCCTTACACTCTGGTCAGCTCAGCACTTCTGAACCGGTGTCCTGCTCCCTGCTTCCACAGTATTTATATGGGCACAATTTCTCTATCTCAAATTCTCCCTCTCTGCACCCACTCTGAGAGTTGAAATCCTTCATACTCTTTAATGCCTCTCTTACCTCCAGAGTGAGGAAAAGGCTTACCTAGGACTGCTGTTCTTCCTCATGTTTTCTGATATTCACTTCAGATGTGTAAAGTATCCTTTAAAAACTTACAAATATATTGCACTTTGGGGTTATTCAGAATGTATTGCAATGATATTTTAGGAAATTGCATAACCCTCTGATTTCTTAGACTAAGATTTAAAATTTGAAAATATTTTTTTCTAAACATTAGACTGGAAAAAAATATTAAAGGAAAACTAGATGTAGTAGAGAAAATATATGGAAATTGCACAGCCCAGAAGTTATTATATAGTTACCTACCTCAATTAACCCACAGGACCATGAGTTGTGTGGCACAATAAACAACAAAGAAATAGCCCCCAGGTCTTTTGGTATGGGAACCCAGGGCGGCTTCTGTGAAGAGTGGTGGAGAACACTCTGGAATTATCATGGCCAATAAGGATCAAGAAGCCAGGACAGAAAACAGAACTCTGAGCAGTTCAAAGTCTCACCCAGCAGGATGGTTGTGTAGTGCTGCTAGATTTTAAAACTCACACCTCATTGCATGAACTAATAAGAGCCTGTTCTGAATAACCATTCAGGTTTATCAGTGAGGTAGATTGGATCCTGATTCGATGAGCAGCCAATGGATGGAAAAGGCATTCCTAAATAATTAGAAATGGAAAAAGAAGATATTGCTGAAGCAGTTCGTTCATTGATTACTTTCTGGAGATTTCATGAGGGTGAAAATATGCACAGTTCCTGCTGTCATGGATACTGGGGTCTGGAAATTGATAAATTACAGTTGAGGTAAGAAGAGTGAACTTTTTGAAAAAAGAACATGAGTTAATTCCAAATCTGGAGCCCATAGAAAATAAAACATTGCCAATTAGAGAAATGAAATTTGGTTGGGCTATGCCCTTATTATTGCAGTATAATATTGTCTATTGGTCCTCCCACTACATTGCATTTATTTACAGCTCATATAATGTACAGCCAGACAAGTATGGGTGTTGTAAGAGGAATGAGGGAAAACATTGGTTGTGTGAAGTAGCCCCTTTCTTCCTGAGTAGTAGTATATTCATTGAACATACATCTTTATATTCTTAATATGTTGCCCCTTCTGTGAAACAAAAATAATTCTAAAAATCTTTGCAAACCTTGACATACAATCTTAAGGGACTCCTTCCTTTTTTGAGACAGCTTCTCACTCAGTCGCCCTGAGTAGAGTGCTGTGGCGTCCTAGCTCACAGCAACCTCAAACTCCTGGCCTCAAAGGATCCTATTGCCTCAGTCTCCTGGGTAACTAGGTTTACAGATGCCCACTGCAATGCCCAGCTGATATTTCTATTTTTAGTAGAGACAGGGTCTCACTCTTGCTTAGGTTGGTCTGAAACTCCTGAGCTTGAGTAACCCACCCACCTTGGCCTCCCAGAGTGCTGGGATTACAGGCATGAACTACTGCACCTGACTTTAATCGACTTCTCACATGTGTACATATGTATATCTATGCAAAGACAAGCTAAGATGTGACGCAGAATGGGAAAAATATCTACTTGAAATATGTTAAGCTTGGGTCATTTTCTTTTCAACTCAAATATTGTTTATTTCATTAACTTTAATGAGTACTATATTTACTACTACTAGTATTTCAGTATTTACTCCAACTAGTATTTTAATGTCAACAGGGATGTGGCAAAATGGATACTCCCATTTCCTGATAGAAATAAAATTGGCGAAAACTTCCTGGAGAAGAATTTGAGAATACAAGTCAAAAATCTTACAAATGCATCTGTCATTGGTCTGTTAATCCCACTACCAGATATTTATCAAAAGGGATATAAATGTAAAATTTCCTATAATGCGGTCTAGAATAGGAAAAACCAGGTGTTTTCTGGAATGTGGTCTATAATAGGAAAAAAACTAGACCATTTCTCTTTAGAATGAAGAATACTTTACTGAAAGCATTTAATTCTATGCAGCCATTCAAAATTAAGGCATAGCTGTGTCATTATTGAGTATAAAGATGTTCTTAGTATGTTTTTCAGTGAAAAAGGGATCCTAAGCAGGGTAATAGTAATAGAAGCTCAAGTTCACATAGCACTTAGAGTCCTACGTCCTAGGCCCTTTGTTACAATAACTCATTTCAACATCACTGATGTTCCTGATTTATCAATAAAGAAACCAATTCTAGGGATCCTAAGTGATCTGTCAGAGATAGAATACTAGTGGTAGATGTGAGCTTTAAACTTAGGCTGTCTGGCTTCAAAGTCAGCATAACTTCATCTCTCCAACAAAAATACCTGTCCTTATATAGATACTTATAGGGTTTTGCTCATGCATTTATCTTTGTATGTATACACACAGAAAATAAAATATAGAATGGCACTATCAAGATTTAGCATAATTATCCTAAATAATATATTTTCTGTTTATGTTCTCTGTAGTGACAAATATGTTACTTGCAGCCATTTATAAGAAAGAAAAAAAGATGAAAAGATGAGAAGACTACAATTAAACTCTGTTCAGCATAGACTGGGCACATGCCTTGGGGCAGTTGTGCTGTCCTGCTCACCAGGCCTGAGGACACAGCAACAGAGGGACAGAGGGCTCCCGAGGGCCACGACTAACATGCGCCATGGAAAATCTCCATGTGGATAATTGAGCATTGAAGAAAATTGATTCTCTCAGCTTCCATACAAGCAAGGTTCCTTGAATACTGACTTGCTCTTTCTAACCCCTGAGTTATTGCTTCCTTACAAATGCTACATGAGGCCACGGCCGTCTAAAGAGCAAAAGTGGAGGCAGAAGCGACTGATTCCTGTGTAACCAGGCTGCAGGTCAGCTCTGGAAGTTGCTGGTCCTAGAACTTGTTTTCAGATCCAATCAAGAGGAAAAGTATTTACTTGCCACAGTTCAGACTTTATTACACTTTCAAATTTAACCAGTGTGAGTTGTTTTCTACTACTCTCATCTGATAAGCTTTAAGAAAGGAATGCTTAAGACACTCAGAGAAGCATAATCCTTAAATTCATTTGCTCTGGATGGGATTAAACTATGCTTCCTGCAGGTCTCAGAAAGAAGTTCGTTCAGTTGTCCTGGTTTAAACAAACACACACAAAAGCCCCCACAGAAAGCCCCAGTTCAACCCCAACTGAAAGCCTCATCTTTCAGTTTTATGAAAGTAATACTGTTCTTTGATTTTCCGGTTATGTCTCCATCTATAAGGCAAACATGAAAATCTCTACTATGTCTCACCAAAAAAAAAAGTAAATAAATAAAAATAAAGAAAACCTTTATTATGGCCCAGTGAGCATCTGTAAGCACATCTCTCTCTTACTCTCATTTTTTCCTTCTCTTTCTTTCCTTCCTGTTTCCATGGCTTCATTTTTATTCCTTCTTCCTTCCGTCCTTGTAACTGTGCTTCAGTTTTTATGTTGTCTTAGAACAACTGTCCTACAAGAAGATTACACCATCTGAGCACGGTTCCTTGTAACCCTACGCGTGCTTTCAGGAAAAGCTCCGTTTTCGGGAACTGGAACTTGAGCCCCCACTGCACGCCGCTCTTGTCTGGGCTCTGAGATTGCTTCGTTATTTCTCCCCTGAGGATTCGATGGATTTGGTTCAAGCACCATTGAACGTGATGCTGTATTAATTGCCCTGGAGGGTAGCAAGGCCTTTGAACTGTGGCTGTGAGGGATCTTTTGCTGTAAGACATGTGTCAGCACTTGGCTGGTTAACTCCGGGGCTGGGCTGTGCAGCATGCTGGGAGCAAGGATCTGGAAAACTACTTTACATCCTAATCTTACATCTGTTTTCCATCATGTAGTGAGATTGACTGGCCATTCTAACAGGGAAGCATCATTCTGGAATAGCCAGAGTCTAAGTATAAATGTTGTACTGTCAAAAACCATTAAGAATTTTCCACTATTTTTCTCAAGTTCTTCCAAACAGCTAGCATGCATAGGTGAATGGGTGATGCAATGGGTTAATTGCCTGAACTTTCACCTCTAAGGGAATCATCTGTGCGAAAGTTATATGTCAGCATTATAATACCCAAACTTAAATTGAAGATGATACCTCTGCTTTCAATGAAAATAAAATTTTATTTTTCATTGGCCTAATTTTGAACCCATTCTAGGTTCCCCATACCATTCAGAGTTTATTCGTGCTCAATTTAAATGCAGTTACATCACAAATGCAATCAACACATTTCCTTCAAAGAACACAGAGTAGTCAATTTACCTGGACTAGTTTCTTTTCTTCCTGCCCTTGTGAGGAGTAACTGCCATTCTGGTTGCTACTGACGGAGACAACTAAGAACGTTTACACTTGCATAGTAAATCTCTGGTTATAATTCCAGATTATATCATAGAGCTATAATTAGATTCCGGGCCTTCTGAATAGCGTATCAGTTTTGTTTCTTCTGGATGCTATGGCCTCTCAAACAATATTGGTCATTCTTACATCTCTCATTATCTCCTAACTTTATAATGGTTGTAGATGATTCATAAATGCATGTGGTGTAGTTAGGAAGAATGCAGCCAGTGCTAAATTTCTATGAAAACATCAGGTTTCAGAGTCATTTGTTTTCAAGATTATGTGATTAAAAATAAGTGCAAAAATAATGCCTTTTAAAAACTTGGTCCCCACAATGTCTTTCCACCTCTGTATTTTGGAGAAAGGGGAAGAGTTGTATGCTATTGGGACTGGTAAGAAAGGGGAGAAAGGGAAGGGGAAGGGTTGTATGCTATTGGGACTGGTAAGAGAGCTTCCATAATCTATGTCTGCAGGGGAAAATGACTGTTGGTGTATCAGTAGAACATTCTGCTTGGAAACCTCAAGCAGTGTGTGTGCTTTTCATTTTTCATTATTTTTTTAATTTTTAATTATGCTTTTAATTGATTGACTGGCTAACAGATTGGGTTTTAGAAATGGCACCATATTCATGGGTGCAACAGAGTTGACAATGTGTTGAAACTACACTGCTTTCCTTCATTAGTATTATGATTTGTCATTCCAGGTTTGACTTGAGCAACATCTTTGCAATCTGGAATCTGCTACATGAAGACTCCACATATGCCCCAGACTGATCGTAGAACCGACAGTAACGGAAAAGGCCCAGAGGATAGTTTGTAAGTCTTCGAGGCTTTAAGTAGCTAACTTCTTCAGGGTTCGAGGGTCTGTGGAGCATTGTCTTTCTTCCTCTAAAGTTTTTTTGAGCCCATCTCATTTTGAGAAAGAGCAAGAACGTCATTTGTTTGGTAGTTCATCATTATTACTCATTAACAAAGGCACATGCCTTTTTAAAGGCCATCCACTCATTTACTCAAAACTATTGAGCACTTTCTGTGTGTATGTTTGGGAGAAGGTAATTTACCTCTACAGATATGATCCTTAGCTAAGAAACCATAATTCAGTTATCATATAAACTAATGTTTACCTTCTTTGTAAAACAAAACTGTTAAAAGAAATGAGAGAATATTCATGTAAAACTATTTTGTATTAATAATTCTAAAGCACCTTCACCATGTAAGCTATTCCAAAATAGACAGAATTAAAGTCTGAATCTGATAATATTCAAATAGTATCAAATCCTACGCATGCTATGATTTTTCCTATACACACATACCTATGATCAAGGTCAATTTATAAATTAGGCACATTAAGATATAAACAACAGTAATTAGTAAAGCAGAACAATTATAATAATATATTGTAATGAAAGTTAGATGAAGGTGGTTTCTTGCTCAAAATATCTATTGCATGCAGTATGTTCAGACTGTGGTTGGCTGCAGATGACTGAAAACATGGAAAGCCAAAATGTGGATACAGAAGAAAGACTGTAAGTACCTCTATCATCTAAATCCCTCATTTTATTATTTTTAACATATATTTATTGTTCAATTATCAGTTCAGCCAATGGCAGCTGTAACTATAGCCCTACCCCAGGAAAAGTTGTTGATCAGAGTGTTCTGTAGAGAGCACTTCCTGAAAAGCTATCCTCTGTGAGCGGGAGGTACATCTCATACTTCAGCCCCATTAACACTGTATTGCTCTGTATTTTGATAACTCTACTTCATGGCACACTTTTCCATTTACGGCCTTATACATTATTTTATTTATTTCTCTCGAAATTTTAGGTAGAAGAAAACAGAGCTCAGAAAGGTTAGTGACTTTCCAAAGAAAATGCCAAGTTTCAAATTCAAGGGTCCTTCCTTTTATACTACAACTGCCCCAGAGATGGACTTAGGTCAACTTCTAGGTACCCTGTTTCTCATCCTAGCCACACACACAAAATGGCACATCGACAGGGAGCCTTTATGGTTGAACAATGGTAATTATAAATATTATAGTAATGGTAACTAAATTGGACTCTTAAAAGTATTTGTAAAGCATTTAGGATCATGCCCAGCTGATAGTAAATGTGATGTAAGTGATTGTTAAATAAAACAGATTTGTCTAAACAAAAATTATTCAAGTAGAAAAACAAAATAGACGTCTTACATATAGAAAGACATATAAAGTTTGCTATTCATGTGCATCTTTTCTGGAAAAAAAAATGGGGCTTCCCTACAGCAAAATTAAAAATAAATTAAAGACATAGGAAGCCATAGGATGAAAAGAAAACTGGTGAGCCAGGTGAATTAAATGTATAAAACCTGAATAAGTAATCATTGATAATTACACCTCAATAGAATAAAACATGTACAATGTAAAACAAAAGACACAAAATGAATAGAAAATGTCACTTTGAGTACAGAAATAAAACTATATATTTTAGAACTCAAGTGGATTGATAGTTAGGACCCCTCTGAAACTCCAGAGTCAGAGGTTACCAAGTTCCAGTTAGGCAAGATGAATATGTCCCAGAGATCTACTAGACAGCATAGTGCCCATAATTAGTAAGTTATATTACTATAAGAAGACCATGGAAAAATGTTTTATGTGATTAACTCTACCATCACACTAAGAGGTCCAGCCAAATGATTGTTATGAAAATGATCTGTGCTGTCCTCCGCACTTCATCACCTGATTCTGCAGAGAGAGAACATCTCCATTTTTCCTTAGCACCTTAGATTACACCTAGCTGCCGAGTCCGAAGCCAAATTTTACCCCCTCCTTAGAGCTTTAGCATAGATAGGAAAAATTGTTAATTTGTAAATCCTTAGTGTTACTATTTGTCACTTATGTGACTTTGTGCAAATTACTTCCTATTCTGATTATGAAATTCTTTATCTATAAAACAGAAAATACCCACTTAGAATTTTTATAAGGATTACTGAAAATGAATGTAAATCATGGGCTAGGGATTCCGTGAATGATATTTGAAAATATATAATCAAGGAAGAATTGATCATTTTAGCTTCTCAGAATTTAAGTAGCACTACTTTTAGCATTCCTGCTTCACACTTTGGTGCTTTTAAAATACATCCATGAATTCCTTGACCCTCTTTACACCAAAACATGGAGGCTAATTCAGTCACCTTCAATATGGATTGAGTGTGGGCTGGCCTTACTGACTGGCTTCTAGTCAAGAGGGTGTGGAGTGGGCAATGCACGCTTTAATTTCCAAAGTCAGGTCGTAAAAGGAGACAGAATTTCTCTCTGGTTTGGGACATTTTTCCATTAGAATACAGCCACTATCCTGGGAAGAAGCATAGGCAATGTGGAAAAGCCCACCTGGAGGAGAATTGAGGCTTCGAATTTCAGCCCCAGCTGCAACCCTGCACCACACACACACACACACACACACACACACACTTAACAGTCAGCCCTAAGTTGCCAGTCTTCTGAACGGGCCATGTTGGAAGCACATTCTCCAGTACATACCCAAGTACTCGGCTGGACACCGAGTAGATCTGAGACCGGCCTTCCCTAACAGATTTTACTCAAACTGCAAATTCATGACCAACATAAATGATGGCCTAGCCCACAGCCTTTACATTTTGAGGGCATTTATTGCTCCACATTATGTAACCAGAGCAGAACTTAGATAAATTGCCACACACTGGAAGTTACCATCTTATATGCAGATGTCTAAATCTCCTTGGATAATTTGACATCCTGGGCATGCCACTCAGAGCTTAATAAATGCTTTGTTATTATTAATTAATTAATGTGACCAAAAGAATTTTTTTTCACTCTGCTTGTTTGCTGGTTTGTTTGAATTAAGCAGGTATTTATGGCAAGAAAAATAGGGCATTACAGCATAAGTGTTATTTTGCAATTTTCTCCTTTGAGATTCTTATTTTGAAGTTTGGTGATCAAAACAACTTTTTAGAAGCTGTTACTTAAGCTGGAAGTTACATTTTGCAAGCTAGAAATTGCTTGTCACCCTGAAATATTTGGAAGAAAAAAGTATATAGTACGGGAAGTTTAAATAGGTAGAGATGACATCTTCTCGTGACAGAGACTGTCTTTTTCATGTACTAAGCTTTCCTTGTTCACCACTGATTATGTGACAGATTGGTATCCTCAGTTTGAAAAATGAAGAACAAAATATAACCCTCTGAGTGGATTAGTTCTGATGCCGGGCACATGAGCACACCCCACTGAGTTCAGTATTACGGAGTCTTGGAAATCCCATACTCTTCAAAAGCGAGGGGATGGAAGGAAGAGGAAACTAGTAAATCATTATGAATTATTTAATCCTTTCTTTCACCTTTGGGGGAAAAATGTAAAGAGAAATTTAATGTCTTGTTTAAAATAATAATGAAGATATGGTTTTGGAAGAGGAGGTAAACTCATGGAACATAACGTGGCCCAGTGGCTGCCAAAGGGTGGTGTCAACAGGAACGGACACCAAGCAGACATGTGCTTATGCCATGGGGAAAAGTTACTCCTCAGCTGTGACATCCTTCACAACCTGGGCCAGCTCTAGGAGAGAAAAAAAAATGTCCCAGTGGTCCTAAGAAGCAACTGTAGCTCCCTTCTGAGCATGGGCAACATTTCTGAGTTGGTTTCTACATGGTATAAGGACTCCACAGATGGAGACAGCAATCTCGTTAATTTGGGCAGAAGCATAATTTGGACTTGAATCATTCTGGTGACTCTACTTGGCTGTATACTTTCAGCTGGGTTAGACTGTTTCTAAATCATTAACATCTTTGTAAAAATGTAGGGCCAGTTTGATGTTCATTCTATCTAGGCTATTGCTTTGTGAGGACAAAAATATTTATTTATTGGAAGTCACTTATCAAAATCTGGTCACAGGTTGATACGGGGAGGACTTTCAATCTTAGACTCTGAGGTTCACAGGGCTGAATAAAGTGCTTATGTGTAGAAGAGAAATAGAAAGTACATAAATGATGATAATCTAATTTATACAGCAAGAGGTACTGTCGAAAGAGCTTTAAATGGGGATCAGAAAGGTAGTTTTGTCTCGTTTGGGAACTTTATAAATATGATTTATAATAATCCTTATATTTATCATTACACATAAACAGATCTTTTATAAATAAATGACAGTTTATAATATATAATTACATATAAATCAAATAATTTCTAAAGGTAAATAATGATGATCAGGAGTCCTGAGTACTAAGATGAATTGATGGTAAACTTCATTTACCTGCCTCTCTCTTTCCTTAACTATACAATGGAGACATTACTAGACTGGGCATGAGCTACCTTTCTTTCCTGCATGGATTTCCATGGTAACTTTAAGACAAGCAAATGGAAAGAAGTTCTATATAGGTTTAGGAAAAAAAATAATAACTTCACTCTATATTGCAACAAATGACTCTCTATCCCCGTCATGCATATTCCATACACTCCGAAAAGCCTAAATTAAAGATGGATGCTACCAATTTGGAACTTATTCTGCTTTTTAATGTTACACAATCTCGTACAGAATAGCTAATTTTTAAAGAAAAAGAAACTAGTTATAAACTTTTCAAATCCCAACTGTCAAACAATACATTTCTACTAACTTTAGAAATGTGCTTTGGCAAACCGTTTTCCGAGACAGCTTATTTGAGGGACACTTAACAAGTCAATTGCAGAATAAATCCGACAGATGAAACATGAGTGGTTGGGCTGACTTCGTCTCATGAAGTTGCTTGTTAGAGAATTTTTAAAGCATTCCTGGAATTTTCAGACCTCAAAGTGATTTCCATGTTGATATTTAATCTGATTAAGTTTAAACCATCTGTCTATAAACATTTGGTAATTTTTTTCTTCTAACTTTTATAAAATCAGATACATAAGAAGTAAATGTAATAAACCAACTTGTGGTAATTTCATTATATTGTGGTATTTGGGGATCATTGATTGCTTATACGAATTTAAGCTGTTGTAACATATACAGGGTGTCCATAAAGTTGGTGTGCGATTTTAAATTTCACGCGATTTTAAATTGCACATGAACTTTATGGCCACTCCGTGTACGTGTGTATGTGTATACGTTTGCTCACACTCTTGAGAACTTTTCAAATTTTACTGTGAAGTTTCTTCTTCAGGGACAATATTTATGGGTCACAATGTAAGAAGCAATGAGCACTAAATCCAATTTTAAGTCATATTTACATTTTCTTGCACAAGGCAATTTTATTTATTTTATATAAAACAACATATAACTTAATGGGTATTGACACAAAAGGATTCTTAGTACATTCCATTTTTTAAAGAAATACCTCTATGATAGTGAATGTTTTTATTAAAAATAATCTCTATATCAATGTACTTTTTAAATTTTCTTATAAGCACATGCTTTTTTTTCTAAGTTGATATGCCTGAAAAAAATATGCCTAAAAAGGCCAAAGATATATTTTTGAGGGTTTGTGTGTGTGCAAATGCATGTGTATATAAACAATTATTTTTATATTGAACTGATAGACAAATATTTCAACGAAAAGGTAAAAACGGGATATCAGAATTATTTTTTCCTTTAAAATCTAGATCACACTGAGATCATTGTAGTGGGTTGTAAAATACCTTCTGAGTGGGGATTACTGACTTCTTCTTGGCCTAGAAAAAGTTATAGTTTCAGAATTCTGTTTAAACTGGTGGGAGTCTTTGGTAATGAATATGCTTACTGTTTGCGAGGGAGAATGAAAGAAAAAAAACATTATTCTTAAATATATTTTGCAAAATAACAACCTGCAGGCTAAGAAAAGTCATAATAATGCATCTCAAGTAATTCCAGTTTTTAAATGGTATTAACTCCCACACAGAATTCATACCTCTATTTGTGAGCAAACATTTACAAGGATCATTACTCAGAAGCCATTTGAAATATAAAATAATAAGTAAAAATAACACCCTCAATTTGTGCATTTCAGTCATTTACTGTGACCTTTTCTCTCTGACCAACTTTGCTGCGTTTCTTTGCCAACCTATGGGATCCAGCATAAAAGAAGGAATTATTATTTCCAGCCTCTTCAGGTTGTTGACTAGCAGGCCTTTATAAGTCATGCATAACTTAATTAACACTTTCAAAATAATCTCTTTCTTAAAAGAAAGAGAATAAAAAGTGAGTGGTAAGAAAAGGAAAAATATGATGGAGGGATTTACTGTTTGGTTGGAATGTTTGTAAATCTCTCACCTCAGTTCTGTGTTTTCCTCTCCTTAGCTATTTAGTGCTAGGTAGTCCCTTGCACTACCTAGTTTAACCAAAGAAACATTTGTCCCTTGTTTTTTTTTATCCTTTCAAATGTCTCTTCTCCTTTTAACAGGTGAAATGTCGCTTCAGTTTCTCTTACTTTACCGAGGACATGCAAATGAGTTCAAATCGTCAAATCAGCCCTGTTATTCCATAGAATCTTATTTTGTTAACCTTGTTTGGAAAAGTGGCAAACACTGAGGAAGAAAAGCCAACTGTCTACCAAAATGCATTCACTTCTATACATCAGTGTCAATTTACTGCTGCAAAGAGCCTGTCTGCCTCCTGTAACTGGCGGTGGCTAGTTCTGGACAAGGGAAGACTATGTACAAGCAGGATATTATTTCATTTTCATATGAAGAACTTCTCTCTCTCTCTTCAAATAACAGCAAGATCCTCTGGGGTGCTCATGCCATAAGACGGAAGGCACCTCTGTCCCTCAATCCCCCAGCAAGCAGGACCACCCTTCTTAAACTGCTTTGAACTGTCAGGTAACAGAAAATAAACTTCCACTGTGTTGGGCCACTAAAATCATTTGTGAGTTTGTGAGCAGGCATGGCCCATCCCCACTGAAGCTGATGCTGCAGACGGTTTCTCCTCTATTCAACACTTTCCTCCCTAGGATTCTGTGGTATGTATCTTCCTGGTTCCTCCACACTCCTTGAAAACTCTTCCCCATTCCCTCTGATTATGCCTTTTCCATTCCACCTTCACAAATGGACTGATTCCAGCCTCAGGATTTTTACTTGCAGCATGAATCTCCCCTCTTTGGTATTCTTTTTCATGTTTACCAGCCCATGGCCCCAGTGACTATCTCCATGAACATCTTTAAGACCCATACGCTTAGCTCAGTTATCACATTTTCACAGACCTGACCCTATTAGTTAAAATCATTTTGGTTGTTTGACCTACCAAGGGAAAAATATTTGAAATTTTTAGAAAAAAATAGAAGGAGTTAAATAACCAAAACTTAGAAAACATCAAAATCAGAATACTCTACTCTGGGTACCTAGATTGGGGGATTTGGAGTCTTCTATAAATGTTTCTCAGAGGTCGCTTATTCAAAATACTACTTGGTTCAGCTGGCAATCTTTCCATAGCAAGACTTTCTTGATGAAGATGGACGTGTGGTGATTGATACTCGGCATGAACTCCTCACAGCCTAGCGCTCTGATGAGTACAAACCTCACCCTCAGGCCTGGTCCTGAACTCTCTTCTGACGTTAGAACTAAATACAAATAAAACACAACTAGCTCTATGCTTAATGATTTAGTTACAATACTAATAATTCACAAAATTGGTTACTTATTTAACCTGCCAGGCAACCTACTAACTCATTTTCCTGCATCCCTTCATTCAGTTCTCACGATTATAGGAGGAAAGTCTTATTGGTATGTCTACTTTATAGATGGGGACACTCTAAAATAATGATATTAATTCTTCCTAACCTAGATAAACATTAAATTCAACTAAAATGCTATAGAATACTAGATTAGAATTTTAGTTTTCACAGAAATTCAACATAATAGGTTTAACCCAACTGGAGAAACTGATAAAATTTTATTAAAGTATCATTATTCTTTCATCCAACATATATTTGCTATGTATTTGCTCTATGTTATGCTTGAAACTGGCAATATATAGGTGTAAGGTTTAGTAACTCTTGTAAAGAAAGCTATAGCTTGGCAGGGAAGGATGACAGGCGAACTCAGAGAGCACCAATGACCGTTTTAGAGATGTGAGTAACACAGGGCATCATGAAGATGGAATCAGAGAAGGAAAACACATCCAGCCTGACCTGTTGGGGACAGGGAGAATTCCAAGTAGCCAAGCTTAGTTGAGTTTCTCTTTTATGAATGTTGTATGAGAATAAAAGTAACATATGTGAAATATGTGTGACATACAGGCAAATTGAAAGAAGAAAACACAAGTCTAATTGATTGATTGATTTGATTGATTTCCCTACCCAGAGATGACTGTAAACTTTTAATATATTCCCATCTAATATTTGTCTATAGTTGTATAGACATAGTTTTTAAATTAAATGAATATACTGCGTTGTAGCTTGCTTTTTCACTTAGCATTATATCATAAATATTTTCCAATGGCATTAAAATTTTTACAAAACCTTATTTTTAGTGGTTATATAGTAATCCCAACATATGAAGTATATCAATCAGAATTATTGGCGGCAAGCTATGGAAACTGACTCTGACTGATTTAAGGAAAGAAGAATGTATTAAAAGGTCATTGATTATAACAGTGTCATTGAGAAGGTGACTTTATGTGGCCTCTGTTTCTACCACTTACTGGAGATCTTTGAATGACTTCAAATCACCAAATCTTGTGAGCTAAATTATGTTCCCTTAAAATTCACATGTTGAAGTCCTAACCCCCAGTAGTTCATAATTTGCATTTGGATATAGCATCTTTAGAGATGTAATGAAGTTAAGATGAGGTCTCTAAGGTGGCCCTTCCGCCAACATGACTGATGTACTTAAGAGAAGGACAAATTTGGAGTAAGACAGGGATAAAGAATGATCACAGGAAGACCCAGGGACAAGACAACCACAGGAACTCCTCTTCCCCTTGTTCCACATTAAACTTAAAATAACACAACAGCTGGCTTTAGTGAATTGATCAGATAATTTTCCAAGTAGAATCTTTAAAAAGTGGTCTTCACTTCAGACTGAAAAGTAGAAAATTAGAATGACCATGAAAAGATTTTAAAAAACACCAACACCAGGGCTCCACCTTCAAAGACACACAGTTAATTGTTCTGAAGTGGCCATTTGAATTTTCTTTTGGAAAAAAATCATAAACATTGCCAGACAAGGAAATTCATACAGTCTATAATATGTAAAGGTATTGAAACTTATTATAATCTAGAAATATAGATCAGAATTAAAGTCAGTTTGACTAGAACATATTGACAGATCCAATGACTCACAAGGTTGGACATCTTACACCTGCTGATAGTGATGAAAAATTTTTTAATGATGTTGGATGATAACACAGCATTATCCTGTCTCCCTTATCCTATGATAGCAATGATGTTTCTGGATGCAGACTACAGAGAAGTTTTTTTACATTTATTTCAGAATACACATATAAGACTATTACATAGGAAAAGACGTTATGTTAAATAGTAACATCCTGAAAAAAAAAGAACTAAAAAATCTACAATGAAAAAATATATTAAGAAATTGTGGTATATGCACACAATGGAATATTATGCAACAATTAGTATCATGGAGTAGTTACTTCCACATGCATACATGAGTCAGCATGTTGGCTAAAAAATGCAAATCAGAAGAATACAAAAATCGTGACACTCTTTGATAAAGTTCCAAAACAAGGTAAACCACACACTTTTAGACCCACAAGTCTACAAACTACAAAGAGAATGAACACCATGTGTGGGGATCACCATTATTTCATGGCGAGATAAGAAGACAACGCCTGGGTTGATGGGAGGTGTTGGTAAGGTTTAGTTCTTCGGTAGATTTGGGTGTTTGTTGTTATAGAAACAAATTGTGCGAACAAACAGAGCTGGGCAATAATGATTATTATGAACCAAGGATAAGAATTAATGCAATTGTATTAATCTGCTAAATTAAGAAGGTGTATGTTTGTGTGTGTATCTCTAGTATAATTTTCAGCACTGTTTTGAATCTTAGCAATAACCGAGTGTTATTAAAACTACCGACAGCTTTATTTATATACTTACTGGGATTAAGAGTGATAGTCAGTTTAGGAGTATTTGTACTCTATATCTGTTAAAAGGACAATAAATTTACATATCACTTAAAGCATCTTTTGAGTTGCAATTGGTCACACATAACAGAGCACACACAGCATACAATGTCTTGAGAACACGAGAGTGTGGAGTTTACAAGACCTGACAATTCCAGCAGCGATTCAGCTCAGGTTCCATTTGTCAGGATTTTGCCTCTAAAGCAATTCTTGCAGTAACACTTCTTCCCTTTCACTTTATCCTCATGCATTCTTTTCTTATGTTTTCAAGACTTGCATCCCCAGGCAATGCCATCTAAGAGGAAGCGTTCCCAAGCTGTGAACTAAAATGCCAGCTGAAAAGTATCACAACAAACTCTGGTGTGGATGGATATGCTCATGCTGATCCCTGTAGCAAATTATACTAATTTGCTTAGATCAATCCTGCAAGTCAAGGGTCAGATGAAAAGCAGTATCTGTACAGTCTGAACCATTTGGTTCTATTCGGAAGGGGGAAAGGGAAGTATAGGCCAGGAAAGTAACAAAATAGCCACTGCACTTAATTAGCAATTAACAATTAATAGAAATCAACCATTTAAAAAATACCAAATTAAAAACATGAGTGGCAAAAAATATCCCTATATGGGTATCATAGTCTTCATTGCTTAATAGTCTCTTCTTTAGTGATACCATAATAATCTTAATTCCTGACTCTCTCCTTTTTTATTTAATATTCTGGGGAAGTTAATTTGACTATAAGTACTAGCATTTCAAGCCAGAAAAGTAATAATTATGCCAAATTAAATGGGATTCAAAAGTCTCTCTTAAAATGCTTTAATAATACTAATTCTTTTAAACCATAAAATGAAGTCTGCAGTCTGTAAGGAGAGAATCATTAGCCTTATAGATGTCTTTGTAAGGAAAAGCTGCTTTGCAAATGGAAAAGGAAGAAGAATCTAACATACTTAGATTTCCAGACTTCAGTGGAATTTTTTCCATCACAAATTATTTCCTGTTACTTGATCTTCATGAACTAATGTTTGCTATCTGCTTTAAATCTTTGACAAATTATTGCTTTATACTTAAATAACCACATTCCTAAATGCCATCTCCGTGAAACACGATGGTCCATCACCAGGTAATTAATGCAGCAATGCAACTGTGGGTACCTGTTATGCCTCAAGTAGTTGCTGTTTAATTTCTGTTCTTTTGATATCATAAAATGATAGCATATCACTTTTCAAAGGGCCTGTTTTTTATTAAAACATACAGGTATTGATAGTAGGAATAAAATGCCATCTGTCTTGAAAATCTCTGTGTGAACATTTTCAGTGTTATTCTGTATTGTAGTAACACATGTCATAGTCAGTATGGTAGGCAAAATAATAGTGCCAAAAGACGCCCACCTCCTAATCCCTGGAACCTGTGAACGTGTTACCTTATATAACAAATGAGACTTTCCGGTTGTAATTAAATTCAGGACCTTCAGATGGAGAAATTTTCTTAAATTAGCCAGCCAATGTAACCACATGGATCTTAAAAGCAGAGAAATCTTACTTGACTGTGATCAAAGGATGATTTCTACAGAAGAATCAAAGAGATATAACATCATTGCCTTGAAGGATAGGAGGAGGAGGAGGCTATGAGCCTAGGGATGTGGGTATCTCTTAGAAGAGGGAAAAGGGAAGGAAACAGACTATCTTCTAGAACCTCCAGAAAGAATGTAACCCTGCCAATACCTTGATTTGAGCCCATGAGAACCCTGCCAGACTTTTAGAACCATAAGATGACTTGTTACTACAGCAACATAAAACTAATACAGCAAACACCACACTACATGAAGTGTACTGAAAAGTCTAAAATACATAAAAATTTATATACTTCAATGGTAGCATTTGGTTTTTATTCCTTTTCCAAATTCTCAATTCTCAGCTTGAATTCCCTTTTATAAGAGTTACCCTTTTTGCATGTTCTGTATTTCTCAATATAAAGAAAATATGTAATTATAACGTACGTATAAGTTGCTGTTTTTTGTTCCTCCTGAGTTTGAGTGTAGCGCTCAATAGTTTTTCTACTGTGAATTTTGAAGTGTACCTTCCTGAGGGTAAAAGAGACTTCTAAAAAGCATCCATCAGTCAGCCAGCAAAGAGACCGTAGTTCTGATGTGTGTACCCTTTACTGGTGTTTTTATATTGTGGAAGGAACAGCCCTAAAGTCAGTATCCAGTGACTCTGCAGAATCTGTTCCAACCAGATGGCATAAAGTGTGGGAGGCCGATGCTGACCACAATCCGTGGTGTACACACCCTGCTGTTGCTGTCAGGTGCTGAGGGATGCACCCTGTCACCTCGGCTCCTACTTCCTTTCTGCATTACCTGTCCCACCCACAAGGCTTGCCCCGCAGTGACCTCCATACTAAGTCTCACCCTACCTACACTGTTTGCTATTTTCAAACCGGTTAGCTTCCCTTCTAGAAAATGTAGACAGAGGGTGTAGGTGCTTAGCTCACATCTATATAATGTAAACCATACACATGTGAGTTGCTTCCAGCAGCCCATTGATGTGAGGTAACGTGCAATTCTAACACCTACCACACTGAAGGCAGCTTTTGTACACTCAGCTTCGGTAAGAGCTGCCACTTCCCTCCTAAATATAATAAAACTGCAATATGCATCTAGAGTTATGCATATTTATATTCACAGCATTGCATGTAGGATCTGAAAGAAATACAGAGAATACATAAAAGTCTCAGGACTTGTTCTAGAGAGAAAAAAATATATACGTATCTGTGCTACTTTGTCAGCCTAGTTAATCACCTGTGTCAAGGCAGATGTGATAGCATGCCCAAGTAGGAATCCATTCATAAAAAACTCCACATTATTTTTCATGGTAAAAATAACACTGCTAGACTTTATGATATAAAGGAGACAGTACCCTTGTAAATAATTAGCATCATGCATAAAATCTAAAGATATTAGCTTTTATTTAAATCACAAAATCTTACGCCTCTAGGATAACCATCAACACAAGGAAGGAAGGAAGGGAGGGAGGGAGGGAGGAAGGAAGGAAGGAAGGAGGGAAGGGAGGGCTTGTCTTTACATATAAGCATGAGCAATTTCATATATGTGAGTAAATGAGATCAAGATTCTTTGAGTATAAATGTCTTTACTTTTTAAAAAATTCACTATTGTTTTTATTGTTGCTCTCATCCTGATTTTCTATTATCCCTTCTGTCTAATTTTCACCTTTCCTCATTATTATAAAATATATAATATACATTTTATGTATATACTGTGTACCAAGGGCACAAAAACATGCACATTAAAATGATACTAAATTTGTAACACTCAAGTCATATTTGACTTCTGTAATTACAAGAGGTGCTCAATGTGACTTGTCACTTTTTATATATTAAGTATTATAACTGTAATACAGTTTTTTGTTTAAAATTCACATGCATTTTTGGTACCCTCTGATACATATATATATATAAAACATGCATATACACACACATATATACATGTAATATTTTTAATATACATGTATATTATATTAATATTTTGTATACATATAATATGCATACACACACACACATATACATGTAATATTTTTCTGTATTTTGAGGTCTTTTGTGCAGCTAAAACAGGATTTGGAAGGGGTAGAACATTCGCTTTAAAAAAATACTGCGAATATATTTCTCAGATCTTTGAGACTGCAAACTCTTGTCTCAATGAGGAAGGGTAATTGGTGGGACCACACCTACAGTGCATCCTACAAGGGTACATGTGATATTTACTAAATGTAGAATATAAATGTCTTAACACAATAACTAAGAAAATGCCATGAAGGCTGTTGACCAGTTTGGTGAAAATATTTCAGATTATATATAAACCAGCACATTGTACCCCATGCCTGCATTAATGTACCCAGCTATGATTTAATTAAAAAAAGAAAAAAAAATACTTCAATTAATTTTCCAAATGCAAAGTTTGGCCAGATGCTAATATTAACTAGGGGGGAGGAGGGTTTCTCTGCCTAGATAAGAACAATTTGGGGAAAGAGTTAGTAGTTTTCAGCTAGAGAGGAAACAGCAGGTTTGCAAGATAAAGAGATATGAGTCCTGAAACAGGGGTGGCCTGCCAGGGCCCAGGAGCCTCGGGTGGGAAGGAAGCCTAGACAGTGAGAATTTCCTTGTAGCCAGCACAGCCAGGACACTGGGGAGGCGGCATGGCTTGTATTTCACACCGTTGCCTACGTTATGCTGTGTTGTAATTCCCTTTATTACCTGAAACTTTTACTAATAACTGTTACCCTGTGAGCGGCCACATGAGGTCAGGGAGAGAATAACCTGGAGCCCTATATAAGAAGGAAATGCAGGAACAGGGAGAGAACAGTGGCAAGGTTGAGTCTGTAAATGCCAAGCAGCAGGGAGTCCTGGTGAAGCAGCGACCCCAGAGAATCCTCAGGAATTCTGGGAAAGCAGGGGAACCATAGAACGCGGAATGGAATCGAGACTTTGAATATTAAAAGAAAATGTAACAAAGAAAACTCTGGGACTTGGGGACACTTAGACAATTTAGATCACAACTTCTTTAGTGTAAATTTTCATAAGCAAAGCTACCAAGTCAGTGATTACATATTTTAATTATAACCCCAGTAAAATACGTATATGAACTTCCTTTCTCATCACATTCAGAAGTGAAGTGGTTCTTTCGTTTTCCTCTTTTCAGTTCAGTATGTGAGCCGTCATGTACCCTGGGAGGGCACATGCACAGTTCTTAGACCCCTAAGGAGACTGACAATCTTTTAATTTTTAAATTTTTTTTTTTGCATTTCTTCTGTGAATTTAGATATAGTAATTCTAAATTTAATCTCCGATAATATCCACCTAATCCAGTTACCTCTCCATAAAAATACGTCACATTTTAAACTTATAATTTTATATGTGTACCAAAAAGGGCATTTTTCAAAGAACCAAACTCATTTTTCAGAGGACCAAACTTATATTGTACAATGAGAACTGGATTTACTTTATTATACAATTAGCTTAAGCATGATTACCTACAACAAACAACAAATACTTTTTTAAAGCAAAAAATTTTCAATTAGTTTTTCATAAATGTATGTTAGATGCTGGAAACCCAGAGATGGTTGGTGACCAAAAGAATGAATTATCTGCCAACTGATCAAACTGGAATTTCTTTTCTAACACTGTATTTTCCTCCCCTTTTGGATTCTACATTTGATATTGGGACATAAAGTATTAAATTCTACTCGATTTTCTAGAAAGCCTGCTTTTCCAATTAGGATTTGGGCCAACACATGGCTCTTCCAGTGCCCATAAACTTTTCTGCATAATAGTCATTTTTTGAAGAGGAGGAGAGGGATTCAGGATGTATTAGTCAGCTGAGGTGGTTATAACAAAATACTACAAATTGGGTGGCAACAAATATTTATTTCAGTGTTCCAGAGGCTGGAATTCAAGGCCAAGGTGCCACCAGGGTTGCTTTCTGGTAAAGCTATCCTTTCTGGTTTTCTGATTACCTCCTTCTCATTGAGGCCTCGCATTTCCTTTAATTTTGACTGGAGAGAGTTCTCTGGTGTCTCTTCCTATTCTTTAAAAGACATCAGTCATGTTGAATTAGATCCCTACCTTTGACTTTGTTTAACCTTAATTATCTTAAAGGCATTATTTTCAAATACAGGCACATTGAGGCTTAAAGATTTAACATATGAATTTTGGGAAACACCAGTCCATCCATAGCACAGGAGCTCAAGTTTTACTGTTTGTATCATATCAGATAATATGTAGGCTGTTCTATGGTAGTAGCACATTGTACAAAGCGGTACGAAGAAAGGGTTCCATTATTCCAGCTAGAGAGGAGTCATTACTGGTTTTAAATGGGAACCGGATAATTTCAGACTGGGTGATAAAACCCGGAAGTACATAACATATAATTCCAAATTGACTCATAAAGGATTGGAATAAATAGTTGTGCCTGTGGTCAGTGAAAGAGTATGTGCAAGTTATGAAGCAAAATCAGAATTACTGTGTTAAAAAAATCACACTCATATTTCAACGTTAAGACTACAAATTGAAAATGGCTTAAAAGATTGGGCTTCTGTTAATATACTGATGCATTAAGAAAACCAACTACCAAGAGTTTTACTTTCTGACATTTTTAAAGGTCTCCTCCTCCCTTCTCTTTTTATTAATCAGTTAGGGGCTCTCCAGCTGCAAGATAGCTTTGAAGTTACCTATCTTCCTAGGACTACCAACTTCCTCTAGAGATATCTCCCTAAATCCTCTTAGAGAATACGGTGCTCGGAGCTTTTGTTCTATATAATCACTCCCTGATGAAAAGAATAAACTTAGGACCAAGCAAGCAGGCTGGGTGCTTAAAGCCTGGCTCTGTACAGCCAGATACCACCAGGTGCTGTAGGATTCTGGGGAGGGAGGGGGCCCCCTATCCCCTGTCACCAGCCCTCACAAGAAGCAGTTCTCACAAGTAGGATCCTCTCTTGGAAGCATCACCACAAAGTATATGAACCAGAAGGGAAATAGAAACAGATAATAGCATGAGGAAAGGCCCCTGAAAGCTGACTGCGTGTGCAAATGCACATTGAGTGCACATCTGTAGGTTATGTATATATATGTATGTCACTCCCACCCCCCAAGGGTTATAAACAGGCTGTCCATAAAGTTCAGGTGCAATTTAAAATTACTTTACAATGTAAATTGCACACCAACTTGATGGACACCCTGATTTTTTCTTATGTATATTTATCTTTCCTCTTTGACTACCGTTTACCCCCACATAGAGCTTTTATGGTAAAATGTTTACCATAAACGATACCAACAAATTGTTCTCTTTATTATCTCTGAGGCTTTTGCAAATATTGAGTGCTCCGTTTATTTTACTATTTAAAATCAGAATTAATTTGGTATTTCAAAGGCATCTGAGCACTTTCCACAAAGGTCTTGTATGCTATCCCTTTGTTTATCAACCTTTAAGATCTCTAGACAATTCCAGAGCTTCTGAATTATATTCTTTAACAGGACTTTTGTTCTCTGAGGGGAAAGGAAAATTTCCTGAGCCCTTCTGAAATGCCATCAAAGAGCAACATTAAAGACCACATCACAATCCTAAACGAGAATGCCAAAAAATTGATGAAATTTCTGAATTGTGATGATGTTTCTATGATTAAGAATGTGTTGTGCTACCATTAACAGCCATAAGGAAGTTACCCATTTTAGAGATACTCTGGAACCAGGAAATGTACACAGAGGTGAGCCATAGTTTGGGGCTTTTGCTGACACCAACACATCTCTTGTCTACAGTTTATAGTGTTAGGGTTTGCCCTGTGAGGTGGAGAATATTTCTTAAAAAAACAAACAACAACAAAAACAACTCTATTTGGGCTAACCCATCTTTTTAGCATTATGGCAGTGACTACACCTAGCATAAGGAGCCTTGGGCTTAATGTTATGTTAGGTCATCTCAGGGTTTGTACACTTTGGAAGATTCAGCTCAGAATGTCTGATCATCTCCAAGTGCACACAGCTGAGGATGTTTAAAGTCAGGGTATATCATCCCTGGAGACTGGTCCACTGTCTATGGGTCACTTATAAAAACTGCTTTTCCTCTATTTATAGGGCCTTAGAGATTCCAATGGGCTCTGCTCTACTTGAACCATCCCATAGCCCAAACTACAGTCCTAGGAAAACAGATGAATGATGAATAGACAGAACATGGAAATGTAGGGCACTGAAACTACTCCCTTTGACACCACAATAGTGGATACGTGTCAGTATACATTTTTCAAAATCCATAGAATGTATAACACCAAGAGTTACCCTAATGTCAACTACAGACTTTGGTGATAAAGAAGTGTCAGTGTGGGCTGTTCATCCATTGTAACAAATGGACCACTGTGACCTAGTGTTGACAGCGGGACACAAGGGCACCTGGGTAACTCTGAACATTCTGCTCAGTTTTTCTCTGAACCTAAGACTTCTCTAAAACAAAGTATCATATTTAAAAATAAGGAGGTGTGCCTTAAATATTTGTTCTTTTTCTTCTAGTTCCTGGCACAGAGCTCCTAAAACTCCTGGAATGTCCTGAATGATAAAAGAATTTTTTGTTATTCATGAAGAGTGCCTTATTGGGTCAATACAGCAAGAAAATATGAGTTATAAATATTCATGTGAGCACCTAAGCATATGAAGCAAATATTAATAGATATGAAGGGAGAGGTAAACTACAACGAAATAATAGTAGAGGGCTTCAACACCCCACATTTGAGAATGGGCAAATCATGGATAGGAAAACATCAAAATTAAACTACTTTAAACTACTTAGACCTAACAGACATAGATAAAACCTTTCATCCAACAGCTGTAGAATGCATGTTCTTCTCAAGTACAGAGAGAACATTCTGTAAGATAGACCATGTTAGGTCCCAAAACAAGTCTTAACAAACTTAAGAAGACTGCAATCATATAATGTATCATTTCTGACCACAATGGTATAAAACCAATCATCAGTAAGAGGAGGAACCCCAGAAAATGACAAATACATCAAAATTAAACAACATTGCACTTAAATAACCCATGGGTCATGAAGAAACTAAAATAAATTAAAAATGTCTCAAGACAGATGAAAATGGAAACTTAACACAATGAAACATACAAAATGCAGTAAAATCATTTCTAAGAAATGTCAACACCAAAAAAGAATAAATATCTCAAAGATTAAGTTTTGTACCTGAAGAAACTAAAAAAAAAAAAAAAAAAGAACAAAGTAAAAGCAAAGTAAAAACAAGAACTAAATTGGTAGAAGGAAGGAAACAGTAAAGATTGGAACAGGAATAAATAAAATAGAAACTAGGAAAATAACAGAAAAGGTCAAGGAAACTAAAAGCTGATTATTCAATACAATAAACTAAATCTACAGATCTTCACCTAAACTATTGAACTATATATATAGAGGGAGAGAGAGAGAAGACCCAAGTAAATAAAATCAGAAAGGAAAAGGGAAACATCATAAGGGACACTACAAAAATACAAAGGATTATGAGAGACTACAATGAACAACTGTACAGCCACACATTTGAAAACCTAGAGGAAATGGATACATTCCTAGACAACCAACCAAGACTGAGTGATGAAGAAGGAAGAAGTCTGAACAGACCAATAATGCGTAATGAGATTGAATCTGTAATAATGAAAAAAAGTCTCATTGAAGAAAAGCCCAGGTCTTCACTGCTTAATTCTGCCAAACATGTAAAGAACTAATATCAATCTTTCCTAAACTTGTTACAAAAATTGCAGAGGGAGGAATATTTCAAAACTAATTCTATGAGGCCAGCATTACCCTGATTCAAAAGCTAGATGAGGACACTACAAAAAAGAAAACTAAAGGTCAATATCCGTAACAAAATTAAATGCAAAAATCTTCAAAAAATACTATCAAACCGAATTCCACAGGACATTAAAAAGATCATTCACCATGAGCAAATGGGATTCATCACAAAGATGCAAAAATGGTTCAACATATATAAATCTATAAATGTGATAGGTCCCATTAACAGTACAAAACCCGTAGGATCGTGTCAATAGATGCAGAAAAAAGCATTTGACAAAACTCAACAGCCCTTCATGACACAAACTTTCAACAAATTGAGTATACAAGGATGTATCCCCACAAAATAAAGGTTGTATATGACACAGCCGACATCATACTCAGTGGGAAAAAACTATAAACTGTTCTTCTAAGATTAGAAACAAGAGGAGAATGCTCACTCTCACTACATCTATTGAACACAGTACTGGAATTTTAGCCAGAGCAAGTAGGTAAGAGAAAGAATGGATTTCATGCAAATTGAAAAGGAAAAACTTGAACTGTCCTTGCTTGCAGATGATATAATTTTATTTGTAGATAAGCCCCTAAAGATTCCACCCCAAATTTTTCAGAACTAATACACAGATTGAGTAAAATTGTAGGATGTAAAATCAACATACAAAAATAATTCTAGTTTTTATACACTAACAGCAAATTATCTGAAAAAAATTTAAAAGTCTCATTTTCAATAGCTATAAAACCCACAAAATATGTAGGAATAAATTTCACTGTGGAAATAAAAATCTCCACTCTGAAAACTATAAAATATCAATGAAAGAAACTAAAGAAATGCAAATCCATGGAACGATATCCCATGTTCATGAATTGAAAGAATTAAAATTCTTACAATGTCCATACTACTGAAAGCAATCTACAAATAGCTGTCAAAATATCAATAGCATTCTTCACAGAAACAGAAAAACAATCCTAAACTTTGTGTGGTCCCAGGAAAAGCTCCAAATAGCAAAAAAAAAAAAAAAAAAATCTTGACCAAAAAGAACAAAGCTAGAGACATCATACTACTTGGCCTCAAAATGTACTACAAAGGTATAGCAACCAAAACAGCATGATAGTGACATGAAAACAGACACACAGACAAATGGAACAAAATAAAGAGCCCAGAAATAAATCCACACATCTATATCCAACTGATTTTCAACAAAGATGCAGAAATCACAATGGAAAAGGAACAGTCTCTTCAACAAATGGTGTTGGGGAAAACGGATATGCATATGCAGAAGGATGAATTAGACCCTTATATTACACTACATGAAAATTAATTCAAAATTGATTACAAACTAAATTTAAGTCCTGAAACCACTAAAAGAAAACAGTGTGGAAGATCTCTATGCTCTGGTCTAGAGGGTTATTTTTTGGACATGATCCCCAAAACATAAGCAGCAAAAACAGAAATAGACAAATGGGATTACATTAATACCTTCTCCACAGCAAAAGAAACAATGAAGAAATTGAAGAGACAACCTACACAACGGGAGAACATATTTGAAAACCATACATCTGGTAAGAGGCTACAATCCTTAATATATAAGAAACTTAAACAGATCACTAGAAAGAAAAAGCTTCATTTTTAAAAAATGGGAAAAGGACCTGTATTGACAATTCTCAAAAGAAAACATACAAATGGCCAAATAAGTATATGTAAAGATTCTCAGCATAGCTACTCATCAAGGAAATGCGAGCTAAAATCACAATAACATACCACCTCACTCTTGTTAGAATGGCTATTATCAAAAAGACAAAAGAATATGTTGGTGAGGATGTGGAGAAAAGGTCACCCTTCCATGCTGTTGGTGGGAATGTAAATTAGTATAGTTCTTACAGAAAACAATATAGAGGGTCCTCGAAAAATTAAAAATAGAATTACCGCATGATCCAGAAATCAACCTATCCCACTGCCAGTGATATATGCAAGGATTGAAATCAGCATGTCTAAGAGATAATCCGCACTCCGATGTTTATTACAGCATGATGCCCAGAAGCCAAGTGGTGAAATGGACATACGTGTCCATCAGCAGATTAATGGATATGGTAGATATACACAAGGTAACACTGTTCAGCCACAAAAAGGAAGGAAATCCTGTCACTGGTCACAACATAGGTAAAGCTGGAGGACATTCTGTTCAGTGAAGAGCCAGGCACAGAAACATAAAGACTGCTTGGTTCACACTATGTGGGATCTAAAACGTGATCTCGGAGAAGGTCAGGGTCAGGTCATGGGGTGGGGGATGGCGGTCAAAAGACACAAGAGTTTTGTTTTATAGAAGAAGTTCAAGAGCTTTATTGTATAACATGGTGACTATACTTAATAATGTATTCTTGAAAAATGCTAAGGAAGTGGACTTTAAACATTCTCGTCATAAAAATGATAATTTTTGAGGTAATACACAAGTTACCTAGATTTAGCCATTTCACAACATGTGTATGTGTGTGTGTTTGTATAGATCTGAAAACATCATGTTGCGCAGAATACAACTTTTATCTCTTAATTTATAAAGAAATTATTTTAAAGCCCCCTTTTGATCACACATGCGTTTAAGCCACTGAGATAGTTTAAGTGGGGCTGCTAGATTTTCTCAGAACGGAGCTAGTCACAGACAGACCAAATGATTAGAAAGTTAAAAGTTTCAGTCCCACCCACCAGCCTCCAGGGACAGGAGGGGACTAGACTGAATTATTAAAACTGCTGAACAGTGAGATTCCCAGTTGGGAGACACATTGAGGCCTTAGAAGGGTGGTGCACCCAGAGAGGCATAGAAGCTCTCACCACCCTTCACGCCTCATCACTTGCCTCTGCAGCTCTCCTATTTGTCTGCTCCCGAGTTGCATAATAAACCAGTATAGGCAAATAAAGTGTTTTCCTGAGTTCTACATGTGAATTCTAGTAAACTATCAAACCTCAAGAGAGGGTGTGGAACCTCTGCTTTACTGTCAGGATTGCAGAGGCCTGGGATTGGTAGAAATGGAGGCAGAGCAGCAGCTGAAGTCTGAAGTGGGGGCGTGCTGTGGGATGGAGCACCTTCACTTATGGGATCTGACACTATATGACACCAAGCTAGTGTCAGAGGATGTGAGAATCTCACCACAGGTGAATGCAACTGAGAAGTGCTTGCCTAAAGTAAAACTGGACATAAGCATTGAATACAACATTAATCTTATTGCACTCTGTTTTGACGCATCAAAGGCATGCAAATAAGAAAGGCTTCTCATGTTCTATGAACACTCAGCAATCAGGATAAAAAATAAACTGAATGAAGGGTACCTGTAGTCACAGCTACCTGGGAGGCTGTGGCAAGAGAATCGCTTAAGCCCAAGAGTTTGAGGTTGCTGTGAGCTGTGATGCCACAGCACTCTACCAAGGGTGACAAAGTGAGACTCTGCCTCCAAATAAATAAACAAATGGCAAAAAAAATATGGTAATATCTATCTGGAATACAACTAAACAAATATGTTGTCTTTTTTTTTTTCAAATTATTAAGGGTGGGGTGCAAATGTTTTTTTTCCATGACTTATGTCAAGGCTATAAATGTGCCCATCAGCCAAATGTGTTCATTGTATCAGTGAGGTAGATTTTTGCCCCTCCCCCTCACCCCTTTCTCCTGCTTGATTTCCAGTGAGTTTTACTTCCTTCTGTGCTCTTGTGTGCACCTTGTTTAGACTGCAAATTGGTACAACCCCAGTGGAAAACAGTTTGGCAATATCTCAAAGAACTAAAAGTAGACCCTCCCTTTGGTTCAACAATCCCACTACTCGGGATCTACCCAGAGAAAAATAAGTCATTTTAACAAAACAAAATAAAACAGAAACAAAAAGCACCTGCACTTGAATGTTTACTGCAGCAGAATTCACACATGCAAAGACCTGGAGTCAATCCAAGTGCCCATCACTTCATGAGTGGATTAACAAAATGTAGTATATGGAGACCATGAGCATTACTCAGCCATTAAAAAGGATGAATTCATGCCTTTTAATTATTTTTTTGTGTGTGTACTATCCTCAAGAGGTGTGCGATACACCATAACCTCTCACCCTTCACTCCTCTCCTCTCCCCTTCCCTTATTCCCCCACCCTCCACCTTGAATTCAGTTTTTCTCTTATGTGGGTATTTGATTGTCTACAGGCTTCATATTAGAATTGAGTACATTGGATTCTTGCTTCTTCATTCTTGTGATCCTTTACTAAGAAGACTGTGTTCCAACTCTAACCAGGTTAACACAAAAGATATAAAGTCTCCACCTTTTTTAATGGCTGAATAGCATTCCATGGTATACATGTACCACAGAATGGATTAACAAGCTGTGGTATATGTGTACCATGGAATTAATGCCTCTTTCGTCAATTTGGAAGGAGTTGGAGACCATCCTAAGCAAAGTATCTCAAGAATGAAAAAACCACCACACATACTCTCTAATACGCCGCTTTTCTGGGGTTCTACCCAGTCCTTCTCAGGTATTCACTCAAAGCCTACAGAGGCAATGCTCAGTTATGTTGATCATAACTGGTCACAGGCTGCACCGTGAATATCATGACTCCTTTTCTCTCTAGCAAAAGTTGACTCATCGTCACACTGCGTATATGTGTAGTACTTTCTATTCACAAGCACTTTTATATCCATGATTTCATTTGACCTCACATCCAGTACCACTCTTGCATTTTAAACGTCATCAATCAAACTCAGGATTCTAGAAGAAACTCAAGGAAATCCATGGCTCTTGCAGGTGCTACTTTCCCTGAACAGCACAGACACATAACTGAACAGGCTGGGTGGTCCCATCCATCTCTCCGACTTTGTGCTGTGCCTTTGCAAATCTGAAATTGTAATGTAGGAGCTGTGTCGCGCAGCTTCAGAACAGTGCCGCATTATGTGTTTCAACCTCTATTTGCTCCTCTATTTTCAGCCCAAAGTGGAATGCAAACATTCCCTAAGATTCTCTTTATGACTCAAAAAAATTATATGCAAAAGGTCTCTGCAGATGATCGATGATGAAAAGACATTATCAGCATAGGTGGTTAAAGTAAAGGAGAAAGATAACGTTCTTGATGATTGTAAGAACTTCAAAAGGGAAGGGGAAAGGGAGTATCGTTCTTTGATCACTGGGGAATAAAATAACGTGCTTCTAGGACTAATTCAGTAAAAGTAAAATTCATGTAAAATGAGACCAAAAAACCTTCACATACAAAGAAAACTATGACTGTGTTTTTCGCCTTCCACAGAGAGGAATCACTAATAATTTCAGATTAGGAAAGCAATGATAAGAGGTGTCAGTCCAAAATAATGGGGGCTCAGAATGGAGTCTACACAGAATATTCAAGCACAGAGGTTGAGGACCGCAGGGCAGGACACGTTCCAAGTCGCCTTGGAGTGCTCTGGAGGACAAAAGAGGGGCTCGAGGTTTTATGTTTTCATTTTTCTAAATTTCAGATTAATAGGAGGGTACATGATTAAGTTATATTGTTTGCACTTGTTACGTAAAGTTCAAGTTGTAGCTGCCCCCTTCACCAGGGGTGTGCTCTATAATATCCTTAGGTTGTGCCCATTAGGTGAGAGCTTACCTGTCGGGACTGAGGGATGTGGGGTCTCGGGGCCGACCCAAGGCCTCCTCGGAGCTGGAACGCTAGGTCTCCGGCCCCAGACCTCCCACCTATCCAGACGCCGACCGCTGTGCCAGCTTTCTCTGGGTAGGTCTCATTCAGGTCGCCGGAGCACATTAGAAGTCAGTGTCAGCCTTAGCAGGAGCAAGCATCTCTACAGCAGTCAGGAGTCCTGGGAGCAAGAAGCGGAGCCAGAGGAGCTCCTCAGAAGCCCAGCAGGAGCCTCGACTAGCCGTGCCCGTGGCTATTTATACACGTGATACACCACAGGTGTGGACACTGCTATGTGATAATGTCAGCGTTCTCATCTCCTGCTCTTATGTGCTCGCCAACAAGAGCCCAATGATGTTAAATCCCTCCTTCTCCAATCCCTTATCACCAAGGTGTTTCTCACAGGTGCCTCCTACATTACCAATCCCTCTATCTTTCCCCTTCTCCCCTTTCCTGCCTCCCCCTACTTGAATTTAATTTTGTTTTTCTCCTGTGTGGACGTGTGGTTGTTCATCTGTTGGTTTTGTATTAGTGTTGTATACACTGAATACTTGTTTTTCCATTCATCTGTTACTTTACTAAGAAGAATATTCTCCAGTTCCATCTGGGTAAATAGAAAGGCTGTAAAGTCTCCATCTTTTTATGGCTGAATACTGTTCCATACCAAGAGTGTGGGGTATGTATACCACCATTTATTAGTGTGTTCATGAGTTGATGGGCACTTGGGTTGACCTCACGTCTTGGAGATTATGAACTGTGCTGCAGTGACCATTCAAGTGCACAGGTCCTTATGTTAAAGTCATTTCTTTTTTTCTGCCAGGTAAATACCTAGTAATGGGATTGCGGGATCAAATGGAAGGTCTACAATTAGCTCTTTGAGGATTTCCCATACTTCTTTCCATAGAGGCTGTATTAGTTTGCAGTCCACCAGGAGTGCAAAAATGTTTCCTTCTCTTCACATCTACGCTGGCGTCTGCAGCTTTGGGACTTTGTGATATGGACAATTCTCACTGTGAGGGGATATCTCAAGGTGGTTTTGATTTATTAGGAGCAATCCAAATTTTTAAAGAATAAAAGGATAAATCCTGAGAGGGGTCCATTGTGAAAGTCATTTGTTAGGAATTCTCATTGGTCCACAGAAATAACATTGACTAGTGATTGGATATACATTATTAAACTATAAAATATGTGGCATTCTATGGCTGCTGGCTTCAAAGTGTCTAGACCCCTCATAGCAAGTGGCTTCAAGAAGTAATTATTCAACTCAAAGGAGAGTGAGATTCACTGCTGGCATATTTTTTGGCAGGGGCTAGGTTTGAACCCACCACCTTCAGCATGTGTGGCCAGCGCCCTTCTCCTTTGAGCCACAGCACCGCCCACTGTTGGTATGCTTTAAATGCCCTTTTGGACTTGATAATTTCAAGGAGTTCCTTTTCTTCAGGTACAAGGGTTCTCTTTTGTTACTCAGACATCATCTCTCTGTGTAATCTGTTTCCTCACACAGACCATACCAAATGTTGTAAACTGAAGTGCCAAACTTTCTTCATCATCTTCACCTGAGCAAACAGAAAAGGAATCTAAGAATTCCAGCCTGTCACTGAGTCCCCAAACCAAATCCTCTGTGCCTTGGAGCTACCAAGAATTTACATATCTTCCAACAAATCAGATAAAGTGAACAAGCAAACTACCTATATTATTGATGTGCATTTATCCAAATCAATTAAAATATATGTACAAGAGAAAAGACCTATGACTTTAGTGATAGCTATAATTTTAAGTACCTAATAAAGTCATCAAATCAATTTAACAGTCTTCTGGATTTAGACAAATTCTGTATCTCAAAAGTGAAGGAGAAACTACAGAAGCCTAAAGAAAGGAATTCTAATGTTAAGATATATTAAGATTTGACCCCAGGTCCAAGCCACTTCTGGCCTCCCAGAGCTAAGCAGGTTTTTCTTCCAAATGACAAGGGGAGGGCAATCCTGTACCTAGAGTGATTTGGGGTTCAAATCTCAACTCTGCCACCCTTAGGCTCTAATCCCTAATCCCCTAGTTGATAAAATGTCACATACCTTCAGGTAATGAAATGATATAACCTTAGCTTGTGAAGCACTAACCAACTGACTACTATGAATACCAAGATGATAAAAAGAATTTGGGCTCACGCTGCTGTTCTCAGAGGCCTGCCACCCAAACTACGCTCACCTGGGAGGCAAGAGGTGCCCTGAAGGACAGTGCTGAGCAGCTGCATCCACTCACGTGTGCATCAAATAGTGACCAAGTGCCGTTAGGTGCCTACTGCTATGCTGGGAGGAGGGGAACCAGAGTAAGCAGAAAGAATGTTTGCCTTCAAGATGCTCATCCTCTAATGAAACATTCAGATTTGTACAGCAGGTTTTTCTTCAGTTTCTTTAGGTGGTGTTAATGGATTGTCTGTTCAAAGATTAGGAAAATATTGGGTTAATAAATAATAGCTCTTTTAAGGGCCAGGCATTGCTCTAGGGTTCTGCAAATATTAAAGACAGAATGTTTACAAAATATTTATAAAATAATCACTATGCAAAGATCACCTCTTTGTAAAATTTTGTAATGGATGCTTCAAAAATAATGGTACATTTAGCTATGATTTCCCAATATATAGTGACTTTAGGGATGACATTTAGGACACTTTGATGTGTGTGTCTGTTTTTATTAAATCATAGCTGTGTACATTAATGAAGTCATGGGGTACAATGTACTGGTTTTATATACAATTTAAAATGTTTTCATCAAACTGATTAACACAGCCTTCATGGCATTTTCTTAGTTATTGTGTTAAGATATTTATATTCTAGGCTTGGCACCTGTGGCTCAAGTGGCTAATGTGCCAGCCACATATACCTAAGGTGGCGGGTTCGAATCCAGCCCAGGCCCACCAAAATAACAATGACGACTGCAACCAAAAAATAGCTGGGCGTTGTGGTGGGTGCCTGTGGTACTAGCTACTTGGGAGGTGGAGGCAGGAGACTTGCTTGAGCCCAGGATTTGGAGGTTGCTGTAAGCTGTGATGCCACAGCTCTCTACCCAGGAGGATAGCTTGAGGCTCTGTCTCAAAAAATAATAATAATAAAATAAAATAAGACATTTATATTCTACATTTAGTAAGTTTCACATGTACCCTTGTAAGATACACCATAGGTGTGGTCCTACCAATTACCCTCCCTCCACCCTTCCTACACCACCCCTCCCTTCCCTTTCCCCTTTCCCCATATTCTTGGGCTATAATTGGGTTATAGCTTTCATATGAAAGCTATAAATTAGTTTCATAGTAGGGCTGAGTACCTTGGATACTTTTTCTTCCGTTCTTGAGATACTTTGCTAAGAAGAATATGTTCCAGCTCCATCTATGTAAACATGAAAGAGGTATTTTTTTTCTTCTCTCTTTTTTTTTTTTTTTGGCCAGGGCTGGGTTCAAACCCGCCACCTCTGGCATATGGGGCCAGTGCCCTACTCCTTGAGGCACAGGTGCTGCCCCAACACCTAGTATGTTAAGCCATCAGACCACCCACTGAGGTAGTTGTCATTTTTTTTAATAGTTGGGAAAGGAATGGGAGGTATCTTTTAATGGTTCCTTTGAGTACTCGTGAATATCCTTCCATATCAAAATTCAACAACTGATTGTTTCCTAAAAGTTAGATGCCAAAGGGAATCATATCAATGATATTTTTACACACTTTCACATTGGTCTCCCTGGTACTTTGAATGATCTTGTTCTCATGCTGTTATGTTTTAACATCATACATTGATCATTTGGAATACATTGGTTCACTGAGTCATGCAGATCTTCCAAATGTTGACACAGTTGATTATCCGATGTCATCACATATCATAAAGTCTCTGGAAAACACATAATCATTAAAAATAATAATGAAAAGGATGAATAGCACTTTAATATTATTGCAGAAATAGTTTTGACCTCGTGAATTTGTTCCAGGGACACCCAGGATTCTCTAAGCCACACTCGAAGAGCTGCTGCAATCTGTCAATCAGACTCATGTCAGTATTCAATTCTGGAAAATTCTCAGCCATTCTGATGCTACTTCTCTTCTATCTTTTTCATGTTTTGCATTTTTTGACATAGTAGTTTTAGCTTCCATTTCACTAATACAATAGTCTGTATACTCATCTATTGAAATTGTTCTTGTAATAACCATCTTTCATTATTAAATTTGTTATTTTTTTCTTTCTTGCCTTTTTTTCTTATTTGCCTTTTTTCTTGTAGAATCCATTTTCAGAATACCTGTGATATACACTAGAGCGGACTTCACCTGCTTTTTACAGTGTTCATCTCTCATTTGCTTCTTCTTATTTTCTAAGTGCCCGCTTTCTCAGTTCTTATATCATGGGGTTTTTTATTTCAAAATATTAAGTGTTACTGATTTTACAGACAAGGAGACATAGAGTGGTTAAATAGTTTGTTCAAGGTCACGCAGCAGGATTTGTCAGTACTTTGCATTTTGAATTTCTTAGAAAGTTTAGGGTACAAATATTTCCCAACTTTTTTGGTCATAGACAATTTTCTTTTACTCTAACAGAGCATTTCATAGGGTCAAGTTTTTAAAAAAATACCTAAGGAAAGATTATAAAACAAACTAAAAGGAAATAATAAACTTTATTTTCAGTTCAACTTCTCTGTGTATCATCAGCCACGTTGAAGACTTGGTTAATTTTCTTCACGTTGAGACAGTCCGAGACACTACCTCTATTGTCCGGCTTTTATACTCAGGTGTTACACTATCGCCTCTAACAGGTTTGGGAATACAAATGGTAAACAGCACCTCGGAACAAAAGTCAAGGCTGGGCTTTCAGCATACCTAGTAATGATGGTATTTTGTAGACTGAGATCACGATCGAGCCATAACTTAGAGGACAAAAAGAAATCTGACAACTCTTTTTCATAACAAGATCAAAGAGATTGTGACAGTGTGATAATACAGCCTTTATTTTTTAAGCTGCTAATTTATCTTCTTACTGCTTCCCAGAGAAGCTGCTTATGAAGGGCTCTTTGATAAAGGAAGTTTAACAAGTGGCAGAGGACGCCCTTCTCAGCTTCAGGGTTTGAGTGGTTTAACCTCCGGTGAGCAAATGGGGCTTTCATTTGCAAGTGTGACTAGGTTCAAAGAGGAAACGGAAGCCTTTAAAAAAAATACACACACACACATACACACATGCATACACGCATACACACACATACACATATATACATCATATATACATTTTTATATATTCAACTTTCATATATATGTGTCTGGAACTTGAACTTGTAACAACACAATCACAGGTCATTGTAGGTTCCTTAAAAGTAAACTACAATGTAACATAGGCAATTATGTATCACATATATTCAGCATTGGAACCCAGTGAAAGATGTCTGATGTCCTTTATCCCTCCAAAAGCATATATCCTAAAAAAAAAAAAAAAAATCAGTGACAATATGGTCAAATTTTTTATTTCCTTGATCAGGCTCAGGCAGCGCCTGTTTTGTCCTCATAGGCTGCTTACATGTATTTTAATAAATATAAATTTCATAATCGTGCACTAAGATGACTACATTTCTCTTCCCATACAACAGTTTATTGGAGGTCAAATTTGAGAAGGCTTTTTTTTTAATACAGTATTCCAAATGCATTAGATATCTCTGACCAAGAATTATGAAACCATAATAATAATTAATATTCATAGATCTCTGCACTGTTTACAAAACACAGACGTGAGGAGGCTGAGAATGTTGATGGGAGCACACGGGAGGCCTCCTGCCTGACGCCTCTGTTCTCTCCGAGGAATAGGAAGCAAGGTCATTAGCAGGTAGGGCCGAGAGCAGAGGGTGGGGTGGGGGACCCAGCTGAGATTTGTGACCAGAAATCTAAAGTAAAACTATCCAGCGAGTCTGTGTATTTTTCTTTGGGAACATTTGACTCCAGTAGCATACAAAAGAGTTTCTAAAACCGATCAGTAGAAAAGAAAGGTAAGAGAATTATATTTGCAAGGGAATGTTGCAGTTAATAGACAATAGAATCTGATCTGTGTGAAAAAAAGAAAAAGATGAAAACATAAGAATAACTGAGAGTGAGGAGGTGGGAGAGGGAGTGGCAGGAGTTCTTATGAAGTCAAGGACACGGCTCTGGGAGTCCACGGCTTAGGTGGGTGGAGGATTAAATCACTGACCTTTTACATAAATTATCTCAAAAGGAAATTATTATCATCATTTCACTGAAAAGGGAAATAAAGAGCAGAGAATTTCAATGTCTTGTCCAAAATCGTAAAGCAAATCATAATGGAAACCAGGACTACAAACCCTGAACTCTCAACCACAAGATGAGGATAATTTTCTAAGAAGATGCTTCATGCCATCTCCACTATTCATTTAGCGCATTACCCACAGAAAGAATACTGCTTCTGGGAGGAGTCCTAAGAAGCAGTGGAAAATCAAAAGAGGGGTCGGAGTGGCAAAGCAGCACAAGACTAAAATCGTAACTTTTTGTGAATATTCGTCACATGACATAGGCATATAATCTGGGGACCCCAAGACTTATCAAATATTTGGGGGGCATCATCAGAAGAAACCCAGTGTTCAATTTCATATCCTACCCACGTGTTCTAGTACAGCAGAAGAAAGCCAATATAAAGCTGTGTTTCAAACTCAGCCTCTCCCATGTGTCATTGTGGCTGCAATTGAGGAGCCTAAGTGTGAAATTGCTTCTGTTTCTTGCACTTGGCAGGGGTCCTTGAGAGAATGCACAGGAGAGACATATGACCAAAAACACTGGTGCTATTCCTACCCATTGAAACGGGTAATAACCAAACTACAGATGACTTTCCACTGAAGGAAAACAAGGTCTATTTTTATTTGATGTTCTCAAGAAGTAAGAACATTTCAGATAAGCAAATTCATTCATCTCTATGTAGATTGTGAAGTTTGCCCAATTAGACTGATATTGGAAAGGAAATATCACCACAAATAAACATACATACAAATAAACCAGCACTGTTTTATGGTCTATTCAATGCTTTTGTTTTATGGATGCACAAATTTATTTATTTATGCCCTGACTTACTTTGTAAAGGATAGGAGTTATGAGAACCTGCACTATACATATGAGAAAATAAGGATAAAGAGCAAAGCCAGAACTAGAGAAAATGTATATAGGAGCAGAAAATAAAGATGAATGAGAAAAAAGAAAGTACTAAGGTACAGGCTGAGAGGGTCTTCTTCACTGTGATAATTGATCTGTAAATGTGGTTTAAACTTCCTAGTAGTCAGTGTGGAGGGTGGATCGGTCATCAACCAAGTCAGGTTATTGGCTTAATAACTAATATTTGTCATTTAAAACAGTATTTCACATCTCTGACCTCAGAGCTCTTCCCCTCAGGGCTCTTTCTTTACTTCCTTATAATGCAGGTGCAACCTCGGATCAGCCTGCACCTGGTCCCTAGACTGACCTTCCCAGGGGGCGGATGCCACTCCCAAAAGAAATCCCAAGACAGTGAAGGGCCATTACTCAACACCTATTTGGGAGGTGTCCTGTCTGGTTAGTTTATAATCATCTCTACTTTAGATTTGTTGTTGTTATTAATGTTGTCAGTGGTTAGCTGGATTTATACCACATTTTTGAATTACCTGGATCTTTTTATTTGGGGCTCACCCTCCTGAATTGCGTATGGCCGTGGGTTATCCATTGACGCCCATCTTAAGGCCTGACAAGTGTCTGCTGCCACTTCCTTTGGTCTCCTGGTCACTTATTCTTGGTTAATAACCCAACACGGACCTGATGATAAGTCAAAGTCTTCTCTCCCTCCTTATGACTTTAACTGAATGGATTTTAAATATATCATCACATTAAATTGAAAAAGCAGTGGCAATCCTCCAAATTAAGAATAGCCAAGAGCCTTGGTTCCTGTGCAAAGTTATCAATGGGAATAAGTAAATCAAGATAAAAAGAACCAGGTAATGCCTCTGTCTTTCTTTCTTCCTAAATCAAAGGCCGTGCACTGTCAATGTGTTATTAAGTCTATTGACATCATTCACGTTGTTTGTAACATGTCCCTAAAGCTTGTGGGGCAGGTAGGGGACATTGCCACTCAAATTTGGCACAATGCCCAGCAGAACATTTTCTGCATGGACAATGTTGCTGCTGATGAAAACTTAAGAAGAGCGGAGATAATTTGGAAGCCCTTCAGAGAAAAGCAACAAAGATGACTATTAAACAGTTGAAAGTGATCTACATGTAAGGGAAGGTTGTAGGACTAGGACATTTAGCCTGTAGAAGAGGCACTTAAATACAGCATAGCAGTCAATCCACACTTACTGCTACAAAGATCATAAACAAGTGTTCTTACTTCAACCAATTATAGAACAAAGAGCAAAGAACCCAAATGGCAAACTGGTCATTTCAGCTTTATTCAAGCTGATTTTTCCTTCGATAATCAAAGTTTTAATAACTAGATTTGGGGTTTGAGGAAAAAAGATTAAAATTCATCTTCTGGAAGGTTTTTTTTTTAAAGATAGAAATAAATCTCTTATCTCTCAAATATCTCCTGTTTTTCCTTTAATGAAAAACTGCATTGCTTACCAGCTACAATATTCTTTCAGACTTTTAGAAAGTATTTTATATATCTGAATTTTAATTTAGTATTGGATACCTGGCTAGGAAACAACAGGAACTTGGTGTATTTGATTTTGTGCCTGAATACAGTTGTTTAAATTTCCCTGCTCTGGCACTTTACAATAAGAACACCTTATAATGGTCATTTTTAGCAGTCTGTTTAAATCCCCCAGATGATCTATGCAGGAGTCATAAATGTGCTAGCACCCAGAGACTGAACCTCCTATGAACCCTTGTTATTTTTTGAGGTTGTTATGGATGGATTTGGTTACTAATTTTTAATGGAGCAGTGACACATTACCAGGGAATATAAACAATTTCTCCTTGTCTGTAAATCACCCTTCCCCTGTCCTATACAGCAGTCCTTGGAACAGCTGGTATCTGAGGATGGTTGTTTACTTAAGACCTTGTTCTCAAGTTGATAAGAATGGTCAAGATGAGAACAATTGTGTGTGTCCTCCTAGGCACACACACATACTCTCTCTCACACCATATACAGATGCATTCACTTTCAAGTGTATGTGTGTGTGTAATATATGGGGATGTCTCACACACAAGGCATAAAATCTCTATGATTTAGCTTCATTTCAGTCTTTGGGGATATAAACAAGTCCATTTGGTTAGATTTAGCTCTGTTCAATTAAAGTTGAATTTATATAATACCATCAAGCGTTGATATTGACACGGGTAGCATTCAAGATGTTATTTACACTCTGTATACTGAGCGTCCTTGCAACCGTTTGCATCAGGGTCCAGGGTGCAGCCCTTTGTTTAGGTTCACCTAACACAGCTTAGCCCCATAAAGATCCCTGAAAAGACTCTTGGAGCTGAAGTAACTCCATGGAGAGTCACGCGTGTGCAGCACAGAATTTATCAGCCATCTGTCCAGAAAATGTATCCGTCTGCTTCCCAGCACATCCGTCAGATCAGACTTCAGCACGAGTCCTCAGCATCAAGTTGGAGAAAGAGCCATTCCCGCCTCTCCTCTCATCAGTACGTTGACCTTAAATGACTTCTTATTTCACTGCTTTCTTTCTCCTATACAGTTACATCTAATAACCTCAGTGATCCTCAGAAATTTAGTCCCATTTTATAATTAAGGAAATCAAGAGTAAGAGAAATTGAGACTTGCTCCAGGTTGCATAATCAGTAAATGGCAGAACTTCTGAACTCCCAGCAAAGGGAGCAATAAATCCACTACTGTTTGGATGGGGGACATGTACACACACGCGCACACACAAAGCCTCATGCACATACACATACACACATATATGCATATATGTACACACATGATTACACACACACACACACACAAAACAAACCACAAAGTAAATGCCCATACCTCGCTACAGAAATAGTTTAAAATTTTTTTAAATGCACTTAATAAAAGCACCAGGGTATGATTACATCAAGTCCTTGGAAGAAAGGTTTAATAAATTGCCAATATTGTGAAACTAAACTTTATAAATAGGAGTGGGTTTGCCCTGTAACTTTCTTGGCACAAGGAAGAGAGGTCTTTTTCTCTACTTCAAAGCTTCCCACGTCATTGTCACATTCTAAATATTTAATGAATCTTGTTTTCTCATCTTGCCCTCTACTTTGACACTGCTCAGATGCCAGCCAGGGAAGGCTGGGACATGCCCCACTGGTCCTTCCTTTGGTTTAAGACACTGAACTTTACTGCTCTAGACTCCTAATATCCCATCTGACAATGATGTCACAGTGATTACCCATTAACTTCTGAGCACAAGCTAGTTAAAAGGTAACTAGCACAAGGTAGTTAAAAAGTAACTCACCAAATATGTGGCAAGATTTCAAAGAGACTGCACTTCAAGGATAGTTGGAAATGTCTACAGCCAGGGAGACCCAGCTTTTAAAATACTTGTCTCAAAATTAACAGTCAAAAGGGTTGGTTGCCAGTTAGTAAAACTACACCCAGAGGAGTCAGGAAGACCCGTCTAAATACATGTGATTCAGACATGAATCCAAGGCTTAAAGTGGAGAGCCTTTAGGTTGCTTCTGCTAGTCGTCTTGCTAAATATTTCAGTTTTATTATGTAATTAAAAAAAATTAAACCTGCACTACTCAAATTCATATAACAGTTAATCACAGTTAATTCAGCTTCTTTGCTTGTATAGTACTAATTAATCCTGCCAGCCAGCAAGATTCCTGGAAAGAACTTATGAAAGAATAGTGGCGGGATAAGTGCTCATGGCTGCCCTCATCCACTGGTTCATGTAGATTAGACAAATACGTGAACGTCCACCCAAACTAAAAATCTCAAGTGCTTACAGTTTGGGTAGGATTTTGGATACTGGGATTGAGAGTTGTACTATCCAAGGTGACAGCCACTTGCCATGTAGAGCTGTTTAATATAAATTATATGGATTTCAATTAAAGTAAAAATTAGTTCCTTGGTCTCACTAAAATATTTCAGTGCTCACTAGCTACATGGGGTTAGTAGCTACACACATAGAACATTTTCTTCAATATAAGTTCTATTGGACAGTCCTAGCTCCAAGGAAGAAGTGGTGATATTTCTCTAAAGTCAGGCTCTAAGGTTGATATCTCATGAGGAAAAGAGCAGCCTGAATGGGGACAAAGAGGTCAAGTGCAAGACTGATGAAGAATGTTTGCAGGAAGACTACCTCAGAGCATCAGGGATAGGTGATGGCACTCAGACCTCAAATACATATTCTCACCAAGTTTCACAAAGTGTTTAAGGAATCTCTCCCTGTTCTAGACCAGGCCACAGTTTGTACAGAAACTTGAACATCATTAGTAACAAATTGCTTTGCTTACACTGGTGGAGAATTGAATTTCTTCCACATGAAAATATGACAAACTGTTTCTGCCTACATTTCTAGAAAACAGCTCTCCACGTCCAGAAGGTTCCAACTCTCCTGAAATATCTGATGCTCGTCTCCTTTCCTTGAACGTCAGGGCCCTGTGCCACTTCCGATTCTAGTTCTCTCTCTTGCAAGAATATCTTAGCTGGATTCTGTAGCCTGCTTCTTTCTCTAGAACAGTTTTCACACTGACCCTGAAGTTTCTTGCTAAAACATATAACAGCAGTCAATAACCCCAGTATCCGAAAGTTTCCAGATTTCTGGGGATCACTTTCTTCTAATGTCCAAATTAACACACACACACCCAAATCCTTATTTCATATATGCATCTGAAATATGTTGAAGTATATTATGTATTCACACACACACATACTAATACACACAGATAGGCCTGCCTGAAGTTTGCACCATCTCAAATATCTGGGAGAATCCCTGGGTGGAGCATGTACTCGGGTCATCACTTGCTACAGCTAGTTGCACTCACTCTGCTGTCCACTTTGGTTTCCTTTCTATAAGCTGTGCCATCTGTACACTACCTGGCCTCAAGCAGGAATGAGGTATTCTTCACTCTGCAGGGTAATACGAACTTATTCATTACATTAATATTTCCAGTTAAGAGGAGTTGGGAACCTTCTGGACTTGGAGAGCTGTTTTCTAGACATGTAGAACTTGACTCTGAACAATGCAAAGGTGAGGGGCACTAACCCCTGTGCAGTTGAAAATCAGCACATAACTTTGACTGCCCCAAAACTTAATTAGTAATAGCCTGCTGTTGGCTGGAAGTCTTGCCAATAAAGAGTCAATTGACAAGTATTTAGGATTAAGTATATGGTGCATTCTTATCAATAAAGCAAGCTAGAAAAAAAGAGAATTGTTGTTGAGACAGAGTCTTATTATGCCATCCTTGGTAGAGTGCTGTAGCATCACAGCTCACAGCAACCTCAAAGTCTTGGGCTTAAGCAATTCTCTTGCCTCAGCATCCTGAGTAGCTGGGATTACAGGCGTCTTGCCATAATGCCCAGCTATTTTTTCTGTTGCTGTTGTCATTATTGTTTCAGGTGAACTGGGCCAGGTTTGAACCCACCAGCCTGGGTGTATGTGGCTGCACCATAACCACTGTGCTGCAGATGCCAAGCCAGAGACAACTTTCTTAAGGAGATCATAATCAAGAGAAAACACATAATTCATTAAGTGGATCATCATGAAAGTTTTCATCCTTGTCATCCTCACATTAAGTAGACTGAGGAGGAGGAGGGAGTCTTGCTGTCTGCAGAATGGCAGAGGTGGGATAAAATCCATGTACAAGTAGATCCATGCGGTTTATACCTATGCTGTTCAAAAGTCAGCTGTACATACTAATGAAAAGGCAGCTCACGTGCAACCTTCCTAGGGTTTCCCTGCTCCCCAAGTCTACACTAGAAGCTCCTGCATAGGTATCAGAGCGAACAGTAGCATAATGTAGATACTCATTAGATATTTCTGTAATGAATAAGTTAGCATTTAATGTTTTAAAAAAAGCTAAAATATTTGGGTATAGAGGGCAATCAATTATACAACTTCTATTGCCATTTCTAAAACAGTGTTTTCCCATTGAAATTAAGTAATATTTGCTGAACAAAACTTAACTATGTACCAGTACTAGTAATACTATTTAACTAAGGCTAACAACATGCTGTGAATGATGTTGACTGCTTTACACAAAACATTCATTTACAGGCAACGCCATCAGTTACATGTCAAGATGCTCATTTGGCACAAGGTAGATTAAAAACTTGCTCACATTATACAAGAAGAGAACAACTTGAAGGCAGTCACTTTAGTGATAGAGTAAGCCAAAACCATCAAAACATTTAAAACAGAAAGCCGGAAATTTTACATTCAGTGCTGTTGAATGAAACAGGGTTATCAAAGTCATGTCCAGGAAACCCTTGTGTCACTGGCCTTTTAAATGGGTTCACTAAGTCAGAATTATTTTCATAACAATACTAATGTTTTGTCTACATTTTCTAGCCCTATTCTCTCACAAGTGCATAATGAAGTTTTTCAAATACTACCTAACATGTGACATTACAACAGATTGAATGCAGAGGCATCTGAGAATCCAACTGTCATCTATCAAGCCAGACATTAAGTTTGCAAAAATGGGAAATCACTTCATGCACTATTTATTTGTTTCAGAAAATATAGTTGAAGAAAGTTATTGAAAAATCCATTTATCATAAGGACATTTGCACTAGACTGTTTACTGTAGCTCAATTTACAATCAAATGTTGAAATAGCCTAAATGTCTACCAACACAGGAATGGATTAAGAAGCTGTGGTATATGTATACCGTGGAATACTATTCAGTCATTAAAAGAGATGGGGACTTTATATCCTTTGTAATAACCTGGATGGAGGTGGAACACTTTCTTCTTAGTAAAGCATCACAAGAATGGAGAAGCAAGAATCCAATGTACTCAATTGTAATATGAAGCTGTAGATTAGCTACTACAAGGGTGGAGTAGGGGAATAAGGGAGTGGAGAGAGGGGAAAAGGGAGGGGGATGGAAGGTCATGGCATATGGCACACCTCTTGGATGTGGGACAGAATTATAATGGGGACTTTTTCTAACAAATGCAATCAGCATAGCCTAATTATTTGTACCTTTAATGAATCCAAAACAATTAAAATACTTTTTAAAAAGCTTTAAAAAGACTGTTTGGGCTTCCAGCACCATTCACAGGATATGCAGTAGGAAATGATAAGAGAAAGAAATATTGGGGAGAAGGACAAAATGCATCCAAAATGTATCTAAGAAGCTTGAGAAGCTCCTTGGGTGTGACTACAAAGGTTGGAGCTCTGCTACTTATGATGTGTGTGCTATTTCAGAACTTGATATAGGCATGTTCAACATTTCCACTTCATCCTGGCTAAGTCTAGAAGGTGGTGTGCTTACAAGTATTGGTCTATTTCCTTCAAATTTCTGTATTTCTGAGAATAGAGTTTCTTATAATATTCATTAAGGATTTGAATTTCTGAAGAGTCTGTTGTTATTTCATGTTTGCCATTTCTGATTGATGAAATTAGAGATTTTACTCTTTTTTTCCTGGTTAGGTTAGACAAAGGTTTATCTATTTTACTGACCTTTTCAAAAAACCAACTCTTAGATTTATTATTCTGTTGTATAATCCTTTTGTTTTTGATTTCATTTAATTCTGCTCTAATTTTGGTTATTTCCTTTCTTCAGCTGGGTTTGGGGTTGGAATGGTCTCCCTTTTCCAGTTGCTTGAGATGTCCCATTAAGTTGTTAACTTCCTGTCTTTCCTTTCTGTTGAGGAAGGCTTGCAGTGCTATAAATTTCCCTCTTAGGACTGCCTTTGCGGTATCCCAGAATGAGGACTTTTTTGCGTATCTGTGGTGCCAGATATTACAAAATGAATGTATGAACTTTTTTTTTTATTCTAATCAGGTTTTGTTAGCATTTGTGTATTAACTGGACAGCTTAAGACAACTATTTTTCTTCCAATGTGTGGCAGAGGGGGACAAAAGATGAATACCCCTGCTGTACCACACTGTAGCCATATTACCCTTGGTTCTGGTGGATATATTTCATTTGAACCTTGGTCTTTACCTTCTCTCCTAACCACACACACAAATGCTGCCCAGGCAGCTTCAGTTCACTGGGAACCCACAGCCCAGCCTGAACTTCTTTTTAGTGTTCGCTTTGTGAAAATCTTTTAGAATGACCACAAACATCACCAACATTTAGATAAGAGACTGTCATCTTTCTCTGCCAGAATTTAGCCAGGAGACGTGTATTCTGAAGTCCCAAAGTGGAATCTTGCATCTGTTCCCTTAGGAACAGTAAACATGGCAAGAACATCTACAATAGTATCAGAATGTGCCGCCAAGGGGATATGGATTAATTGTTCTCTTACCCATTGACAAAAGAACCAGAATCACAAACGCTTTTGATTTTGATCAGCCCGCCAACCACTGCTCCTTTGGAATACAGGGAAGTCATTTGGATGGCTGTGGATAATAGCTCCCTAAGTCTCTGAAACCAAAAGCCATAAAATTATGCCTACCAGGAAGCATTCAACATCCATTACATAAAAAAGGCTTCTAAAGAACATAGACTTGGTTCAAAACAATTTCCTGGAGGATATATGTTTTATCACTTATATTTGGAGTTCAATCTGAAAATGGGGTTCCTCCCACCACTCCCAATCCTAACCTGATTTAGCCAGATTCCTTTTGAAGATCTGCCTTAGTGGAGAAAGAGACATGCTGCTCTCCTGATATTGGTCTGGGAAAGGACAGATGCCTAATAGACTGTAATTGAAATGGGAAGGCTTAGTTTTACAGACACTCAAATATTTGACTTAACAGTGTTCCAAGATGTATAATTCAGAATTGAACTGAGGCCACAGCTTGAAATTTTCGTACTTGTGTGAATGGTACCCTGCTGTTTTATTATGTTTTAACCAATGCCGTAGAGCATTCGCATTTATTTCCACTCAGGGTTAAAATTTCAAATTAGTGCCTATCAAATTCATGCCACATTTTATTCACATACATGTAATAAGTGAGTGTAATTTGTCACAGTGTTTGCTTTCTTTGTCCTGTGGTGCCCTTGGTCATTTAAAAGAACACATAACTGCTTGTTGCAAAACTCTCTGACAAAGTGAATATATTCCCTCTTAAAAACATCTTAAGTCTTCAAAGGCCCAGCTGGGCGGGACATTTAAGGTTAATTTACAGTCATTCTTTCCTTTTCCAAAGGACAAAAAGAGAGACAGATAAATAAGCACATTTTCAGGCATTCAAAGGATTGTTAGTAAAAAGCAAAGTCTGAGGTAGTGGCATATCCTGTTTGCAACTGAGTAGATAAATTATGGCTAAATGCACAAACTTCTGTATTGATAATTAGATTCCAAAAATAAACAATTTCAAAGGAGTGCGTTTGTCTTAGCTTTAAGAATATTTTTTTTAAGAGAATAACCAGACCCTTCACTATACCACATACAAGGGAAATTTTTAAAATTGAGGTTACGGTCAGAAATGCCTATTTTGTGTGGTCTGTAATATACATCCCTGTCAAAGGCGTTTGGCACTTTCCTAAAAGTTTGTCTTTGGGATAAGCCCAAAATTTCAAAGAAAGTGCATCAGGGATGGATTAGAAAAATGTGAATATTGTTTCCAATTCTGCCATTCACATTCGACCTGGTAAATTTATTCCTGACTTTTGTCATCCACAAATAAGAACCTTTGGGCCTGTCCTTACAGGATGGCAGGAGGCACCACCTTTCTCTCATCCTTCTGTTAATTTCCAGTGTTTAAAGATAATATAGATGCAATAAGCAAGAAGAAACCGGCAGCATGTTTGGCATGCCTCGTCTGCATAGCCACTGGCACCATCCTTAAGATTAACCGAAGCTGAAATTTTTGACATGGTCCTCAAAAAAGGCTTGTGCAAATGCAACGTTCCTTTTTAGAGTTTTGTTTCTATTAAATAATAAGTCTGGCAGGGATTCTGCCTCTTTTTCTACCCCAACTCCACTCTGAGACACTTTCTAACTTATTCTCATAATTATTTGTAGTTTTATGAATAATCATTACTTTTATTCATTTCGATAACCAGCAGAGATAGGTATAACTTGGTATAGGTAAACTTGATGTTGCAGGCATTTAAGGATGAAGAATGGAAGAAAAGGTCTTGAAAGGGGACCAGATGGGCATGCTTGGCTTGGTCCATGCGATATTTGCCACATTATATTTTTCATTGAATCTGGATTTCAAGCTTCTTTTGAAAAATCTGCAGATCTAGAATAATGGTTTTTCAATACTGTGTTGGAATGGGGTGTTGTCCTGGCCCACCCTGTTTGGACGTGTTTACCTCCCAGCACACCCCATTCCTGCTTGTTGGATTATCTCACTCCCTTTGACTGGAGGCATTTCAGTTTGCAGCTCTTAGCCTGGAATGTGCAGTGACACCTCAGCAGCAGGTCTGTGGAAACTGTGGAAACTCTCGGGGGGCCCCAGACACCAGCTCCGCCATGGAAGGGGACAGACAGGTGTTGAAGACCAGTTTCATGCTCAGCACAAGTTGCCTGGAGACAGCCTACATTGTTTCTACGAAACAGAAGCTCATGTACAAAATAATTACCTACATACAATTTATTTGTCTGAAAATATGTCCAAGTGAGTTTTTTGTTAGTTATAAATATAAAGATCAAAATAGCCAGAGATTTAAGGAGAATGGCACTTGTACGGTAGTCAAATAGAAATATTGACT
>NW_003852408.1:11332447-11351510 GCF_000181295.1 Otolemur garnettii | reverse complement strand
CATCACAATTCTGAAATGTTATATTGAAGTATTAGCACACCTTTTAAAGAGCTGTATGAAAATTTAGAATGGATTTGCCTTTGAGGACACTTCAAATGATAGGAAACAATTTACACTTGGGTTTGAAAAATGGCTCAATTCCAGGGTCATTTTAGATTCTCCCTGTGGCCTGGGAGAACCCAGAGGGATTTGGTGAGCCCTGCTCAATTGAAATTACCCTTCTCCCTTCACCCCAACCCTACCAAGACTCTCTCTCGAGTTTTACTTTACACGAACAGGTAATTTTCACAATGTGCTCTCCCCTCTCACTGCCAATGCCGGGCCCCAAAGGCAATGGATTACAAATTAGATGGCTTGTCTGGAACAGAAATAGCTGGGGGGAAACTGGAAGGAATAGGTCTGAAACTCAAGGCAGAGACCTTGAAGATGGTGACTGTCAGGTTGGAATCTGGGGCCCAGGGAGCAACAATGTCAAACGTAGGGTAAGCTAAGCAGTAGATCAGAAACACACAGGCAAGCACGGCTCAGGATTTGTAAAGTGAACGCTCACAGCTGACATGGATTCAGTCCTCACCGCTTGCTGGTTGCTGTGCTATGCTCTTCTTCACATGCATTCATTAGTTTAAGGCTCAACACCAACAGGCTCTATTATTAGGAACCTGGGGCCCAGAGATACTAGGTAACTGACAACTGGATTCATGACTCTTGCATGCCTCCTCTGTTCTGTACAGCCTCTCTGGGCAGCTGGGTGAACAGAGCACAGCAGTGTCGCCCTATAGAACTTCCTGTGGTGATGGCAGTGTTCTCACCTGTACCACAGTAGCCACTGACCCTGGATGTGTCAGTAGTGGGCATTGAAGTGGGATTAGCTAGTATGATTAAGTAGACTGGGCACTATGAGGCACTGCATTTTTTTTTTTTATTGATTCAGGTTCTTTGAAGGTACAGAGAATTATGTTACATTGTTTGCATTTGTTAGCTAAAGTCCCTCTTATTATTGTGTCCCACCCCCCGAGAGGTGCACCATACACCTTAACGTTGTGCCCCTTAAGTGGGTGTACCCCAACCCTTTCCCTCCTCTTCCCTCCCCCTCCCTCGTTTCCCCACCCCCACATATTTTTTCTCTTATGTGAGTATGTATTAGATCACCTAATGCTTCATATTAGAATTGAGTACACTGGATTCTTGCTTCTCCATTCTTGTGATACTTTACTAAGAGAATGTGTTCCAATTCTATTCAGGTTAATTCACATTTCTATTTAATTTTATGCATTTAAGTTTATTAACAAATAGCCTCATGTAGCTAGTTGCTATCAAATTGATTGGCCAGTGATGGTTAAAGGCCAGGCACATACCTCACTAGGAATGACAAGAACACAAACAGTGGGTCTCAAAAGGAAGGCAGATATTTGGGAAGCCACAACTATCTTTCCTTTTTTCGGGGGTGGGGGACAGAGCCTCAAGCTGTCACCCTGGGTAGAGTGCTGTGGCATTACAGCTCACAGCAACCTCCAACTCCTGGGCTCAAGCGAGTCTCCTGCCTCAGCCTCCCAAGTAGCTGGGACCACAGGCGCCCCCCACAACGCCCGACTATTTTTTTGGTTACAGCCGTCATAGTTGTTTGGCGGGCCGGGCTGGATTCGAACCCGCCACCTTAGGTGTATGTGGCAGGTGCCTTAGACAACTATCTTTCTGATCAAACAAGTCTTCTGTTCAAAATTCTTCCATGGCTTTCAGGGGGAAACTGCCAGTGGCTTCATGTGGCATCCCGACCTCCTCCCAAATTGTGTTCCCCTTAACTGCGTTGCCCTATTTCTTCCCAGGCCAACACACCTGCTCTGTTCCCACCCTCCTGTCCCCCTGCTCCTCATTATCAGCCCTTGGACACACCAAACTGTAATTTACCCTTCTTGCAGTCATGAGGTTGCCTTCTCTGCCTGACCTATCCTAGCTCTCCTGTTTCAACCTGCCCAGCTCAGCTTTCCAGATTCAACTTCAGAATCACCTCCTTAAAAAAACTTTCTCCAAATGGAGTTTGCTAATGTTTCTCTGCCTCCCTGGGTCTGCATGGCATCCTTTGAGTAGCTCCAGTAGACATGCACAGTACTGTTTGATGTTTGAACTCTCCCTCTAGGAGGATGTCACCTTCCTGAGGACAGAGACTCTGTTCTTCATTCGTAAGCCCTCAGCTTCTTATCAAGTGACTATTTGCCCCACAGTAGATATTTCAAAAACCTCCATGGAGCAAGGGATTGAAAATCTGCCAGCAACTAGACAAACAGAACAGATACCTTAAGAAGACTGTGGAGAAATGAAGTTATGGGGGATTTTTGACTTGCATCATTGCTTCCTGGAACAATGCTAGGAGCTTGAAGGTCACAGGAAAACATAGTGTCGGAGGATGAGCGGCTTCTGACAGGCACAATCTGATATTTACTTCTCTGATACCTCATCTCATATTTAGATAGCACCTTACTAATATCATCTCCCTAATCTTTCTGTTAGGGAAGTGAGAAGAGAAGAGTGAAAATGACTAGTTCAAGGTTATAAAAGGCAGAGCAGTAACAGAAAATCCTTTAACACTTTCCAACTAATCCAAGGCCCTACGTGCCCAGGATCTAGGATGTGCTACATTAGCACTTGAAAAAAAACTTTCTGGGAAGTAATTATGAGTTGGCGCTGTGCCTTGCTTGGTCCTACACCTGGGACGTCCAAGGGGAACATGCATGCCTGCCAGTTTTGTGGAGATCAGTGCACAATTGAATTTAACAATGTGGCAATGGATGGGTGAGGCAGTGGGGGTGGGAGGCAGGGTGGGGAATAGTGAGAACAGCTGCAAGATTGGGAATTCCACAGGGAGGGAGGGAGAGTGGCAACGGGAAGAGTAATCTCAAATGCCATGGGGCAGGGCAGGGGTAGTGTCAACAGAGACCTGGAAGGAAGGTCATCCAAGACGTGATAATAGTAGAATGGTAGGACGGTCAATGGAATAAGTATTAAAAACACAATTACAGCTATTCCCTGGCTGTGTAAAGGTATTTAACATATGCTGTGTTTCATTTTCCCTTAAATTTGCAAGGCATGCATTATCAGATCCTTTCTCGGAATGTGAAGACCGAGGTTGAGAGAACTTGCATCTGTCCAACTTACACTGCTCTTAGAGGCAGGATCTGCTCCTGAGCTCCAGTTTGCCTATTGATGTGATGCTGTCTTTTCCTGTGCATGAGTGAGAGGACATTCTGGGGCCAGCGGCCTTTTGCTAACTTTCACCCAACAGCCAGGTTAGAACTAGGGCAATGCTCTTTTTCAGTGAAAACCTGACTCTTCTGGGCACGCCCCATTTTCCCTCTTTGTATTAATAGTCTAGCCCCCCAGGAAGGATCATTCCAGCAAATATCCTTTGTGCATCTCATCTTTGGAATCCCTAGGACTGTACTGTTGGCTCTGCAACCCTGTGTTCTTTGCCTTCCTCTCTCCTGAGTCTTTGTTGTCCAAACAGGGGTGTCCAACCTGCTGCCCGCCAGCCATATCCACATGTCCACATGATCTGGGAAGTCTTTTGCTCATCTGTGGTATTAGATACTATAAAAAGTATCCACGGGCCTTTTTTTTTTTTTTTTTTTTTTGTGCACATCAGCTTTTGGTAGTGTTTGTGTATTTAATGTGTGGTCTTGATCTAAGACAACTCTTACCCTTCCAGTGTGGGGCAGAAAAGAGAAAAGGTTGGACACCTGTGGAAAATAGGCCATGGTGGTGGAAGACGTGTTCCTTAACAGTCCACATAAAGCTTTCGTCTAGAAAATACCTGATTGGGTAACAGAAATAAGTATCTTTAATTAAAAATAACAAGAACAGGCTCAAAAAAGAAAATAGTGAAACTCTTTTTCCACAAAAAAAGACTTCTGCCTGTCGCCATATGTATTCACTTACTCGCCCTAGACAAGAAGCCAGTGTTTACTGAGGGAGGGACAGTGGACCCGTGGAACCTGTGCCATCTTAATAACAATAGAGACAAAACAACAGCATTGCAACTGTGCATTTTTTTCTAGCATCCATATTTGTATTTACTTTCCACCCCAAATTCTACTCTTTGATGCCTTTTCAGAAACAAAGAAATGAAATGAAAGTACAGTGTTAAGTCTACACACACTATCTCATTTTAAAATCATATTTTTTAATCCCCACTCAATACTCAGAAAACTGAGGCTCAGAGAAGAGGTTGAAGTTCAGAGAGCTAGTGAATTAAGGAGGAACATCTCATACCTGGTTCTCTCCTGGGTCTCAGAGAAAAAATGGATAAACGAAACAGAAAATCCATAGACAAACAAATGAGCTCTACAACTTACCATGAATACTAGGTTCAATCCAAATATTTTATCGGCTATTTTCTGTCTTTATTTCTCCTTTTCTCAGAAAACTGTGAATAAACAAGCTAGGGCATTTGGGCTGAGCTCCATATTCCAAGCATCCTGTCTTTCCCACATATACACATAAAACCCTGCTAGCTCCTTCCTCCCATAATAGCCCCTTGCTACTCAAAACTGGGGTTCAATAAGCCAGTGTATTATCCTGGTTTGGGAGCTTGGTTAAAATGCAGAATCTGAGAACCTTCTCAGACCTACAACATTCAATAAGATCATTCTTTATGCAAATTAAAATCCAAAAAGCACTAGTCTAGACTCTTCCTAATCTCTCTTTAAAACAGATGCTTCTTCAAAAAGACTAATTTTGCATCCCTCCCTCTGTTTCCTATCCTGGTTGCTAGCAATGAAAGTACTTTCTGCTGAGGTATGGAGTTGGCTAAATATAGGATTTTCTCCAGTTAGCCAAAGCTCTATTCAAAATTCCATGGCCCTACAAAGCCCTTAAAGAAGACTACCACTGGCATTTTAGGAGACCAGTGGGGAAATATTTTGAATCTTCTTGCTGTCCTTACTGGGAAAACAGCTGTTACCTGCTCAGCTTAGGCCAGTGGGCATTTGGGGGGCTCAAGTTAAAAAAACACTGTGCTCAAGTGTGAGTTCTGTGGGTTCCATAGTGAACCTGCTGGCACCTCAGTTTCCTTCTCATAGATGACCTTTTTAAATGAGAATAGAATTTTTTAAGTGTCTCCCACAGAACATTGGTTTGCAGAAATTCACACACACGCACTCACATATTCACATGTGAATTCGCTTGACATAGACTAACCGTTTGGGAATTCCCTCTTTTGAAAATTTAAAATGCACTTAAAATACAATAAAAAGATTTTATAAAATGCACTTAAATATTAAATGGCCTGAAAAGTCTGGCAGTAAAGGAACAAGAGTTTAATAAATCCTTTTGGAAACTTATTTGCCCAGAGGTGACCCCACCTTCTGCCTTCTTTTTTTCCCCCCTGTCTATTCCTCAGTTAACTTTCTGGGTCCACAGATCACACTGTGAGAAACACTGGGCTAGGAGACCTCAAAGGACTATTTCAGCTCTGACAGCCTGTCATTGTACCATTTACCCGCTTATCAAGGAGCATTCCCCTGATTTTTATACTTGCTGTCTTATTGACTTTTAAAGTAATTGCTATTGTATCATCATTATTTGAAAAACAACTTTGCTCTAGTGCACAAAAGATTTCTAACCTGATATCTTTGCTTCTGGTTTTTGTCTTCTATACACATGAACCGGGAACAAGTCATTGAATTGGTACAACATTTTTATCCTGTGACTCAAATCACCCTGGGCAAAGTGAACTCACAACTGAACATACTGTCTTCAACTCATCTTGAAGTCTAGATTAAAAGGGATTCTGCTGTGTTTGTATACTGTAGACATTATCATTTTGAAGTGAAAACACACCAAAATGTACCTGAACTTCCCACATGTCCTGTCAATGAACATTCCAACACCCAGAAATTATGTATTTTTCAAAATACTTAGGAAAAGATTGTTTAGATCAGGGGTCCTCAAACTACGGCCCGCAGGCCACATGCAACCCACCTAAGACATTTATCTGGCCTGCCAGGTGTTTTTGCCTCCGCTACCTGTCCTGCTTAGCAGCCGACTCATCCCAGGACCCACAGTCTGGCCTTCCAACGGTCTGAGGGACATTGAACTGACCCCCTGTTTAAACAGTTTGAGGACCCCTGGTTTAGATTATTAATAAATTCATTTTACCCAAAGAGACTTCTCTATGTTTGCCAGACAATACTGGGCTTTGTTTCTTTGCCCTAATTATGCCTTTCATGACAATCACCGTGACATATGACAAATGTCAAAGACATCTTCAGCCATGGTGAGGACATCACTCAGTATAATCCTGTCCTTTTGTGGAACAATTTGTTGGTGAGTTTTCTTCCTGTGCTGTCTCTTTACCTTTTTTTTTTTTTTAATTTGGTGTCCACATAAATACTTTTGATTTTTTTTTTTTTTTGCAGTTTTTGGCCGAGGCTGGGTTTGAACCCACCACCTCTGGCATATGAGGATGACGCCTTACTCCAAAAACACGTTTGAATGACTCTCTCTGCAGCAATCAACAATTAATCAAAACAGGAAAGCTGGGTAATAAAAGGTCCTTGTAATTTTATGGGCACCAATAACATCTGAATTAGGCCCAACCAAATAGTGATAAAACTAATCAGGCCATTATTTCAAAGTATAAATAAGTTTCCTGAATGGGTCAAAAGTTATACCCTCATCCATCCCAGGTGGAAGGAGGCAGGTCAGGAGACCAGGGCAAAGAGGGATTCCTTTCATTTGTATGAAAGACATTTTAGGACAAAAGACAGAGGTTCCTATACCTTCTGCATTTTCAAAAACCTATTACCTAGCTGTGGAAAACCTTTTATAGAATTCCCCAGCTGTTCCCTAACGTCTTCCCTCTCACACAGATGCTCATGTGTGTTGACGATGTGTAAGGGTTGTGGGTCGTATTTAAAGAAATCCTTCTGTGTAACTGGTGGTTGCCTGGTGAGCTCCAGCTTTGGGCTGTGTGTGGCTGGATCGATCACTCCTCAGAGGAAAGCTTGTCACAAATCTCAGTGATTTCAGTCATGACACTGTTTTCCTTACTCTGAACACAAATATACTTTAAATTGGAAAACACTTTTAACCTTGTGAAAATGATACGAGGGCTTGAGATAGAGGTGGACAGCATTTGCCAATAAAATGCCAATTGAAAATTTTAAATTCTATGCCTTTTATTACAAAAGACTGTTAGAACCCAAGAGCATTCTATTTCAATAGTTCTCATGTAGCTATCACTTCCCATTGATTTAACATGCTTGCCTGGCTTCATAATAGTTTATGTAAGCATTATATAAAACCTCTAAATAGTACCCATTAACATGCTTTGCTAAAGATTAATTTGATTAATTCATTCCTCCACAATTTTTTTTTCTCTTAGAACTCGAAGGTCTATAATTTTCAAGATATATCAACTCACCTTCCTAGCATTGCCACTTGAGTCGAGTCATACAGGAGAATAGCTCCAGGTGCTAGAATCATTAACTAAGAATATTAAACTCATAAACAAGACCTTCCTGTATGTGTTTTACCAACAAAGAATCTTTCCTATTGCCGCCAATTAACTCTAAGAAAATTAAGCATCATTTACAAACAAGATTAAGGACATTTTTTCCTTCCACAACCAATTAAGAAAATCAGAAGGAAAATGTTTTGATTCATGCTCATCATATATATGTAAATACATCACATAATGGCTCATATTTAGCAAATACGAAATACCAAAATACAAATGAAAAATATTTTGGCATCTGTCCGGCCCTTGAGCTGGCTGAGGCAAAAGTGTGATTTGAAAGCATTCTAGTCCTGCTGTTAAACATTCACCGATCTGAATACATTAATTACAAATTATTTTCATCAAAAACACAGTGAACTTTTAAAACACAGGAAAGGAGGAGCCTATTTTAGTCACTCATATCCCAACAGAAGAGGAAAGAAAAATGATCACGGAGTAGTTGGGCTAATAGAAAATATAAATCATGAGGCTTCTGGGCAAAATGGCACTGGGACTTCATACAACAAGAGTGCAAATACAATGCACTCAGTGCAAATACAATGATACGTGATAAAATTTTAGAAGTTAAAATTAACAAAAGCAAGGGGAGCCATCTTCTTGGCCCAGAAATAGAACAATGAGATTGATTCACACAGTTCAAAGCGGGGAGAACTGTGCTTTTCACCAGAAGCCCTGGGTGAAAGAGATGAAAAGTTGCCCGTGTGTCCTGATGGACTAGAACCAGGATGGTTTTTTCCTTTTGTTCTTTTTGTATATGTTTAATAGTAAAATCTCAGGGAAAATTGGAATTCCAAAGTTCATTATTTTGACTCCCCAAGTAGTAGCACCTGGATTACGATGCTAAACTGGAGGCTTGTGAAAAGCTTTCCCATTTGTTCGATTTAACTAAAATCAGAAAACCTGGCTCAGTCATCGGATCTGCAGTGTCCACAGAAACACCATGGCATGGGAGCCCTGAACCACCAAAACAAGACCTCTACTGACCTGAGAATGAATGGGACCAGCTGGAGGCAGCTCCAAAATGACTAAACAGGAGTCATTAGGCAGAGGGAGAGAAAATCCACCCACTCAGGATGAGCACGGATATGAAAATGCCAGAGCAACGATGGAACCACCATGGAGGAGGACCAGAAGGAAGAGACAGGTTAGGATACCCACTTCCTTCCACGAGAAAGCTGATAGTTTCTACCCACGTAAGGCCAGTGTACGTGCACACCTCACCCCCCAAAGGCAGTCTTACTCACGTAAGGGTGGGTGTGTGAGGGTGAGTGGTTTTATAGGAGAAAATCTGAGATGATGGGAGCAAACACAAACACAGGTCGCATTCTGAATCACAGTGATGTGAAACATACATTGCTGGCTTCAGAGTCACTGAGTCATTATGTCATTTCCCAGAATTCTAAAGTAATTTTCCTTAGTATATAAGTAGACGATAAATGCTGAGTATATTGAGAAGGAAAATACTGTCATGTGAGTATTTATAATTTAGGGCCTAATGAGACACAAGAAAACACTGCGTTAAGAGTGACATGACTTAAGCTCAAGTCAAGTCTGTAAGGCTTGCCAGGTGGGTGACCTTGGGTAAATTATATAGCCCTCTTCAAATCTCATTTTCTCATCTGTAAAATTATGTAATCGCATTACCTGGCCACCTCAAAGACAAAATAAGATTTTCCTCCTCTATTTTCTGAAAATAAAAAAGAAGTTTATTGTAGGATAATAAATTTGCTTCCTTAAAAGTTTCAGTTCACCATTGAGTCATGGGATTTATTTGTAGAAAGATTTTTAACTATGAATCATTTTCCTTAACAGATACAGGGCGACTTTGATTTTCCTATTATTTTTGCAGTCAGTATTATTAATTTGTATCTTTCCAAAAATGTTGCCATTTCTCTTAAATTGACAAATTAAACTGTATAACACCATTCACAATATTCCTTTGTTCCCTTTTATTATCTTAGAGATTGTACTCATGCATCCTCTCCTGCTTCTAATAAATAGAAGTCTACCTAAGGCTTTATCAATTATACTGCTGTGTTCAAAGATTCAATTATTGTTCCTTTTGTTTCATTTTTCCCTGCTGTTTGTCCATTTTCTATTTTATTGCTTTCCAGTGTTACCTTTTTTTATTTCATGCATTCTATTTACTTTGAAATAGTTTGCTTCGGAGTGAGGATTAATTGGCAAAGAGTAAAGTGATGGAAAATTTCTTGTATTTTGGTAAAAGTGTGGATAAATGAGTCTATGGATTTGTCAAAACTCATCAATTGTATATGTAATATTTTTGTGCTCCACTGTTTAAACCTGGACAGAACTGCAAAACAGATATTGAACTCTAACTGATAAGGTGGTATTTTAGTAATATCACTAACGATTCTGAAACTGCTTTCCATGTAGTCTAGACTTAAGGAAACAAGTATTTGTATTAAAGATAATTTGAGCTAGAGTTTTTGCATTAGAGAAGGAAATCACAAATGCATAAAATAACAAATCCTTGTAGAGCTCGTTTGGAACTGGAGGCACAAAATCTTTAACTTTCAAAATTTTCCAAAAATATTGTAAGAGGTGTATGTCTAGAGAAAAAGAGCTAGACTTCTCCTGCCTAGAAAATCTGATAAAGCAAAATATAAGCAATTGGTGAAGAATATAGAAGTGTTCCTTGTCCTTTTTGTGCCTTTTTTTTTTGAGACAGAGCCTCAAGCTGTCCCCCTGGGTAGAGTGCCGTGGCATTACAGCTCACAGCAACCTCCAACTCCTGGGCTCAAGTGAGTCTCCTGCCTCCGCTTCCCAAGTAGCTGGGACCACAGGCGCCTGCCACAACGCCCGGCTATTTTTTGGTTGCAGCCGTCATTGTTGTTTGGCGGGTCCAGGCTGGGGATTCGAACCCGCCACCTTAGGTGTACGTGGCTGGCGCCTCAGCTGGTTGAGCTATAGGCGCCGAGCCCTTTTTGTGCTTTTTAATGAAATTTTGATATCACAGAAAACTAGAAAAGCTACAAAAAGTACATTCTGTCGCACAAATGAATATTGATCTATTTTATTAGTCAACAACTGAGAGCTATAGTCATAGTTGGAGAGGGATGGTGAGCCTGGTTCTGATTTATGTCTTTGTTTTAACTTCAAACTAATATGAGGGGGCAAATTTTTAGGTTACATTGTGCTCACTTCAAAGCTGAAGTTTAAGTTGTAAAGGAGCCCTTCCCCTAGGGGGCGTGCTGCACACCCTGGCCCTGTGCACTTTTGGTGAGATCCCACCAAGGGCCCTTCCTCCTCCTGCCAATCATCCTCCTCCCTCTGATTCATGTCTCCATAGGCTTGGCAGTTTTCTGTGATCGAAAGGTAAAGAACAGAAGCAGAAACCACATCATCTGGAAAGAAAACTGTTAAGCTATGTCTGTTCTGGAGGGATCCAAAATAGAAAACTTCTTTTCTTTTAAGAATATTTGCTGGTAGAGGAGGGGGGATAGAATCAAACATTGGCACAAAGGTGATGGGAACTGCTGGAGGACTAACTTCTGTAACCTTTCTCGTAATTTTCCATGCCCCGGACACAAAATTTTCTGTAATTTGAAGTCCTCAAAACAAATTGTTCTTTTTCCAAGAATTATGCAACATGCTCACTTCCACCTTTTTCCTTTCCTAATTTTAGAACAAAGCAAGCTGTTATTAGGTTGTCTTTTTACATTTATCATATGAAAAATCCCTACTGAAGACTTTCTTGAAAAATGGAAATAAAATAACTTTTTAAATATATGTTTCATGTTCCTTTTTCTTTTTCTGGTACATGTGTGTAAAAGTAAACATTTCAAATTGCCACGGTGTCATTTAATTCCTCTCATAGTCTGACAATGTTTTAATCACAGCACCTGTTTAAAGTCCCTGCCTTCATTTAACTTTATATCCAAGTATTTATTTATTGTGCTTTATCCCAGAGTCTATCATAATAAAAAAAATACAAATTACTTTGGTTCTGACCCAGCTGAAACATGCTTGCACAGATAATGTCAAGGAGGGAGATTTTCCATTGTTCTGTCAAGTCTGACACTCAGGTCTTCAGAATTATTTTTGCATGATTGCCTTTTCTGGTACACTTGAACACAGTCGTAAAGCCAAATAGTCTTCATTTTTTAGTTATGTAGATTTCTACTGGAGGAATACACTTCTTATTTCTAAATTAAAAGAGAGAGAGAGAGAGAGAGAAAGTATGAATATTAATTCAGAGATTAGCTTATTCTAATAGGCCGTGTTTGGGGTACTACCAGATGTTAGCATATTCTTAATTCAAATCATCAGGTTCAATTACATCACCGGGAAGGGCTGTTGTGTTCTTCCTGTGTTTGAGCTATTAATAAAATATGTTTTTAATTTTAAAAATTGCTTGGCTGTGGTACGGGGCATTACTCTGGGGAGCTGGGAACGCAGGAAAGCAAAGCGACATATTTGGACCACTGAGGTTTTCCAAGGCACACATGAAAATAAATTTCACGTATTTTTAGAGCTATTTCCCCTTCATGCTTTATGTTGTCTATGATATAAAACTAATTTAAATTTACTAATTAGCACTAATTAGGGCATTTTCAGTACAAAATGTGTAATAGGTGAATGAACCCAATAGCATTTCAAATCCCTGAAATAAAAAGAGAGTGTGTGTGTGTGCACACGGTGAAGATAGTCAAATTCTTTTCTACAATCCAAATTCTTTCTACTCATGACTTGAAGAGATGGGAATGCACCCTGTGGGAAGCGTTTGCCCAACCTGTGTGCAAATGTTTTGGCTGTGAAGTAGTGGAGACATATGGAAATCATTTTCCTTACATAAAACATGGCTGAGATAAGTCACACCTAAACAAAGGTTTCCATGATCTTCAAGAGCCAGAGCAGTTCAGAGTAAAGGTATGGCCTTATTATTCTACTTCTTAAATGGCAGTGGCTCAAAGAAAATGAGACACTTACTTTTTTTCAGTCTTAAGAGATATTTCTTATAGAGGATCATTATTTACTTAATTATTTTAAAATGTACATATTGTTACTCCTGTAGTGTCATTATATTTTACTGTGTTTTCTTTAATGGAGGGAAAGGTTACATTTCTCAATAAAGAAAGTAGAAGGTAATTTTACCTAAGGTATAGGTGAGAAGGAGAATGTTTTTAAAATTATGTGGAAAAAACCTCTAAGGCAGAGATAGCAAATAGATTTCATAGGGAGTGCCAGTTTTAATAAATGGGTAGTGACTGTATAAAGCATGGGTAGAAAAGGAACCTGAAGTGGTGTTCAGGCTTCATGGGAATGAGGACTGTGATTGATTAACGATGGACTGCCCTGGAAAGAGGCAGCACTTCTCCTCTGTGTTTATCAAACATAAGCATGGTTCAATTTTGCCAGCTCTTCTTAAGAACTCTTGATATTTTAAGTACACACTCAACAATCACGGCTTATAAGAAAAAAACAGTTACAGGTATTATAATAAAGAAACATTAATTTATAAAAAGAAACTAAAATAATGGTGGGATCAAAGTGAGACAAAGGCACAGACTAAACCGTACAGCAGATGGGCGCACTAGGAAGCATCACAGATTTGGCCCTCGACCTTTATTTGCCAATTGGAATAGAAAACCTTGGTTACATAATTGATGGGGTCCCTAAGATTTAAAAAAAAAGGAATAGTTTTTCAGGTGGTTTATGTGCATTCTTGACATGAAGATTGGCCAAGGATTTTACGCTAAAGTTATAAAGATGAAAGAATGCCATATAGTCAAGAACACCCTTACCAGAAATGCAACGCTGAACTTAATAGGCCTGTTTTTGATAATGACTTTCCATTAAGTTGATGGCACGCCACCAAAATAGGATTCAAGTGCAGAAATTTTTCAGGAGACCAACCAAATGGGGCTTTCTACTGATTTAGTTGTTTTTAAAATCCAAGTCAAGAAAGTTTTGAAGAAAAATTGACTCCCCCACATGTGCCCCTCCCACCTCACGCAGAATTTAGAATTTAGTAATTACTGAGCAGCTACCAAGGATAAGACTATTCACTAGCAAGTTTAGAATGTGTTGCTTTCTGTTACCAGGTATGGATCTAACTGCATACGTTGACAGTCGCCCTGCTTGAAAGGGCCAATCTTAGTCTGGCCAATGAAACCCAGAGCTGGAGCTAAAGGGCCAGTAATCCTTCCTCACACCAGCAGGAGCTACAACATTCAACTCAGCTTTCTGGTAAAACCCGGAAGTGTGTAAAGTGTGAACTTAGACTGTCCCAATTTTTCTTCTGTTTTGTCTTATTTTCAATCCACTCCTAAAACAATTGAACTTTAGTTATAAAAAGAGTAGGATACAATAATTTGGCACTACGAAACTGTATTGTTTAGAAACCTCCTTGTAAAGAAAAGAGCCACCTGATCAAGGAAGTTAACAAAAGCTTTTGTGAATCCAGGCTGCTTCTCTCCCTAGCCTAGAGCTTTTGAATTTGAGTTTATGAATCCTAATAGGCCAATTAGCTTAGCTGGTTAGAGCATGGTGCTAATGATGCGAAGGTCAGAGAGTTGGTCCCACAGAGATTAGTAAGTTTTGAGTAGGAAAAAAATAAAATAAAAGCATTTCCACAGCCATAGCTTGTACCTTTATCCACCGTCATCCAGCTCACAAAGGCTCATTCTGAATCTCCCTGAGACTAGGTAGAAACATCTGATGGATGGCAGGCTTCTCCTAAAAAGAAGAAATTCTTATGACTTTTGCCTTTTAGGCAAATCAGATAGGCCATTTCCATGCCAAATATACATGATTTTTCTCAGTTAATCTTAGCTCAATTCACTAGAAATAATGAAATCCAGATGCAGGAAGACAAATACTAACATTTATTAAACATCTATTATGTCAAGCACATTGGGATATCTTATATACACTAACTTATTTAATCTTCATCTCTGCCATTCTGGAGAACGTATGTATCTATGCACATACGTACTTATAACTATAAAGTTGGGTCTCCTATATTAGAGTCAGACAGAGATTTTGTTCCTCATTTCTTAATAACAATAGTGTCAGATAACCTTATGTGAGTTATTTAGCTTCTCAAACTTCAACTTTTTTGTAATTAAATGGGGATATTAATAGTACCTATTATATCACAAAGGTGATTGTAGGAGACGGAGCACTAGGCTTATGGGAGTGGTCACTGGTTCTTGAGGGAGGTGCTAGAAGTGGGATGGTTTCCTGGCTGGCATGGGGATGTTTTGCAGCCCAGAGACAAGACCTCAAGCAACTGCATGAGTTAATGAGATAAGATTGGTCGCTCATTAGTAAGCAGGTGCTGAATCTTGAACATATGGGATGTATCAGGGTGGGAGTTGAGGCCTGGGGAAAGAGCACGCACTGATCACTAAGCACACAGCCTCTGGGTGGGCACCCCACACACCTGTTGTATAATGTTTCACTAGAAGACCATGGAAGAGGTTACTCGGGTCTTCCCTTTTAAAAATAATGCAACCATAGGCAATACATAGGCAAATGGGTGTGTCTGTGCTCTGATAAAACTTTATTTACTAAAATAGGCAACAGGCCAGATTTGTCCCATGGGCCATAGTTTGCCAAGCAAGCCCTGGTCTAAATTTTTCTATGGTATCTAGTTACATATTAATAATCTGTTCAACTTTCCAAAATGAATCTTTTCAGTCCCGAATAAGCTTTAATTTTTGCATTACTCTTAATTTCCTATTACTGTCCTTCAAAGCTTCTTTGTTCAGCAAATTCAAAGATCAGCTAAGTTTGGCCATAGTTCCAATGTTAGAAATGAACAAAGAGGTAGGGAACCATAGCTGAGTTAAAAGCATTCACCAGGGAGAAAGAACCTCAGAGGGCCTCTGTCCTATTTTCTAGATTCTTAGGAATTAAGGAATCAATAGGATGGACTTTCTGGATTTTGAAATCAGGAAACTCAGAGTACAATTTGAGTTTATCTTACCCCTAGAAAGAAAAGTGGGTTTCCATAACCCACTTTTCTATGGGTTATGGAAACTTCTGGACTCTCTCCTGCCACCTGGACACTCTGAGGTCCAAGTTCTAGTATCTGTCCTCAGCAGTAGAAGAGTCTCAGCAGTGTTGGCAAGAATATGAGTGAATTTAACATAATGGCTTAGAGGATGTTAAAGGAAAAATAATTGCACAAAAGTGTATACTTTAAAAAATTTTGTTTATAATGGACATACAATAACTTTTTATGTTTTTATGAGGCTAGAGTGTGATATTTCAATACATTTATAGGTCACACAAGGATTAAGTCATAATAGGTAACATGTTCATCACTTCAAATCTTTTTCATTTCTTTGTAGTAACATTCAAGATCCCCCTAGCTACCTTGAAATATGCAATGCATTGTTATTAGTCACAGGAACCACATTACGTAATAGAACTCCAGAAGTTTTTCTTCCTATCTAATGGTAGGTTTGGACCCATTGACCAACCTGACTCATCTCCTTTCTCTCTCCCCCCTCCAGCCTCTGATAACAACTATTTTACGCTCTACTTCTATGAGAAGTCTAACTTTTTTAGATTCTGCATGTTAGTGAAATCATATAATATTTGTCTTTCTGTGCCTGGCTTATTTCACTTAACATAATATTCTCCAGGTTTCTCCATGTTTTCACAAATGACAGAGTTTCATTTCTTTTATAGCCAAATAATATTCCATTATGTGTATATACCACATTTTCTTCATCCATTCGTCTGCTGATGGACACTTCGGCTCATTCCATCTGTTGGCTATTGTGAACAACACTGCAGTAAACGTGGGAGTGCGGATCCCTCTTTGACATACTGATTTCAGTGCCTTTGGATATATGCCCGGTAGTAGAATCACTAGTCTTACTGCAAGTTCTATTTTTAATTTTTTGAGGAATCGTCATACTGTTTTCCAAATTGGCTGTACTAATTTACATCCTATAGTGTATAAGAGTTCCTCTTTCTCTACCTGCTTAGTATTGTTTTGATTTTTATTTCCTTGATGATTAATGAGGTTGAGAATTTCATCATATACCTGCTGGCTATTTGTGTGTCTTCTTTTGAAAAATGTGTACTCAGGTCTTTCGTGCATTTTTCGGTGGAATAATCTTTTTATTTTTTTATGCAGAGTTGTGCGAATTCCTTATATATTCTGGATATTGGTCTCCTGTCAGATAAATGGTTTGCAAATATTTTCTCCCATTCAGTCAATTGTTTCCATCGCTGGGCATTAGCTTTTTAGTTAATGTAATTTTATTTGTCTATTTTTGCTTTTGCTGACTATGCTTTTAAAGTCATATGAAAAAAAATCATTGCTGAGACTAGAGTCATGGAGCTTTTTTCCCTGTGTTTTCTTCTAGTAGTTTTACAGTTTGGGGTTTTGCAATTAAGCCTTTAATCCACTTTGAGTTAATTTTTGAGTATGGTGTGAGATGAGGGTTTAATTTCATTCTTTTGCATGTGACTATCCAGTTTTCCCAACACCATTTATTGAAGAGATGGTCTGTTCCCCAACGTGTATTCTTGGCATTTTTGTTGAAAGGAAGGTTACTATAAATGCATGGACTTCTGTGCTCTCTGTTCTAGTCTGCTGGTCTCCATGTCTATTTTTATGCCATGCCCCCACCATACTGGTTTTGCTACTATACATTTGGAGTATATTTTGAAGTCAGGAAGTGTGATGCTTCTTGCTGTGTTCTTTTTTCTAAATCTTACTTTGGCTATTTGGGTTTGTTTGTTTCTGTGATTCCATATCACAGAATTTAAGAAATGCCCAACAAAAAAATTTGATGCATTATCTTAACTTTGATTTATAACACTATTATTCTGATTATGTATAAGCTTTCTTTACATATGGAGATTATCTTTGATGTTCCTTTTTCTGGCCTTGATACAATGAGTTATCACTAATGATAAGAAGTAGTCACACATTAAATAATAATATGTTTGGAAGTTCAATAAATCCCAATACCATTATTTTGGCCTGTGTAGGCTAGGCTTACATCAATTCAAAAACTGAAAGGGCCTTTATGAAAAGGGGGAAAGTTTGAAAAGACAAAAAAGAGGAAAATGCTGGAAAAATGAAATGCTGGAAAATGCTGAAAAAGAGGACTTTGTCAATGTTTTGGTAAAACATGTACAAATAGAATAATTTTATGTGGTTTCATCTATTTCAGTTTGGTCTGCCTTGCTCCAAAAACACATTCCCCTTACCTGCTTGCTGACTACTCGATGTTTTTTATTTTGTTATTATTTTCTTTTTTTCTCATAATTGTGAGATACTTTGAAAGAAGAATGTTGTCTTCTTCTTCACTTAGACTACCCTAATAGGACCCCAAGTTTCATACAAGAAAAGGCTTTGCCATTTCTCTCCATAAATCATATTGCTGACATGGACCCTAATTCAAGCTGAAGATTTTATAGGAAGCTTAGAATATGCTACAAATAGCACAATGTTTGTATCACTGACGGATGTATCTCCTCATGCAGATGCTTAGGGAAAGGTGAGAGTGAGACCAGATCCTCTCTGCATCAAAACTATCTGAATCTGCTTTCTTTTCCTTCTTACATGTGTTTGAGAAAGGGTGGATCTTGCTTCTCACTTGTGACAACTTCAATTTCTTGGCATTAGGCAAATATTAATTTAGAATTAATCTTCCTAATTATTGTAGAGAAAGAGGCTAAAAATTTAAATATTCAAAGCAGAAGTAATATCTGGAAAAGACATTCATTCATCATCTTGGAATAGACATAATCTCTCTCTCCACACCCAGGAACTTGTTAAGGACATTCCGTTTAGTAGAGTCTATAATGAAGTCCAAGAGGAGTCCCATTAATTACTTCCCAGTTCCAAAGTGACAGCACAATCCCATTGCACTGAAAATCTGGTTATGTGAGACATGACCCATGAGAATTTTCACCATTTCATTTGCATTGTAAATATATGTGGTACCACCATAATGCTTTGGCAATTTTACTCATAGATTATTATATTTCAAATAATTAAATTTGCTTAACATTATTAATATCTATTAAAGAAATATAAACATTTGATAGAATTGAATAGTGTGCCTCTTCACCTCCAGCTCAAAGGCAGAAAGATGACTTGGATCATGACTTGGACATGTAGAAGAAGCTAATCAACCTGGCTGATTGGGCTGCACTAGCATTGCTCCAGAATGTCAGCAATGTGCTTGACAGCTAGAATAAACCTAGGAATTGAAAGAAACTTGGTTTCATCCAATGAAAATTACACTGCAGGACAAGAATTAGTACTGACCCTCTACTTCTTTGAAGCCATCGTGTATAGTTGCTTTGGCTGAAATACTAACATTGGAAAGAAGGATTTTTGAAAATTAGTATAATTATACAATGTGCCTAGGCCAATAAGGTCATACAGTTTTTTTATGGTAAACATAGCAAAACATGGTGATTGATATGTAAATACCTTTTCTTTCCAAAACCAATCTTATGTATAATATCTCATGTTTTACCCAACCCTTTGGAACTTGATTGGCTGAAGATTACATTTCTATTTAATATCTGAGGAAACTATTG
>NW_003852408.1:11330949-11332199 GCF_000181295.1 Otolemur garnettii | reverse complement strand
AGACATTTAAAATTTACTCTTAGTTATTTTGAAATATAACCTTGCATTGTGCACATTAGGTGAGATTCCACCAAATGCCCTCCCTCCTCCTCCCAATCTCCTTCTCACCTTCCCCTCTTTACCCCATCCCCCTTCCCAGACTATATTTGTGTTATATCATTTCTGTGAGTGTGTAAGTGCTCATATATTGGTTTTGTAATAGTATCGAGTACATTGGATACTTTTTTCCCCCTCATTCTTGAGATACTTTACTAAGAATGTGTTCCAATTCCATCCAGGTAAACATAAAAGATGTCAAGTCTCCATCATTTGTACATATACCATGGTTTATGAATCCATTCATGGGTTGATCAAGCTAAAAAGCTTCTGTACAGCTAAGGGCCCTACAACTAAAGCAAACAGACAGACTTTGGAATGGAAGGAGATTTTTGCATGTTGTGATTCCAACAAAGTCTGATAAGTAGAATCTACAGAGAACTCAAATTAATCAATAAGGGAAGAACAAATGACCCCATCTCTTTGGGGGCAAGAGAGAGACTTGAACAGAAATTTCTCTGTTGATGACAGATGAATGGCCAACAAACACATGAGAAAATGCTCATCATCTTCAATCATCAGAGAAATGCAAATCATAAGCACTCTAAGATATCACCTAACTCCAGTAACATTAGCTCACATTGTAAAGTCTCCAATGCACAGATGCTGGTGCGGATGTGGAGAGAAGGGAACACTTCTACACTGCCAGTGGGACTGCAAACTAATACAGCCTTTATGAAAAGAAGTATGGAGAATCCTCAAGAACAAAAATCATTTTACCAGAAACACATTTGCACCAAAATGTTTATTCCAGCCCAGTTCATAACTGCCAAGTCATAGAAGCAACCCAAATGCCCACAAAGACCATGTCATAGTTTAATCTTTGTCATAAGAAAAATGATTTCTTCATATTTGGAATTTCTCTTTGACACTTTGAAAACTCTATGGCCTCCATGGATTCTATGGAAACCCACAAACAAGGGAAACCAAACAGGAAGCCCACTAATTTTTTTATTATTATCAGCAGGAAATTTAGCTCAGGAAGTACAATAAAACCTTGGCCATTCAGAATCCTTAGGGACTGGAACCTTCTAGAAAGCCAAGCACTGGAAATCTCTGTGGGCAAAATCCCTGAAGCATGGAGACTAGGTGACTCAATAATCTTGTACTGAAACATCTGAAACATGCTAAGCTTTTCTTGCATGTTAGACTGA
>NW_003852408.1:11328229-11330033 GCF_000181295.1 Otolemur garnettii | reverse complement strand
AATAATTTGTTTGCCAAGAATGAGGATAATGTGCAACAGAATAGAAACATTTCATATAAAAATATGAATGGATTCCACATTTTATATAAAATACAAAGAACCCCAAACTTCTTTAAATGCTCTCATCATCCCTTTAGCCATTCCTATATCCTACATGGGGGTACCTGGATGTGAACTCCAGTTGACACTATGCAATTCCAATTTCGGTTTTATACTTATTTGTATTATTTCCTACCTAAAAAAGCAACAAGATGATCTCCAGATGGCTGTCAGCAACAAGTTGAGGGAGGGCAGATTCATGAAGGACACGACCAAGAGCCCCCCACACTGACTGGAGGAGAAAGATGCAAAATGGTGTGCCAAGTTGGAAAAGGACATGGAAGTCTCTACCATGAGAGATTTCCAGAAGCAAGTATGACTAGCGGATTATCAGATGAATTAAACACCTGGGAAATATTATGGATACGCATTTACTTAATAAGTCAGAATTTCCCCACACTTGGGGAAAAGTTGCAGTAGGTACATAGAAAACTAAATAATTTCTTTTTAATGTAATGGTTAGCTTCAGGGAAAAAAAAGGATTGAATACAAAGAGGAAAACATAATTACAGGGTACCTCTTGGTTCAGCAGAGGTTCCTTCATGTAACGTACAATCAGGAGGAGGAATGTGTGTATGTTTGTGGCAGAAGATAATTAAATCTTTATATTTATCTTCAGAAATAGTTTATGGATAGTCAATAACTGATAAAAATCACTACAAAATATTATTTAAGCATACAGATTTAATTTCCAGAAAAGTTAAAAGAATTTAAAATGCTTAACTCAGAACAAATGGAACTGTTCATTGCTGAAAGGAGACTATCATTTTTGCTTATGAAATTTATAGGAAAGTTTGACATTTTAAGACACACGAATATAATATGTTTATAAACATTAAAAAATTAACTCTATAAACGGGTATATGCAGGCACTTCACAAATTATTTGAACTTATCTGATTAGAGTGAACCAAAATTCTGCCTACTATTCAGACAAAATTCATGACAAGTTGGTGTCAGTCACTTGGGGAAGAATTTACTGATACTTTCAAAAATGTCTTCTTTCTCGACATTTCTTTTCTTTTTTTAAATTATCTTGTTTTTCTAGGACAATTTATGAATTGCTAATACTGCTCTTATGGGACTCTGTTTAAGGTACGAGTTTAAATGGAAAATATTTATCTTGAAATTCTGTCAATAGATCATAAGCATGGAAAGGAATAGTGTGGAACTCCCCATCCTGAAACACACACACAAGACTAAATAGGCTTCGTCGAATGGTGCTTCAGGATTCAATCCAAAATACGCAGTCACAAAACTACTGACTCCTTTTGACCTTCGGAAATATACTTTCAGCACCTGAATGATATGACCTCCCTGGTACTTTAGAAATTATTAACATTTCTGGCTTATAGATGTTTAAAGATTAGAAAATTAAATGAAAAATATCAGAGAAATACTACTAATTAGGCCTAATTAGTCATAAAAGGTCTGGAAGAGCACAGGGTTATTTGAAAGGCTGTTTAACTTGAGATATTATTCAGATTCATGATTACTCTGGAGTAGGAGTCAGGGGTCAAATCTTCACTACCTGTGGCTCGAGGGCAAAACTGTTTTCCAAGGGAAGAGGTGTGGGATGTATGTGCAGTAAACAACTACCTGGAATCCATTTTTTATAACCTTGTAAAAGAACAAATTCTACCAACTAGAATAATTGGCAAAATTTGGAAACTTAAAATTTAAGAAATTCTGAACATTAAGTTTGA
>NW_003852408.1:11305220-11327848 GCF_000181295.1 Otolemur garnettii | reverse complement strand
GTAGCATGGACACCGAGGAGGGCTGGACACCAAAACCCCTGCCACCACTGTTCCCCAGAAATCAGGCAGCTTCTTTCAGAAGGCGATGTGGGAACACCCAGCCCTTCCCTGTGTTCACCTCTGGATTGAAGTTGTGAGACAAAATAACAAACCTTAAGAGCCATGCTTGCTCTTTCTGCTCACCCACATAATTTCCCAAAGCCCCCAGCTCTGTGGTGATGCTGGGAAGGATGCTTTGAAGAAAAAGCCGGAGAGAGCACAGCCCCCCATGTCTCCTGCCTGAGCCTTAAAATATAAATGACCTCAGACTTTACCTTTTTCTACACATGAGATAATGTCTGACGGAGTTAGTGATTATACCCCTGTAATCTATAACCAGATGTGCTCCTGCACCCAAACTTTGATGATTTTGTACATACTAAGCCCCCACTCCCTGCATAGATATTGCAAACTAAAACACTGTTCCAAGCAGTGTGACAGAGCCTCTCTGGAAGATGTCTCCTGGGCTGCCGTCCCCAGCATGTGCTCCCCAGGAATACTGCTGAATAAAACCAGCATTAATGTTTAAAAGCTTGATTTTTTTTCTTCAGCCAACAATGTCTTGCCTGGGTTGTTGGATGGCTGGAGTTTAGACTATATCATGTGCTTGGGCCCTGGCTGCCAAGGAGGCTGTGTTGTCCAAGTGTGGCCAACACAAGGGGTAGGTGGGCTTCATAATACAGGAATGTCTCCAAACAGGAGAAGACAGATAAAAAGTGTCTGGGCACATGACAAATTTCTCCTATAGAAATGTCCCAGTAAACATAGTTGGCCCAATCCCTAACTAATGATAATCAATGCCTAAGGAGATATCAGTGCATCATGTTAAAAAGTCAGCTACACATGTATCATCTGAGGCTCTCAGCTCCATTTAACTGATATGAGCTAATAGTAATGAGATGACTTAACCAGTGACTTTCAACTGATGTAATGGGGCATGTTTTAACAATTCTTTTCATTTTTTTCACTTTAAAAATTTTTAAAGAATATTAATTAAATTATTTTGAAAAGAAGGTCAAAGCATAGTAAGTATGTTCTCTCTCTCTTTTTTTTTTTACTCTTTTTTGATCAGCATAATTTAAGTAAGCCATGGAACCAAAACTTTAGGCTCAAGTGTGCACTGAGATTTAAAAGGTTGAAAAACACTGGCCTACAACAATAATACTTCATGGAATATATCACGGACTCTACAGTGGATTATTTTCCATGGAATTATCATGGAATGATGATGATGATAATGATGATGATAAAAACTTTTGTTCACTGAATCTCTTCTGTCTCTTAGGCATGGTGCTGAGTGTTTTAAATAAACAAACAACTCATGTAACAAACACATTAAGTTGGCATCTTAATGTTCCCATTTTACTGATGAGGAAACCAGGGCTTAAGAAGGTCAAGAAATTTATGAAGATGTGGGTGGAGGTAGAATTTGAATGAAGGCAAATCTAAAGAGCACTGGAATTCTGGATTTAGAAAGTCTGAGATTTCAGGTCTAGCTCTAATCACATAAAATTTTGTCCTCTGAGTCTTGGTTTTTTTATCTGTAAAATGGGAAAAAAATATCTCCTATCTTACCTCTTCTATATAGTGACTTTGAACATTGAATATGGCAAAGCACTTCATGAACTCCAAGTTGTTAATAATATGTAAGGTGTTATTATAACTAGTAATTCAGAAAGGCTTCATGGAATTGGTTACTGTCATTTATCAAATATTGTATTATAAGTGTTCACTGTGTTTGTTCTCCTGTTTCTATATCCCCTACTTCAGGTAACCATCTCTTGTTGGAGGAGGAAGGAAATGTTCTCACCCTTAGCTTCAGATACTGGTCCTGACTGGCTTCATTCAAAATTCATTTCTGGTTCCACTGACCCCAATGATTGGCTCAGGAAGGAGCATGTTATCCCATCAGAACTAAGGTGATCATTGGAGATGTTTGCAGGTTTCTGGAAATGAAAATATCCTCTCTCTTGTTATAAAAGCTACCAGAAAAGATCTTTCTCTTTCTTAAAGTAGCATCAGATGAGGTCTGGGACCTTTTGTTTTTGTGAGGGATGAGCTAGGGCTGGAAAGAAGCCATCATGAAGAGGCCAGGGTAAGGGCCAACCTCAAGACAGCGGCACAGAGAGGGAGAAAGGGGGACCCCAGTGACATCATCTGATTCCTGCATGCAGCCAAGCTTGGAGCCAGACCTTCCACTCAGCATTGTGGTTACACAGACTGGTACATTTCTTTGTTGTCTTATAACATAGTATTCCATAGTTGTCCTTATAACAGTATTCCATAGGCTTTTCAAATAGCTTTTTGTCTTATCAAAAAACAGCAGCTATTCTTCCGCTCCTTTTTATTTTCCCCTATTTGTAAAAATTTCATTTAAATAAGTAACAAAAAAACCAACAATAACAATGATGTAAATACTATCATTGATTTTCCATGAGTTTGATGATTATTTGTATAAACAATGCATTTCTCATATTCTCCTCCTAGATTCAAATCAAAATAGTAGATCTGGAAAGAATCAGCCCAAGTCCCTCTTTCTACAGACAGAGACGCTACGATTCATAGTGAGGTAACTTGCCTAAACTCAGCTAATTATTTGCAAAGCTAGGGCTACAATCCAGGTATTCTAATCTTTCTTTCTTTCCTTTTATTTTTTCTTATTAATTCATAACAAAGAGACTGCTGGGTCCTCTTTCTGTTGCCTTCAGATTAGAGCCTATGGCATAATCTTTTGAATCCCTTCTGTGTTAAGAAATGTCTGTCCTTTGAAGATGGATTTGATTTGGGGGAACAATCAAAAGTCATTTAGAGCCAAGTGCAATATACAAGGTGTGTAATCAAACTAAGTAATTCATGTGTTGGTCCAAAAAGGGTGTAGCATAGAAGTAATGAGGCTATTTTTTTTTTCCTGTAGCTCATAAACCAGCTTTGATGTCATTATATTAAAATAAAAATTCCTTTGACATTCATTTTGGAGTTATATTACTCACAATTTGATTCTGTCATGTTCCTGGATTGCAAAGGCAGCCCTGTTTTATGTATTCCCTTCCTATAGTCTATGTAACTGGAAAAGAAAATAAAGAATACAATTTAACAACTATTTGTTTAGCACTTATATACCAAATACTAATGCAGACCTTGATGTAAAAGAAAAGAAACATGTGACAGCAAAAATTTACTCGTAACTTCCTATTTCCATGGGTAGAAGTTGAGGCTCAGAAAAGTAAAGTGAACCTTGTAACGTTTCCCAGACCACTGATGATGTTGGTAAAAAAACCAACCTGTGTTAACATTCCACCCCTGATATCACCACACGCAAAATGAAAGCAGCCTTTCGCCAACACAGAGAGTGCACTGGCACCAAAAATTAACAATGCACACTTACAGGCGTGACCCAGAATGGGTAAAGTTATAGTTCCATTTAATTTCAGGGAATAAAATCGGAATGCTAACATAGAACTTGGAAGATGGGGAAATGATATCATCTGGAAATTATGAAGATAATGGAAATAAGAAAATCTGTAAAGAGGAATATGGAATCTTGAACAACTGAGTGGAGGGAACGGTCAGGAGATTATGTATAAACAGGCCCCAGCTTATGAACAAGCTAGGCTCTGTAGGTTTGTTCTTAAGTTGCATTTGTAAGTTGGAATGGGTACACTTACCTATTGCCTGTAATAGCTTCGATCCCTAAGTGTGAGTTGTATATCACGCGGATGTTTGTAACTCAGAGACTTACTAAAATAACCTCTGTATTAAGTGCAAATTATACATAGGTCATGTGTTTGTAACTCGGGGACTGCCTTGAATCAGGATACCTAGAGAGTGAGAAAGGTTTGCTAACAGACTCTAGGGTAATAATAGCCCACCATTCTGAACCATTGTTTATGATTCCATATTTCCTATGCAACTCAGATGTTCATTATGGCGTCATAAGTAGGTTTCTACTCTAAAGTCTCTGAAGGTGGTCTCCGAGGTGGTGATAAGTCCTCTCATTGCACAACTTGTCTGGATCCTGCCAGAGATCTGGTGCCTTAGGCATGAGAGACCGACGTCCTAGGGAGAAGCCTTGTTGTAGATTGAGGGATTTGCATCCTCTCTGGGCATAATCATACCTGCAGAGCTGATATTCATGCTCAGTTAAAGAGTAGCCCTGGGTGTTCAGATTTGTGAGTAGAAGTGAGCCTTGCTAAAGTGCTTTTAACACAGCAGAGCATGTTAACTTTTCTCTAGTCACTGTGGACAAAATTGTCATGAATCAAAATTGTGACCTTAGTGTACCGTGACAATGTAGGTTGCTTCCTTTGAGTCTGGACAATTCACAAGAGAGGTAAAAATGAATACTCCACTAAACAGGAGGAAAAAGATGCTTCCCGTGTGTATGGAATGTGGAAATACAAATGGTAATTACATTTATAAATATGTATAACGCATCCGGATGATGACAGGTGCTTGATGGTCAGAAGCTACGTCTTCTCCCTTCTTTCCTTTCTTCCTCCCTCTCAGTATGTCACAAAATTCACAAATGTATCAGGACCTGAAAAGTCTCATGGACTATTAAATTAAATAAGCCAGAGCTGTAAGGCATAGCTTACAGGATAAAGGGATGTGATTAAACATATGCAAGGCTGATATTTAGAATTTATGCACAAATGTGGATGTACCAAGATAAAGAGGAGGTGAGATATTTCAATACCACCCTGGGCATATGCAGACTGTGCAAAATTCTGTAACACGATTGTGATATGCTCCTTTACCTTAGAAGAGAACTCTAGAGGGCTCTGACTCTGTATGGAAATGAACTATGATAAAAAAGTAGTGATATCTATTGTTATGGCATGATATTTAATGTCAGGCATGTTGTTTGTAAAATATAAACTGGACACTTGCTGGCTGTGAATTTTTGATAACAATCGCCACAACATGAATCTCAGTTTTTTCAGCTCTCAAATGGTTGTAATAACAAATATCACATTAGGATGTCATGGCTATTACATGAGAATGCATGTAAAAAGGCCAGTACTACTTAACAAATGTTAAGAGGGTTGGGTAAGATTGTTCTTAACGTCTCTGATGATAAAAGAAAAATGTAGCCCTAATAAAAACGTTTGGAGATTTACTTATCAGAGAGTCAGCATAAAATTGAGTTCCTGGTATAATAATATTCTTTTCCTGTTTATACATTAAACTGTCAATACCCAAATATTCCACCGGGCAGGTATTATTTTCCTATGTGTCATGCTCAGAATAACAAAACTAAAAGTGTCCCAATCACTTCCTTTACCCCAGTGCGGGAAAGGGGGAGTTGGAGTGGAGCTACGTGAAGTCATCTAAAAGAAAATTACCCTTGTTTAATAACAACAAAATTCATAACACCTATGGGTACATGAACGTCTTTGGTATCAGCTTTACCTGTGACGTGTGTGTAGCACAAAAATCTTCACTCCATGTTTAGCAACAGCCTAGCTTGAGGATTGAAATCAAAGACTACCAGCAGATGAATTCATACTAAAAAAGAGCTGATCACATAACTTTACACAAAAAACGCCTCCTTCTCTTAAAAAAAAATGATGAGATTTTCAAAGGTATATGAGAGTGAATTCAATCTCAGTTGTCTTTAAAAATATAATCTAAGGACTTTGGATTCTTGCTTAGACGATCTAAGAGCTCTAAGACGATCTAAGAGAAAAACTCAAATCAATTCAAGGTGGTGGGCGGAGTTACAATGGAGTGGGGAGAGGGGAGAAAGGTGAGGGATGGAGTGTTCCCACTTCATGGACACAATGTTATGGTGCATGACACACCTGTTGGGGGAAGGACACGGTTATAAGAGGGAATTTACCTAACAAATGCAAACTTTGTACACTGATTCTTCATACTCTCAATGAACTTAAAACAAACATACAAACAATAAATAAATAAAAATATAATATAAAGAAACAAAATAACTCAATTTTTATTTACCCTTAAATGCAATTTCTTTAGTTTTTCTGCCATTGTAGGAGAATTTTAATATCAATCTCTGTCCTATACAAACTGTACCTAAGACAAGAAAGAGTAATAAGTACTAATTATGTTTTAGGAGGATTTGCTAAGGTACACATGGAAAAATAAGAGTATGTTTCTATAACTTTTGAGGATGTATCAGTCAGGGTCCAGGAAAACAGAAACCACTCTGTATCCTTCAAGCACAGAGAATTCAGTAAAGACAATTGATAATACAGGAGCTTAAAAAAATCATTCTGGAAGACCTTAAGGAGAGAAAGGTCTTTCCCTTCTTCTCAGTAGAGCAACTGAGAAATTAGCAATAGCAGAAAACCAATGCTAGCCCAATGGCAAAAGGAACAAAGACAAAAGTTGGTTCCACCGGCATCCTGAATGAGGGTCTGCACAGGAGAGGGTTGGGAGGAGGGCAAGTTATCTGGTAGGATTCGGGAACCAGAGGGAGGAATTTCTCTTAGGAGATAGAACCAGCGAGGAGAGGCAGCCACATCAGACACTCAGTCTTGGCAGAGAGGAAAAGGTCACCACATCCCAGCTTTTCCTTTTCCTCACCCTTCACCCAGTGACACAAAAGATGCTCAGACGGTAGTTTGTGTGGACCAAACCTACTCAAAAGCCAAAGAGCCAATGAATAGTAAGAAATGTTTCCTGTGATATGAAACAGAGCAGAAGGAATAGATCAGAGAGGGAGCAGGCAAACAATTAAAATTCATACAAAAATCCTCAATACAATGTAAGTGTAATTAATCTCGCAATGCAGTTTAAAGCACCATAATCAAGTAACTTGATTAAGAAGTGCTTCCTTTATTTAACATCACAAACCCATAAATAATTAAAGACAGAGTAAGAGTAAAAATCTATAAATGCAGAGAAATTAGTTGATAAAACTTCTAACAAACTACAAATAAAAGAATGTTCCTAACCTGATAAAGAGCATGAAGTATAATAAATAATCAATGACATAATATTCAGGGAATTCATATTCAATCAGGGACATTACACAGATGTTCTCTATTTTCTGTTTATTCAGTACATAATAATCTAATCACTTTTTTAAAAACTAAAGAAGTATGATTTAAAAAGAAAAGAGAAACAGGTATTATGAGTTGTTAAAAAAACCCTTAGGAAATTATATAGCTAAATCATTAGAACTAGTAAGAAAGTTCAACACATTTACAGAATACCAGACAAATATCAAAACTTAATAGTATCCTTGTGCACTAGCAATAGCTAATTAGAAAACAGAATTGCCAGAGGAAAAAATTCACAATGGCCATAACAACTGTAAACTATCTAGAAGTAAGTTAACAAAAGTATACAAGTATTTTATGAAGAAAGTTTTTAAAAGTTGCTATGAGACTTTGGTAAATGTCTGTATATTCCATTTTCATGAAAGGAAAAATGCAATAAAGTGTCAATTCTCTACCAAACTATATTATTTCTCATGGAATTTACAAATGAATTCTAACATTTACCAAGCATGTGAATATAAAAATGGAAAGGAACATACAAGATTATTTGGATGAAGAGGAGCAGAACTTGCTCTGTAAGATACCAAAGCTCACTATCTTCAGTAACTAAGACTCCTTGGCACTGGCGTGGTGACAGTCAAATATGTAAGTGAGTCTCCACGTACAGAGTACTACTATGCCACATGAGTACAGTCGAGAAAAGGTCACTAAACTGGGAAAATAGAATGGAGAAGCCAGTAAATGTTGTTGGGACAACTGGCTTTCCATATGGAGGAAATATCATTCTTGCTTCACACCATGCATGAAATTAAACTCCAGATGGATTTAAAAAAGTAAACAATGAAAAAGTAAACTTCTATTGAAAGAAACTGTGGAATAATATCTGAAACTTTTACAACCGGAGCATAAATGATTTCCTAGCTCCCCTCATTGAGATCTCTGCTCAGATGCCACCTCCTTGGTCAGTTTTTCGTGAAGAATTCACCCTTCTCATCTGATTTTTATGTCATTGTTCTTTGTTGTATTTCATTGCTTATAAAATGTTTACTATATGCTAAGCACTTTATATACTATATATATGCTCATTTAACTTTTCAAAGTTATTGAAGACATTCAATATTTAGTACCGTTTATTATCATTCCCATGTCAGAAGTGAGGAGACAGAGGTGGAATAAATATGCCTTTAGTAAGTGGCAGAGCTCAAATGCAAAACATGGCAGCCTGGCTGCAAAGTCTGCACCTTTATCTGTGTCGCTATGTTGTCCTTTCTGTTTTATTTTTCTTTATAGCAGTTATCATTTGATGTGCATCAAGATATAGTATCTTATCTAGGTACTAAACTACTTTTTTAGCCACCACATTCTCTAGTGGTTAGAAGAGTACCTGTAACATAATGGCTGTTCAAAACCTATTTTTGAATGAATAATGTAAAAAGAGATTAAGATATTTGTAAAATGTTATGAAAACTAAATATTATAAAATAAAATGTGACTCATAAAACTTCTGTATTAGAAATTGTAACATAAATAAGATTAAAGGGCAAATAACAAAATGAAGAAGATATTTGAAATGTAAATGAAATCAGGAAATAAAAAAAGCATTTCTATAAATCAAAAAAGCAAACATTAATACAAAATGGAAAAGAATTGTGAATAGGCAACTCACAGGAGAGCTAAAAAAGAGACAGTAAAGAATTTGTTAAACCTCCATAATAATTATAAAATTGAAAATAAAAGCAATAACTAGATAACATTCCTCACATTAGAGTACTAAAAAAAAAAACTAAATGACTGAGAATGCCAGAAACTGGTTAGGATGTAAAGAAATGGGAAGTTGAAAAACTGCTATGGATATATAATTACCATAAAAATATTGAAGAATAATTTACCAGTATCTAGTCAAACTGAAAATGTGTATTGTATACCTGCTTGGTATATACTATTCAATACAAATATGTAAAGACTCAGGTGGAATTAAAATTTGTCATGCTTTTTTGTACAGTTAAAACTTTTTGAAAACAAACTAAAGGTCTATCAGTAGATGAATGAATAAATAAATAGGAATAAGGCCAAGGAGATTACTGTATAGCAGTTAAGATGAAGGCAGAAGGAAGGGTGAGCTCCTAGGAAATCGATCCGTAGATAACAGCTATCAACTCCAGACAAAATATCAGAAAAACTCGTGGAGGGCTTTACAGACTTACCTGAAGCAACTGAGACTTCAGAAGAGAGGCAATACCTCTAGAAAATGAGTCTGCTGTCTTTTGAGGCTCTGTTCTGAAAGCAGTTACAATGGTGGTGGTGGCAGCAGGAACAACTAAAATAGAGCAAGTCTGAAAGAAAACAAAACAAAACAAAACAGTTAAAACCAGGGCTGCCAGAGAGCAACAAGGACCCCCAGCCTCACAGAAGAGGAACCCCAGTCTGTGGATCAACTCAGCCTACCTCTGGCTGACCCCTGAACCAAGCAGGCACAGCTAAAACTGAAAGCACCAGGAACTGAGGTTTATAAAACTCAACCAAGCTTGGGCGTGACATTCCAAATATGTGTCTAGCCCGTTTGTAGACTTCTGAACAGAAACAGCAATACTTTGGGGGGAGCAACATAATAAAATCCAGAGTTAATGCAATGAAATATTCTCAAGGTCCTGGATAATATCCCAAAATATTCAACATAGAAAAAGACAAAAAAAAAAAAAAAAGTGAACTATTCTGAAGAAAAAAGAGAGTCAACACCGAGATGATCCAGATTCTGAAGATATCAAAGTCTTTAATAAATGACAATGATAGTCAATAAAGTGAAGACAAACGTAAAACGAATAAAAGTACAGTAAATTTCAGCAGATATAAAAATTATAAAAAGTACTGAAAGTATAATATCTAGGGTTACTTTTATTAACTTTATATATATCAACTATAACTCTTTATGATAATAATATTTATTAAATAGGTATAGAGGAAAATGGAGATGACAGGAGAAAGTACCAATCAAATTGAAAAGGATTAAAAAGACATATAATCTGATTAAGGGAGAAAAAAAGGAAAAAAAAACCATAGTCTCAGGGATGTGAGATAATTTCAGAAATTTTCATATGCAGGTAAATAGACTCAAGTAGGAATAGAAAGAATGAAATAGAAATGAGAGTTATTAAATTATCAATTGGCAATTTTAGAAAGTTAAACAAGTATCTACCATATGACCATTGTTATTTATTTCTGCAAGAGAAAATGAGAAAACGACTTACATAAGGTCATGTACGTGAATGTTCATAGCATTTGAGTTCATGGTAGCCCCAAACTGGAAACAACCCAGCTATCCATTGAAAGGGGGTGGATAAACAAACCGACATGCCCCTGTATGGGAATAGTACTTCTCAATAGTAATGAAAAACATACTAAAACATACAAAAACATACAACATAAATGAATCTTAAAATCAATATGCTAAAGGAAAAGCACCAGACACAAGGAAATGCTCTTGAATGATTTCATTTATATAGAACGCAAGTTAATCTGTAGTGTCCAAAAGCAAATCATTAGTTGCCTTGGGTGAAAGGCAAGAGGAAAGAACAGAAAAAAAAACAGTTTCAACAGGCTGGAATGTTTTACATTTTAATCTCGTTGGCAGATTCACGTGTATTACGACCTATCCAAATTGTGCACTTTAAATGGAGACAGCTTATTTGCTCTCCCTTAGGGAGAAAAGGGGAGAGATAGGACTGGAAAAATTAACATGGGAGATTTAAACTTTAAAATAATAATTCTAATTCTGAGGCATTTTTAAAAAGGTCAATATCAGTGCATTTTGATTGTTGAATGGATGGCTATCTGTTACATTTGGTCCTTTGCGGTGTTTTATATTTGTTTTAATATCTAATCAAATGGGATGAAAATGCAATAAATCAAAAGACCTGAGGGATTAAATTATGGATGTAGATTCAGCACTGATGGATGGATAAATAAAACTAAAGATACACCTCCATTAATGTTTCACTGTTTTCTCGATTTTTATAGAAATCAGTAAGGAAAGGCCACATAATTTGAGAAATATTAGACAAAATGTTTCTTATTATTTGAGGGAACATAAATGTATAGGGAAAAATCCTGAACAACAGAAAAAGAAGTTATTTCTGTGTACTGGAATTTAGGGGACTTTATTAGGATTTTTTTCCCCCTGTTATAACAGAATACTGAGACTGGGTAGAATGAAAAGAAATGTATTGGCTCATAGTTCTAGAGGCTGGGAAGTCCAAAATCAGGGGCCAGCAACTGGCCAGGCCCCTTTTGCTGCATCATCTTATGGCAGAAGGCAAAAGCTAAAGAGAGGGGCTGAGATTTCTCTTATAACAGGGGGAGATTTTCTCTTCTCCCGACTGCTACAATTAGAATGGTAACTGAATTTCACCTTTTGTTTTGGAAGGGATAAATATTCAAGTCATAGCAGAGACTCTCTAATTTTATTTTGTATTAATATGCCTTTTCTAATTCTTTAAGTTGTGTGAACATCTATTACTTTAAAAACACGTTTAAAGTCCTACTAATAATATTGGCTTAAAAATATTGTGATTACTACCTGAACAGTCCTATTGTATTTAAATATTTTGTATTAAAAAAGGCATCTATTGAATTACATATAAGATAACAAAACTGTCATCACACAACACAAGGTAAATAAATTATTATAGTAGATCTGAAAGTATACATGAAGTGGGGAGTTTTGTCCTATTCATATATATATATGTGTATATGTGTGTACATATAATAAAAACTTCCCACTTTGCATACAAGCATATGTAGGCCTGTTTTTGCACCTATGTTCTTCACTGCTTAAGTAACTGACTAGAGAACCTTTGATTCCAAGAGTTGCCAAGTCTTTATTAGTTGTACATTTCCAAAATGGGCATCATTCCTCCCAAATCTTTTTGTGTTCTTGGCATTATTTATAGAGCTTTTATGAAGAGAATAACTAGGTGAAAGATATGACATTTTCTATCTGTCTATTTACCCAGATATTTTCCTCATCCTTATTGTCAAAATATCTTTCCATATTAAGGTACTAATTTACACTCCCATGAGTAGTATACGATTCCTTGGATAATTGATCATTTTCAATCTTTTTTTCAATTTGATAAGAGAACAAGTATCCTTTTTGTTTTAAAATGAATTGGGTTAAGGCTGTGCCATACTCAGCTATAATCCTAGGCCAATTGTAGATTTCTCTGGCTCAGAGCCAAGACCTCCATGTGCTCCCCTTTCACTGTCTGAGATTAGGTTATTTTGGTCCTCAAGGTTAGTGGAGTTCAGCCTTTGGAATATAAACAAATGCAGGGCGCGGCCTTCCCATCCCAGGTCCTCCATGGCTTATGTTGTCTTAAGGCTTGCCTGTCCTCCTGTGACACTCAGGGCAGTCTGGAAGGAGGTGCCAGGCCCTCTCCTACTTACCCCTCCCACTGTCTTCCTGAGTCTTTGCTTGTTATTAGATGATATTAGATAGGGGATACTGCAAAGGAAAGGGTCAGAATTGTCTTTCTACCTTAGTAGCGGTTAGAAGTAAGTGTCTTTAGTGTTTAATTTCTTTTCTCCCTTGGCTGGAAACACGGTATCGTCTTTCCCATGGCCTGGCTCTTCCATGTGTTTCTGGCCTCCTTCGCTACTGGAACATAATTCAGGTAGACTTTATTTAGATGCTCTGTTCCGAGTTGAGGAAATCTACTGAACAATATGGGAAAAAGTTTTTCACAGCAGGGTGCCTATTGCATCCCCAACAGCATTTAGTAGTTATTATTGATACACAGTGAACATAGAATTAAATGTCTATTGATTGTGTCTTCTATTTTTCTCTTATTTTAGATGGGGAATTTTTATTGAAACAAGGCACTAGTGCTTAATGGAGGTACTCCTGCCCCTAGAGAACAATTCAACGTATAGAGGGGCAATTTGGGGTTGTCATAATGATGGGGGACACTGCCAACATTATCTGAGGCACAAAGGAACAAAACTATCCCAAATAATTAATAATTTGTTTGTAATTAACTGAGCCCATACTCTCATTCTTCTTGGTATATAGACACACTGTCCCAAATAATTGGGGGACACACACACAGTGTTATTTCCATGTTTCCAATACACACCAAATAGTGCAAGAATGAAAATGGCTGGGTGAAGGGAAGACTGAGCTCTGTTTTACTTAAAATACTAGTAATTGTTGTTCAGCATTTCCGGAGATCACACCAGTTATGCTAACACCAAAACAACCCACCTGCACCACACCACAGCATCCTTCCAGATCTGTGTCTAGGTGCAAGCAGGTGTCAGCTCTTCCCTGACTTCTTTTATGGTCAAGCATATTGAAATACACACAAGTCAGGCATCGGATAGGGTGGCAATATCCAATCCAATATACAAGGAACTCAAACTACTTAGTAATAAGAAAATTAAGTACCTGATTTATAAAAGGGAAAAAAAATTAAATAGACATTTCTCAAAAAACATATACAGATAACAGATACATAAAAAAAGGCTCCATCAGCATTTTCAAATACCAGAGAAATGTAAATTAAAACCATAATGAGGTATCACTATCTATCAGAATGTCTATTATCAAAATGATGAAAGATAGCAAGGGTCAGCAAGGATGTGGAAAAAATGTAGTATTGGTAATTAGTACCAATTCTATTTTGCAAAATAGCATTTCTATATGATCCGGCCAATGCCACTACTAGATAGATAGCCAAAGGAATTGAGATCAGTATGCCAAAAAGTTATCTACAGTCCCATGGTCACTGCACCACTGTTTACAACAACCGAGAAGTGGAAACAATCTAAGCACTCATGAACAGAAGAACAGATTTTTATTTTTTAAATTTTTTTGATATTATCTTATGTATTCATCTGCTTGGTTCTTGAGTGTCTCTCACCGTAGATTTTAAAACTGTGCTATATATACACCATGGAACATTATTCAGCCATTAAAAATAAATCCAGAAAATCCTGCCATTTGCAACAACATGGGTAAAACAAGACATTATGTTGTGAAATACACCAAGCACAGACAAACAAATAATGTACGGCCTCACTCACAGGTAAAATCTGAAAGTGTTGAACTCATAGAAGTCAAGAGTACAATGGTGGTTGCCAGAGGCTGTGGAGGTGGGGTGGAGTTGGCGGTGTGGCAGGAGAACAAGGGGATGTTAATCAAGAGGTCTAAAGTTACAGCTAGATAAGAGAAGTAAGTTTTAGTGTTCTTTTACATAGGAGAGAGACCCTAGTTAATCATAACGTACTGTAAGAGGTATATTTTAGAAAGCTTGAACAAATACAGGTACTCAATATCAGGTTGGTCCTGATTGTCAACACTTAATTGTACATATGGAAGTAAGTATCAAAGAAAATCAAGCTGGGAGGGGGGAAGAGAGGGTGGATAAATTCACACCTATTGGGCACAGTAGGGTAGGGGTCATGCTTATAACCATGACTCAGTTTGTTCAAAAAACAAAGTATATATACAAAACATGTGTACCCCTAAAATTTAAAAAAATGGTGATATGGTGATTCTTATCATTGTAATCTTTATCCGAAGAGTCCACATACAAATGAAAGCATAGTGTATTATTCTATTACTGTAAATTTGAAAATTAGCAAAATTAGTCTTTTGTTCTTTGATAGTTATAAACATTTCTATTGGATAAAATGAGTGTTTATTGGTAAAATAGCTAGAAGAAAGGATTTTATATGTTCTCTACAAAGAAATGATAAACATTTGAAGTGAAACATATACTAATTATCATAATTTGATTGTTATGAAATGTATACATGTATTGAAACGCCACATCATATCTCATAAATATTTGCAATTACTATTTGTCAATTACAAATAAAATTTAAAAAAATTATTTTCCAATGTAGAAATAGCAATTCTAATGCTTTTCTTATGAGCAGATTCTTAATTCCTATTCCCAAAGGTGCTTAGCAGGGTTTCAGATATCTGTGACATTTAGTAGCAGTGGGGAAGGCAAGTGCCTCTCTTCTGGTTGTGGGAGGAGCAAAGGAAGTGGAACAATTGCCAGAGGTAAGCTGCACGTCTCATGCTGAGACAGAACATGAACACATAGGGCCCCGAGGGTCTAAAACCTCATTCACACACTCAGATGTCTAAAGAGTGACAATATGTTCCAATTTGTCGAGAACAGTCCTGGCTTTTGTCTCATGTCTCAACATAATTATTATTTTAGACTTTCATTCTCAAGAGTGTCTGGTGTGGATGTGACATGGTGCATATGTGAATACGGTCCAGGAGGGCGCTCTGTGTAAGTGAAGCTGGCAAGCGATGTCAGGGGTGCTCAGGAGAGAGCTTGGGAGAAAGTTCCTGCCCATGGCTGACACGTACAGTTGCTGTGAGATCTTTGGATGTTTCAAGAGAAGCTAAAAATAATATTTTCAAAGGTTGGGAGCCATTTCTGTAGGAATACTTTTGTTTTTATTTTAATTAGAAAACAACAACATTGTGTGGATCAAATTTGGCCCAAAGGTGTTAGTCTAAAATGTTTGGTAACATAATAGGGTGAACATTTAAAATTTCAATTGCACACGAACTTTATGGCTACCCTGTATATTGGAAAATTTATTGTGCATTTCAAAACACCTAGAAGAAAAGATTCAGATAGTTCCAAACAAAAGGAAATGATAATTATTTGAGGTGATGGATATCACAATTACCCAGGTTTGATTATTGCATGATGGTATCAAATATCACATGTACCACACAAAGATTGCAGACCCTCTGTAAGTTGACCACCCAAGGGACTATAACAAAATGGTCAACATACAGAGGTGGTCAACATAAGGGACTACACCTATCGTACTGATAGGTACATATAGTGCATGTCCAATCTATAAAAATTAGGTCAGCTTTAGAAGGTAGCCAGCGTAGGAAGGTGGTCAACTATATGGGTTCAACTGTATATACAACTATTATTCATCCATAAAAATTAAAAATAAATTCTAAAAATATTTTTTAAAAAGCTCTTAGATAAAGGGTACTACCTATATCCTGGGTCTTCCAGCCCTGAAGATGTCTTTTTGAACTTAGTCCATTTTATTGGGGAAAAAATAGAATTGGAGACAGGGAAGGTCTACTCTTGACTTTATTATCATTTGTTAGCTGTGTGGTCTTGGAAAAACCATTGGAAGTTCATGTTGTCTCATCTATAACATAAGAATCGAGAGTTAGGTGCCACCTGGATGCCTCTAAGCTGTAAGAGTCTATACTCCTTTCATTCTGAGGTTAGCCCTTGCCTTTGTTCTGTCTAATGCATACTGTTCATCTTTTTTTTTTTTGGCTGGGACTGGTTTTGAACCCATCACCTCTGGCATATGGGACTGGTGCCCTACCCTTTTGAGCCATAGGCACTGCCCTATACTGTTCATCTTGAGTCTCCTAAAGGGGCTAGTTATTTGTATTTTCCATTTATTAAAAAATAAACTTTTTACTTAAACATTAATTTTTAATTCAACCTGGTAATATATTGTTTAGGATATTGTATCCTCATTTATAAGTGAAATATGTTTGTAATTTCCCTTTTATAATAATATATTTTCTCCAATTTTAATATCAGGTATATCTAGATTAATATCACAATTACCAGAATTGATAATGATTTTGAAGTATTAAATGATCAGTAGAATGATTTTGAAGTATTTCTTCTTTTTCTATTGTCTATAAGATTTGGCATGATCTGTTTTTTGAAATTATCTTTTACTTTTATTTATAAATATTAGTTTATTTTTTGAGACTTTGGGGAAAAAAAGAAGTTAACTGATGACTCCATACTGAACCTCAGAGTCAAAGCATTCTATAATAGACATACTCTTATTTGACAATGTGAATGTTACTTTCTTTGCATTATTATTATTGTTATATTGCTTAATGTTTTGAAGCAACAATGACCTGATTTCTTTTCTGAATTTATTTATCTTTGTTCATTCTTTACGAGGTTTTTGTTTCTAGTCTTTATCTTAAACATTGTAATTGTTATAAATTTTAAGCCTTTTTAATTTTGTGAAGGCAAAAAGTAGAAACCTAATAAACACATGTATATGCAAAAAAATGAAATTTGTTCCCTTATTTTAATTCTCTGGCTCCTAATAAATGTGCTATTACTATTGATTACTGATTATTTATAATTTTAGGGCTGAAGAGTACTAAAGTATTATCCTCAAAGCAGGATATATTGATCCAATAATTGACTATCTTTCCCTTACTGTGTATTATTACTACTATTGAAATTATAGATAGGTAAAATTTAAGAAAATAGGTTGGGGTGGCACTGTACCTCAGTGGGTAGGGTGCCGGCCGCATACACCAAGGCTGGCGAGTTTGAACCTGACCCACGCAAGCTAAAACAACAATGGCAACAAAAAAGTAGCCGTTGTTGTGGTGGGTGCCTGTAGTCCCAGCTACTTGGGAGGCTGAGGCAAGAGAATAATTGAGCCCAAGAATTTGAGGTTGCTGTGAGCTGTTACACCATAGCACTCTACTGAGACTCTGTCTCAAAAAAAAAAAGACAGAAAAGAAAAAGAAAATAAGTTGGTTACTGTTAGCAAGTGCAATTATGGGCCTTAAAAAAAAAACTTCTCTACTTTTCTAGTTTCTGAATTTTAAATGTAATTACATTGCTTCAATAATAAAAATATAAAAATCATCATTATAGATAAATATTAATATACAGAAAAAGCACCAGAAAGGATCTACAGCAGATACGCTCATTACCTTATTTTAGAGGAGTGCAGTTCAGGAAATAAGTATGAGTATGCTAACTCGGTTCCCTATATACTTTTGTATTATTTGAAATTTTTATACAGAAAATTTATTCATGCATTATTTATGTACCTAAAATGAATTAATTAAATTTTAAAATGAATTATTTACCTTGTATTTAGAGGAACAGAGTCTTCCTTGATTGTGGATTGCTTTGGTAGTTTCGTGCCACACAGAACCTTAAACACTGACCCAGTTTCTGCATTTTATCATAGACAGACTGGGGAGAGTATGTGACTTGTCCAAATAGCAGAGCATGGTGGAAATCACATTTGGGCTAAAATTCAGCGCTTGTCTAAGTCAAGTCTGCAGCATTTCTGTTTGGCTTTTTAAAATTTCTTTCTGAATTAACATGCATTTGCATTTTAAAATTTTCTATTCCTTTCTGTCCTGAAGTCCTTAAATCTTCTGATGTGAATTTAAAAGATTGGGGGGGGGAAACATCACTTTCCTAACACCTTTGTTATTTAGGAAAGAATATACCTGGTTAAACAGATTTTTATTCTCACCTTTTGGGGTGGGGGAGGAAATATAGACACCAGTTGGATTATTCTTTGAATGTATATTATAATTTACCTCCTTACACAAATTCCACAGATACATGTCTCGGTGTGAAGCAAAACATGCAGGGAGTTTATTGCCTGCCATTCGTTTCCCTGCAAGTCCAAAAGAGTCTGGCTGGAATAACATCCCCCAAGAGTAAACAGCACTTTTTTAAAGCAGTCTGTTTCCTGCAGAAATCTCTCCAAAAAAGTCATCTCTTCTTTCTTCTTTTAAAAGGTACAAAGGAATCTTTCCTAACCTCCCTAATTTTTACCTTCAATGTGGAGCCACAGAAACATTTTACCTGGGTTGTATTCCTTCCCTTTGAGAGTCTGCACTGTCCCCTTAGTCTGAAGCAGGCAGACATCCCCATAGCCAAATCATAACTGCAAAGATTTGAAGAGTAGCAGACATTTTCACATTTTTCCCTTGAAGAGAGATGTTCAAGATCACATTTAACCTCCATCGCAGACATTAGGAGTTTTCTATCTTCAGTTTTTGTGACACCTACTGTTCTTTTGTCTGTAAATACAAATTAGGCTTAGGCTATTGCCTAATGTGTAAGAAAAAAGAAAATTGTACATATTCATAGGCAATTTACAATCTGTTCTGATCTATTTTCCTTGAAAACATCCTCATCCTTCCCCTCAGGCAATCAGCTTTGGCTCATACTCTCCCACCTGTGCCTCCCTGAGAGGAGGAACCCAGGTATTTCACAGGTGAAGGCCTCTCCCCCAATTTCCTGTGGCTACTTCCCTGCTTCCTCTCATTGTTCCTTTCTGTTCGTCCTCGGTCCACCTCCTCCAGATGCCATGTGGAAATTATCTCCACCCTGGCCTTTTCTCATGCCCCTTCATAGGGATGCTTGATTATCTGGTCTGGTGGATTCTTTGCCTGCTCTGTTTAAACTTGTTTTGAGTCTGGGACAGGTGAGTGTGCCTCCACCTCTTTATCCCCTTGTGATTGTCTCTGGCCCCAGGGCAAATGCTTCTCTTCTTTGCAAAGGTTACACCATCCCCTCTGCCCACAATTGCTACCTTTGTCTTCAGAATCTCAGCACCTGAACCATTAGAGCAGGCTGCATACCACACTAATTTTACCTGTGTGGATTAAAGTATTATAATGATCCCACAGGAGTACCCTGTGACCTCCACAGCCAAAGTTCTGTTCTAAGCCATGGTCCAGTGGCGTCAGAATAGTCCTACTTATGAATAGGACGCCAAAGGAATTTACATCCTGTGTTTTTAGGGCTCTACCATCTCTGATTCATATCTGAATCCTTTAGGGAGGACCACATAGCTAGCCCCTGAATGCATATACAGAGTATTCTGATAATTAGAGTTTTTACTCTGTAATTTCAGAGTGGGCTGGAGTCAGCTTATACTAGAGCTAGTTGTTATATTTGAAAGAATTTTGTGAATCAGTTGATATTACGCTGGTAGCTTGAAATTGGTCATGGTGGTTGGGGCGGGAGTATTTACACTGCTGAAATCGGCAAATACCATTCACCAGGGCTTTTCCCCTCTTCTTTATTTTTTTGTCCTGGAGAGCCAGTTGTTAAACATTTGCCAGCATGGCCATAGAGGGCCTCTGATAAAAGCCTGAGTGAAAAGCAAAAACAAAAAGATTCATTTGAAATATGACAGTTCAGATGTCAAAAAATCTTGGCAGACTTGAGGAGCCTTTCCTTCGATTTTTCTTGGTTCTCTTTCTTCCTAATGTCTGTGTCTTCTGCTTCTGACACTGCAGTAACAACAGATACACCACTGAAAATAAAATGACCAGCAACAGGGCTAGAACATCTCCCTCTTTGTTTCCATAGTTTATTTCCCATCTTGCTTCTTGGTCCCAGGGTTTCCATTACAGCCAGGAGTTGGAGTGAACCAGGCTGTCACATTGTATTGGGAGAAAATGATTTCCTTATAACCTGCCTGTGACCCCAATTCTGTAACATACGTCTTGTCACCTCTCTCTTCAGACCTTCCAACGTGTAGTTGACTCATCTCTTCCCTGGCCATTTTCTAGAATTTCCAGAGAAGCCTCTTTATTGCAATTTCATCACAAATTGAGGTTATTTGTGAAGTGGAGGTTGAGTAAGAAAGAATTGAAGGTACTATAACACCAAGAAATAATGTCCCCCAAAGAACTCTGTCGGTGACACAATCAAGACGAGAACCCAGTTCAACTAAAACCTGAACCTAATGCTCTCACTGACATACAGTCATTGTCATTTTGATGCTGTAATGTGTCCTGCTTTAGCTTTTTAAAACTTATGCCAGGTGGTGATTAAAGCCTTACACAAAAGTTCAAGCAAGAACAAAGAAAGGAAGGGAAGAAGAGAGGGAGGAAGGGAGGGAGGGAAGAAAAAAGGAAGGAAATGTATCGCTTCTTACTTGAGTAGTCTTGAATCAGGTTTTCAAGCATCATCAGGAATCTTTTCCTCCATGCTAGAATTGGTTTCCTGCCTCTGTGTGTCCCTTACTTTCAATCGGTCTATCTTCATGTGATGGTAAACCCAGGAACACCAGCTCACATCCTCCAAATTGAGAAAAGTTTATAAAAAGAATAAAAAGGCTCCAGAAGGTTCTACTTGTCTAGCATAGGTGAACTGCCTCACTCTAGTAAGTTGGGGCCAACTCTGGGCCTCCAGGAATATTGGGGAGACTGGAGAAGAAATATTGGATAGGCAAACACAAGAAATGGCTCCCAGGGGGCCTAGGGGAGAAATAATGAAAGTTACATCTCCTGTCTACACTGGTGCACCTACACATAGAGATGGCGTCCAGCGCAGGGAGTCCTGCAATGTCTTCAAGCCTCCTGGAGCATGAGAGGTCAGACTGAACCTTTCAGACAAGAGCCAATTACCACAGTGAACGTATGAATTGGACAGAGGGAAAACTGACACTCCCAGATTCTTAGAAAGTCAACAATCAACAGTACCTTTCTTAATTCTTGGAGTTTTATTTGGAAAATCTTTCCTTCCAAGTATGCATTTATCTTTAAATATCTCACTTTTTTACTTTTAACAATTGTGGTAGAAATGGACAAAACACCAGATAGACTCTAGGCATACAGGGTGAGGAAATGGATCAAGGGTGTCCAACCAATGGCCTGTGGGCCACAGGTGGCCTTGCTTCCTCTTTTCCTGTTGATTAATTTTCATAACAAAAGTAAACACAGTCCCTTATCTGTTATTAATTTTTTAATCCAAGCATGGCTTCTACAATGTCTCAAAAGAAAACAGAACCCCTGAAAAGAAAAATTACAAAAGCAGCAAGATTTTTCAGTAGACAGACGCCTACTTTTTTAGTAAGTAGTAAGGCACTCTGCTTAACTTGTAGGGAATTTGTACAAGTTTTCAAAGATTATAATTTGAAAAGGCATTATATGCAAAAACTTGCTGCCAAGTTCAATGCATATGAAGGATTGTGTTGGAAGGACGAAATAGGAAAACTGAAAAAAGTCTGTCTTCTCAACAAAAAAATTTTTTAATTTATAATTCAGACAGTTTCCATTGTAAAAAGCTAGTAATGTGGTAGCATGTTTAATAGCCAAAAAATCAAAACCATTTACTGATGGTGAGTTTATTAAGCAATGTATGAAAAGCATGGCAGATATAATTTACCCTGAAATAGGGGGATTTTTCTACAGTTAGTTTGTCTCACCAGACAAATTGGAGAAATTGGAAAATCTTCCAAAAGAGTTTTGGAGAGTAAAACTGCTCATTTTAAATTTTATACCTTGGCAATGGAGGACAGCACAATGCTACAATTCAGCTAAACTTGCCATTTTTAATAGCGGTACTGATGATGAATATGATGTTACTGAAGAAACAGCTTCTTTAGTGCCATTAAAAGACACAACTAAATCAAGGAGATTTATACAAAGAAGTAAAGAATATGTTAAAGCAATTTTCTTTGTCCATTGTCAAGATATCTGGTACAATTTCTGCTGGTGCCCCAGTGATGAGAGGTAAAAGAGAGGGACTTGAAAAATTAATAGAAGACAATGAAATTGTCACACAAAACTTAGATCTGAGGAAGTATCATTGCATAGTACATCAAGAAAATTTATGCACAAAAGCTTTAAAAATGGATAACATTATGCAAATTGTCATCAAGACTGAACTTCACTGGGCCTAGGAATTGATTCCTGGCCAATTCTAGGAATCCCTCAAAAGTATTGATACTGACTATGGCGACATTGTTTACTTTTCAGAAATATAAGATAGTTAAACCAAGGCCAAATGTCAAAAA
>NW_003852408.1:11304713-11305006 GCF_000181295.1 Otolemur garnettii | reverse complement strand
AATTTTATGCATCTTGACACATTGGCTAAACATAGTCCTATTAACAGTAAAAAATATGCAGCCTTGCTTTTTGATTTTGTACAAGAATTTGAAAAGAGATCTGAAGATGCCTGGGAAAATAATCAATATTTCTGTACATTTGTGATGCCATTTCCAGTCAACATAAATACGTTACCTGCCAATTTTCAAAATTTTCAAATGGACATCACTGAAACAGATGGCATCTTTGTTATCTCCTAGTCCTAATTTCCATGATTTTTTTTTCTTTCTTTCTTTCTTTTTTTTTTTTTTTT
>NW_003852408.1:11293415-11303931 GCF_000181295.1 Otolemur garnettii | reverse complement strand
GTCAGAGAGAAGAACAGGAGATCAAGATCGCCTGACAGCATAAAACAATCAAATTCTCAATGAAAGATGGCATTAAAGAGATTAGCTCGGTGCTTAATCCTTTTGCAATTGTTTAATACATGGTATCCACAAATTTGCATTTTAACAGAGCTAGGTAAAGTGAAATCCTATATTTCAGTTCCAGGAACTCTTTTCTCAGAACAAGATAGGGCTCCGTTTCAGTACAGCACTATTTTGTTAAGAGGAAGGGTAATGAACATAAATATTTCACGAATACTTTTTCCCAAATAGACATATCACATTTCCATTCAATCTTAGAATTCTTTGAATCTAGGAATTAGTTTCCAATTACCTGTTATCTCCCAACAGAATCCTATGAAATGATGAAATTCTGTTTGCTGTGATTAACTTTCATTTCATTCAAAAATCCAATGTGGACATTTCTTTCAGTCTAAATTGTGTCTAAATTTATTTAAGTTTCACAGCACTGGATGAAAGGGATGTGAGAAGGAAGGATTCAGAATGGGGATCAGATCCACATTAGGTTCCAATTAGCTCCCTGGATATTCATCTTTGGGAGATGTGGCATCCTACAGACCCATGTCTGCTACTTGTGAGGGAATCCCATGCTTCTCCCTATACCCACACCAGGGAAGACAGAATTTTTACTTGCTCAGTGATTTGTAGACTCCTGCAAAATTGCAGTGAAAACTGAAACGAATTCAGCTCAAGTGACTTTTGCACAAGGAGCAATGAACTGAGATCTATTCGTTTCTCTTCTTTTCATCTCACACGTCTGTGTTTACTTAAAGCACCACACAGCTAAGTCACAGAACAGATGAAGCAGAGTGGAGAGCAATGGTTTTCCACCCCACTGAGGTTCTGGTTTAGCAGGTGTTGGGACCTAGGCGTCTGCCTTTGGCCAAGGGCCCTCCCTTCCGTGGTGGTTCTCGTCTAGGCGTGCAGAAATCTCATTTTCAGGAACACTAATAAAGAGGAAAGGCAACAGGGTTTCAAATCAGAAAATTTTGAATTTAAAAAATTCAGGTCTGCCATTTTTTAGCTGGTAGATTTGGATACCTTGCTCGGTATCTGAGGATCGGTTTGTGGGTCTATAAAAGAATTAACAGTAGCGTGTACTTCAGTCATGGCTATGACGGTTAAACCAGATAATATACATCTCGTGCCCAGCATCTCATATACCCTCAATAAACATGTGTCCCCTTTGCAGGGACTTGTAGGAATACATCTTTATGTGCCGTGATGCCAAGAAGACACACACATACACGCCACCTTTCTGGAATTTTTTCCACACTCATCTTACAAATTGATATCCATAGCGTGTCGCTGCTTAGTTTTACTCTTTCACTATTTGCACCACTGTCTGGAAGTTTCTAATGGTTAGCATGGGGGGTTATGTGTCTGGTGGACATAGTGGGTCTTTTCTGTACCACCAGCTTACAAACTTTGGGGAAGCAAGGACTGTTTGCCGTCTGGTCAGAAATGCCTGACACAGTTTTTATCCACAGTGGTCTGCAAATCAAACCTTTCTCTCTCTTCCGATTTCTATCTCTTTCTTTTATATCTGCATATATACACACATGCTTAATAAATATATACTCCATCAATGCATTTGTTGCAATAAATAATCCCAAATTACTAGAGAACTGGGAAACCCTACTCTCAACTCTGACTAAATAAAAACAATGGGATAAGATAATTTTGCCCTAGTTGAACCACCATCTCAGTGAATCTAAAATTTGACTCTTTTATTCTTGAGACTAGAATAGTAAGGACAATGAAAAGTCACAGTGCCTTTGGTATTATACCATTCTTAACATTTTCCGGTTGTCTTTCACAAAGATTTTATGTTGACCATCTAAATAGAGAATCAGTTATCTGATAATTTGATAAGATCATAATAAAAGTTTTGGGTGTCAGTTTAGAATATCCTTGAATGGATTGCTGCAGACAGCCCCCAGAAACAGGGAAACATACACTGGCATATTCTAAAGAAATGAAGCAAAGGAAAATTTTCTTTTTAGTTGCAGTGGTGCTACCTTCTTTGTGGGTTACAAAAATGTAAACAAATATTGCCAACTATCTGTGGCGGTAACTTCACTCTGATTCTCAGCAACCTAAGCTGAGATTTTCTGCTATATCCATAGCACAGAAATAGCCAGAAGCCCTTTAGCCATCTCTATTCAGACTTCTAAGATTGTTCTGCCCGCTTGGGTCAGAAGTTGAAATATATAAACAGTCTTTCTGTGCTTGAACTTGAAAGAAAAATCAGTCATCTGTACATGATCTTTGTTAGAGTAAAATGTAATTTTTCCCCCTGACAATGTGTTTATGGTTGTTAAGTTATCTTGATTGCCAAGAGAAATCTGTTTTGTGTGGCAGGCTTTTCTGACTTAAATGTCAGATGCCAACCCCCCTCCCCCACACCCAGCCATCCTTTCAACTAATTCACAAATTGACTTGACTCTCGGCTAGGTTAAAAAAATAATTTCCTGAAAATTAAAAGTCTGGCATAATACTGCACTAAAAGTCCATTTATCTTGTCTATTTTTATAAAGCTTCACTGCAGCGCTTGGCAAAATGCCCACTTTCAGTAACAAAGGTCCCCAAGGACATTTGGCAAGAGAGACTTTTCTTCTAAGACCCTGAAAATGATCCTGGGCTTCTTAATGTATGATTTTAAAAGCTTACAATTAGGATTTGTAATTGTATCTTGTGTTTGATTTTCAAAAGTAAAGAGCAAATGAAAATACGATGGAGATGAAGTGACAATACCGGGACCATTTCTTTGTCGTGTCTACTTAAGAGCTCCAACTCTTCATGGACTCCATCAGTCAAAGGCTAAGGGAAAGCTCAGGATTTCTATGTTATTATGAAAGATAATGGCCAGAGATTATCTAGATGGGGCCGTGCAATGATTCACTCTTGTTTAATCAACTACGACCTGTATTAAGCTCTATCCTCATCTCAATATAAACCAAACTAATCTTCCCACTTTCCTGCAGGAAACCACGCTGGCACTTGTATATTCAGCTCCCCTGGTATTGAATAAATCCTTCCTTTCTCTTCCCTCCTCCCCCCACCAATCACTTGGGGGGAGGTTTCCAGCATTTCCAATCTAAGACTGATTGGGCTTTCCTGTTGATGTCAGAATGAAGCATTCCATAAGAAATCGGCTTCAAGACTGTTGACTTTACTTGTGGCTCCGAGCTAACCAGATGATTACGCCAAACGTCCCCTTCTTTCATGCCTTCAAAGAGAAACAGTCTGTGAAGAACACTTTGCATGGAATGCTTTGTGAAAAACTGAACATTTGTGTGGAAGAAACTGCAGACACACTTCACCCAATTTGATATGAGGTTTCTCCCCCTTTTTGACCACAGCTCCCCTTCCCAGAGCCCTCTTTTAGCAGGGGATATGCTAACACAAAGCCACTTTGTCAGTCTTGATGACATTTGAATCAATAGTCCTTTTGCCTCAGTGGTTTACCCTCGATGTATTCCCCATAAACCTCACTCATTTCATCAGTGAATTCCTTACATTAAAACTATTGATAGCAAATTCCAATGTGATTATACAATTAGGTCTTTTCTTTTTTGCTTTATTGCATTTGGAATATTGAAAGGGTTTTTTTCTCCTTTATTAAATTAAGTACTTTAGAAGAGTTTGAAACTCTTCTGAGGCATGACCAAAGACACAATTCCATCTGTTTTGTTTTTCTTATTCATGACATAGATGATTTTATTTTAAACAGTGCATGCATTTCACTTTAATTCTTCCTCATGTCTGTCAGAGCACATCATCTGTGATGTGTGCATAGTTAACCAGAGAACTGTGCAAGAAGACTTGGGCAGAAAGTGAAAACAGCTTTGGGGGGATGAAAGTTAGCTAAGAGTGAGGTTAAAGGCTTACGGGGTTGCATTTGTCCATCCTGTAACTGAACAAAAGTTGCAAGGACAGCCTGTTGGTACCTGAAACACTGTGGAAGTTGTTCTCATCCAGTTAGTGAATGTTATGTCCCTTTCTCCTGGACAGGTGTTGAATGTCCCATTGATGGCACAGGATGGCTCGTGTTAGTATTTTGTGGCTGGGATGGAAGCCAGGGACCAAGCAGCTGTGTAAATGGAGCCCTCCTCTGGGCATGCTCTTTGGTCTCTCCTTGTTAGAATTGAGCCGTACCAGCGCAGAAGCTTCCATCTCTGAAGGCTTTGGTCTGCCCTCTTAACATGTTTCTTAAACTGAGATACTCAGACAACTTTCTCACCCCTGCTGCCACACGGAGCAGAGCGGTGTTCAGGTCCACTGGATCTACGAGAGTTTCTTCTTAGAACATCGGTTTTGGGGCAGCACCCGTAGCTCACTGAGCAGGGCACCAGCCACATACACTGAAGCTGGTGGGTTCAAACCCGGCCCAGGCCAGCTAAAACAATAATGACAACTGCAACAACAACAACAAGAACAAGAATAGCCTGATGTTGAAGCAGATGCCTGTATTCCCAGCTACTTGGGAAGCTGAGGCAAAAGGATCTCTTAAGCCCAAGAGTTGGAGGTTGCTGTGAGCTGTGACACCACGGCAGTCTCCCCAGAGTGACAGCTTGAGACTGTCTCAAAAAAAAGAAAAAAAGAACATCAGTTTGCCCAATGGTAAAAAATTTTAAAATAAATTTCATACCAAAGCAAGCCTAAAATAATAAGAATTGTGAAATTCTCAAATGTTCAATAATGGAGGCTTCCAGGTAATATCTCTGCAGTTGTAGGCACCTGGGACTGTATGTTCAGAGCAATTTTTGACTCCTCTCAATTTTGCTAGGATGGAAAAGATTCATGATGTCTATACAGTGCTCTGAATTTTCCTTCAGATCAGCATTTGCTAATATATTTTCAGATATTTAGCTCCCAAATTGTAACAACAGTAAAACTGGCATCACCAAGATGCCATATAGTTGAATTACATTTTGGTTATTTTGGTTATAAACCCCAGCACTTTCTCGCCATTAAATTTCTTTCATGCATTTCTTAAATTAAACCTCCACCCCAATAAAAAGTGATCTTGTGGAAACTTTTTCAAGCCATTATGAGTTCAGGTTTACAGGAGATATATCTGTACATTATAATGTTTATGCAATATTCACCTTATAGAACACAAACCACAAATCCTGGAAAGAGTTTGGGGTTAGTTTTATGATGATGTAACTGATAAAATTCACTAACTTCAAACATTTTGGAAATAGACTACATAGAATCAAGAAGAATTTTTTGCTTTATTTCATTCAGAAAAGGAAAATTTTATTCTTTATTAAAGTTAGTACTTTAGAAGACTTTTCTTCTGGGTCAGACTGAAGACATCATCCCATCTATTTTGTTCATAGGAGGCATATCTGAAAGTTGTAGTATTCATTCAGTACTTATCTTATAAAATACAGAGGAAGAATGCTGGGAACAGTTTGGGATTAGTTTTATAATGCAGTAGCCACTAAGGTTCACTGGGTCAAGCACTTTGAAAAAAACTAGCTTCCCAATCAGTCAGTGTATTGTGATTAAGTCCTGCATACCTGCTTTAAGAGTTTCCCCATCCATTGTCTTTCAATGCACTTATTCTTTTTCTAGCTCTACTTCCAAAATGTGATGTGCATGGAATTAAAAAAGTGAAACGAAGGGGTGGGGGAAGAGGAACAAGGGACTGGGAAGATAAGAAGAGGGGGGCCTGGGTGTGCTCCCAGTTAATGGGCACAATGTTAGGAGATACGGTGCACCTCTTGGGGGTGGGACACAGTTATAAGAGGGACTTTATCTAACAAGTGCAAACATTGTAACCTAATTCTTTGCACCCTCAATTAACATGAAACAATAAAAAGACCCCTCAACTCCTTTTAGCCACCAGGCAGAACACGCAAAAGAATAAAGCTGCTGGCTAAAATATGAGATGCTACCCTGGTTATGTTTTGGTCAATCATGTTATCTCCTGAGTTACACTGCTTGATTTTGCAAGCCCAAATCAAACACATACAATGGCCAAATTTACCCTGTCAGCCTCCAGCATGCAGCCTCCACCTGAAATACTTTCCTCTTTCTTCAAAAGTGGCTTCCTCTTCTTCCTAATGTTTCCTTCAAAACCTACCCTCTTCACAAACGGCTCCCCTATTACATGCACCAGGGCTTATCACAGCAGGCACAACAAGCTCCCACCTACAGCTGAGCAAACAGTACCTGTACAAGCACCAGCTTACGTAACAGGAGACACACTGGACAGAAACAAGTGATGTGTGGCATCTAAGGCATTATTCTCCGTGATGCTTCTTATCTGATCTACCCTCCCTGACACCTGCATCACAACTGCAGTCATCACATGGAGTTCTGTATGAGTATCTTTTATAACAATCTTGGAGGTGATATTCATCTCAGGTTATAAAGATAATAAAAGACATCCTTGAGAGTGAGAACCCACATGATAGGCATGAACTGCAATCAGTTTACTAATTAGTTCCTGCAAGCATAGTCACCAGTATCTATCAAACAATTATGAATGAAAAATATCCCTACTGCAGATATAGACCTCTCTTTATCTTTACCCCATAGAATTTCTAGGGTCTTCGGTGAATATGATTAAAGCAAATTATTCACTCTTAGTTTTCTTTTTCTGTGGCCCTTCGGTGTTTTTTGTGCCCTATACTATCTGCCTTGGGATTCCTGAATTATATTACAGGTAATTCTTTGCTTACCAAGTATTTAAAACTCCCACCTTCATAGCAAAAAAACTGGAAGATATGGGCCTGGGGAGAGACTTTATGAAGAAGACTTCAGTGGCAATTGCAACAACAACAAAAATAAACAAATGGGACTTAATGAAACTGAAAAGCTTCTGTATAGCTAAGGAGACAACAACCAAAGCAAATAGACAACCTACACAATGGAAAAGGATATTTGCATATTTTGAATCAGACAAAAGCTTGATAACTAAGATCAATAGAGAAGTCAAATTAATCCACATGAAAAAAGCCAACAATCCCATATATCCATGGGCAAAAGACATGAACACAACTTTCTCTAAAGAAGACAGACAAATGGCTAGCAAACACATGAAAAAATGTTCATTGTCCCTAATTATTAGAGAAATGCAAACAAATCAAAACCACCCTGAGGTACCATCTAAACCCAGATAGAATGGCCCACATCACAAAATCTCAAAACTGCAGATGCTGGCGTGGATGTGGAGAGAAGGGAACACTGTCACACTGCTGGTGGGACTGCAAACTAATACAACCTTTTTGGAAGGAAGTATGGAGAACCCGCAAAGAACTCAAGCTAGACCTCCCATTTGATCTTGCCATTACTGGGCATCTACCCAGGAAAAAAAATCCTTTTACCATAAGGACACTTGTACTAGACTATTTACTGCAGCTCAATTTACAATCACCAAAGTGTGGAAACAGCCTAAATGCTCACCAACCCAGGAGTGGATTAACAAGCTGTGGTATATGTATATACCATGGAATACTATTCAGCCATTTAAAAAGATGGAGACGTTACAGCCTTTGTATTAACCTGGATGGAAGTGGAACACATTATTCTTAGTAAAGCATCACAAGAATGGAGAAGCATGAATCCTATATATTCAATTTTATTATGAGGACAGTTAATGACCTGGTACACGGTGGGGGGTGGGAGAAGGGGAGAGCAGAGAGAGAAGGAGGAAGGGGGATGAGGGAAAGGAAGGGCAGAGAGAGGGAAGGAGGGAGGGGGTGGGGTCTTGGTGTGTGACACACCTCTTGGGGGCAAGACGCAATTGTAAGAGGGACTTTACCTAACAAATGCAATCAGTGTAAAAAATAAAAAAGAAAACATAAAATAAAAATGAAAGCCCCACCTTAATCTCAAGGCCCAACTGCAGGAACTCTGAGAAGGTGAGCAATAGCCTATAAGCAAAGCAAGCTTCGGGGTACAGCGACAAGGCCGTCCCAGCATGGTCTATAGAACTTGTGCTCGGCGCCTGTGGCTCAAGTGGCTAAGGCGCCAGCCACGTACACCTAAGGTGGTAGGTTCGAATCCCCAGCCCGGCCTGCCAAACAACTATGACAGCTGCAACCAAAAAATAGCCGGGCATTGTGGCAGGCGCCTGTGGTCCCAGCTACTTGGGACGCTGAGGCAGGAGACTTGCTTGAGCCCAGGAGTTGGAGGTTGCTGTGAGCTATGATGCCACAGCACTCTACCCAGGGGGAGAGCTTGATGCTCTGTCTCAAAAAAAAAAAAAAAAAACCTTGTGCAGTCCACGACCTGCCTGCCTATCCATCTAGACCTGCACCTTGGATTTTATGTTAACTGTTTCAAAGGTGCTTTTGAATTTTATATATTTTTTTTCTTAGAGTATTTTATTTTCTTTTTGGTTTATGATAGCTAATTGAATTCATATCAAAACATTATACTTTTAAGGAACTTAAAGTCTAATGAAAAACTAAAATTGCTGTCAATTTATGGAAGTGCTAGAACAAAGGAAGAGTAGGGCTAGATGTAGATCAAGTTTAAGGTGCTGAAATGACCTAGTTTGCCGTGCTATGCTTTACTTTAGTTCCTGAACAACTGTGGGATTGATGAAAAGGAGCCTCACTGTAAGTGTCTGTGCCATCCCAGAGTCAGACTGGAAGCTCCATAATGGCAGGGACACAGGCACTGTCCTATTTGGTTGCCCTCCCCAGGCATAGGGTTGGGTGGAGGACTCACCAACCTGACACTTCTTCCCCCACATTCCAAAATATTCATGAAAAGTTTGCGTCTGTTTTGAATTCTGTGCTTTCATTTATGTTTCTTTTCTGTGATCTATTTTATTCCAAAGAATACAAATATAAAAATCTAGAAAGTTATCATAGTCTCTAGCCTTTCCCTTAAGACAGGTAAAAGTAACATGTTTTCCGACAAAGAAAAAGTAAATTTTTTATGTCACAATTGGACATCTTGACAAATGTAGAGGAATTGTTATGCTGCTCATCTATCCAATTTTTTTCATATCTCCTTCCTTTCACTTAAATTTTCAACATATTCTGATGCCTTAGAATACCCTGAACAGTATCAGATCTCATTAAGGAGATGGAAGCCTTTTGCCAACACAGCATTTTCATCTGTTCCCAACATGAGCAGGTCATGTACACCACCGTTGCGTCAAAGTCTTTCAAAGTAATAAATTAATTGAATTACTGTTTTGTGGTGAATGAAGAACAGCAGAAGCCTCACTGCCACGGCTGCACCTTTCAAGTGAATACTTAAATTTCCTGGGCACGGAAAGGAATTCCCTATAAACTAGACAAATGATCCATCTCTGTGTGATACATCTATTTTTATTATACCTGCAGGTAGACATTGATGTACCCGTTCTTTTTACCCTAAAGCAGAGACATTAATGAACAAGATGAAGTTATAGCTCTCAAAATGGGGTGATTTCTTACCTGAATGATTGTCAGAATCTATGCCAAGTTCAAGGAAGAGAAGAAGGAAACAAAAAGAGAAATGGCACAGACATATTCCAGAAAGCTCTTTTGAAAGCCCCGATTTCTTTGTCTTGTTCCCAGAAATCTTCTACCCCAAGCTATATGGTTTTTGGTTTAATGCACTAAAAAAATTCCTACAAATTATTTTTTTCCTTAAAGGAAGACTTAACAGCTATTCTGAATTTTATATTTAGTTTAAGAGCTGGGCTCCTTATTGTCATTTCAGGAGGAGTTTGACACTTAGGGAAAAAAAAATATTGGCAAAATCATCTCAAAATGAAACAGTGGACATTTTGATAAGAAAACCAGCATGGGTTTGACAAGGATACATCTAGTCTGACGGGGCTGCTATCCTTGTGGGAGTTCTAGTCAGCCAAAGGAAGCCAACGATATCATCAATCTTAAGTTTTAGCAGGGTCTTTGATTCTGCCACACACAACACACACATCAATTAAGTAGAAAAACAAAGTCTGAACTACGCAGTTACGAGGTGAGTGGAAAACCAGCTGGAGAGCCAGACCTGAGAGGGGTTATCCATGGATCAGTGTCAACCTGGGGACACACAACAAATGGTGCCACAGTTTGTCCTGGGTCAGCTCTGACCCTGTGGTCATTTAACATTTCTATCAGTGACCTAAAGGATTCAACAGAGAAAACGTTCTTACTAAGCTCCGAAGGGTAAAGGGGAAGGCCAGATTCATGAGAATAGGCCAATGTGGTCTAAAGCAAAGGAGTAAATTTCCAAAGCAATCAGCTACAACCAAAGTAAACTTTAATGAACATAAGAGTAAAGTACTGAAGAACAAATTTCACTTAATGAAGACGGGACAAGAAAAATTTGGTGTAGGTAAGTCTGGCAGTAGAAGTCATTTAAACTTTCTGCCTCAGATGCCGACTCTTTCATTATAATCAAAGTCTTTCTTTTCTTAAACTTAGCCAAAGATTCCACTGCGGAATACAACTGACTTAGATTTCTGAAATCTTTGGGAAGAAAAGGTAAAAAAAATGTGATGAGATCA
>NW_003852408.1:11290689-11292223 GCF_000181295.1 Otolemur garnettii | reverse complement strand
TAAAACATGGTCAAAGTTGCCCTCTGTAGGAGTTTGAAAAACCTGTCTTCAGCCAGGCACAGTGACTCATACCTGTAATCCTAGCACTCTGGGAGGCTCAGGTGGGTGGATTGCTTGAGTTCAGGAGTTCAAGACCAGACTGAGCATGAGCAAGACAGGTTTCTAAAACAATGGGTGGGTGCCCATGGTCCTAGCTACTCAGGAGACTGAGGCAAGAGTATTTCTTGAGTGTAAGAGTTTGTGATTGCTGTAAGCTATGACGCTATGGCTGTCTACCAATGTCAACAAAGTGAGACTCTATCTCAAAAACAACAACACAAAACCTGTCTTTAAGGTTCTCAAGTGAAATCTGATTTTTATCCAAGGACTTGGATGGTGTGAGGTGTTCTTCTATTCATATAAAGGCAGACTTTTTTAAGCACGGGTGCATTATTAATTTTCTGGATAGACTTTGAGCTTGCCTTTACCTTTTCTAGGAAATTTACCTAGATGCCACACCTAGAGATTAAAACAGTCCTAGTAAAAGGATGATAATGGTATGTTCTCCTAACTTGTGGCTAACACCCAGGTACACACAGAAAATGCTATCTGTAGCCCAGCATTGCCTTTACTTGCTGAATATACCCAAGTTTAGCCAAATACTTTTTTTCATTTAATGCTTAAGTCTATATGTAATTTTCTTTGCACTATCTAGTCTTATAAATGTCAGCTTCTTTGTGTCAAATCCAGGAAGGGCAAGTGAATTTCTAGAGTTTCCTGTTCCATTTTTTCTTCCTGTTAAGCTATAAATAAGTGAGTATTCCCTGGAGTCACTCTTGTCAAAAGTAGTAAGTAAAGTAAGATCTCAGATGAATATGAAAATCAGATTGGGTCTTCCATAAAAATGTGTTCCTATGCTGTATGTATCTGTCTATTAGACCTCTGATAATTCATAAAACATCAAATGAACGACCTTGGACGTGGAATCTCCAGTCATTCCAGCATGTAAACTTGTATAACTGACATAAACTGAAGAGTTTTAATGGGACTTTTACAAGTGCTAATAAATTTCAGTTTTATACCTAGTAGGTTTCTCTCCCTCTCTTTCTCTTTTCCATTTAGATTTCAACCTTCACATTAACCATGTTTTCTCATGATGAGAATCATTTACAATTTCTTGATCCAAACATTCTTTAGCAGTAGAATAATTAGATATCGTGTTACTTTCATTCCTTTTTTTGATTATTAAGTAATCCCAGGTGGCAAGAGAAACAGTACCATGGATGACACAAATATGAGAACGGGGAGATACATTTCAATGTGCTTGAAAGTAAATGATTGTTCAAATAGGCTTCATAGAATTTTCATGAATATAGAAGATATTCGCTTATAAGCGGCCAAGGAAAATATTGAATACATAATTAGGGAGAAATAGCCAAAACATAGTTTTGCCATTGTATACATTTTTATACACTCATGTACATATTTATACTAGAAAGTTTTTGCACAAATAAATATCTGTGTTTATGCCTATAAGTTGCTGAAATGGAGAAGC
>NW_003852408.1:11288608-11289730 GCF_000181295.1 Otolemur garnettii | reverse complement strand
GCTGCTCTTTAGGGATAATTAGAGTACAATGACATCCAGTATTTAAATTTTAGGTGAGAGGCACCACTTAAAAAAATTAAAACACTCATAAATAGAGTGGGGAATTTTTTTTAATGTTGGAAAAAATAAGAGAAATGATTTTAAGATGGTGGATTTCATTAGCCTCAAAGAGACTAAACACACCAAAGAGAGACTGATGAAAAGAAAGGAAATGAAGCAAGATATCCTCTGTAGAAATTGTATTTTCTGTGCAAATAGGACTCTTTTGCATACCTGTACTCATGTACATGATACGAGGCATAAAAAACCCTGTAGGGCAAAAAAATTGGAAGAGAAAACAAATAGAAATACTGAAAGACCTTGAGAAACCCTAGTATTTGTAAAGCAATTATTTAAATAGAAAATATAATTTGTTGTCTTCGGTCCATTCAAACTGCCATAGCAAAATATCATGGACTGGGTAGCTTATAAATTGCCAAAATTCGTTTCTCACAGTACTGGAGGCCGGCCTATCCAAGATTAAGGTGCCAAAGGATTTGGTATTTGGTGAGGGTCTGCTGTCTGATTAAGAGAAGACAGTCTGTGAACTATAGCCTCTTGGTGGAAGGAAAGAGGAGTTTCTCGCAAGGCCTCTTTCATAAGGTCACTAATCTCATTTATGAAGGCTCTGCCCCTATAACCCAATCACCCAAAGATCCTATGTCTTAACCCCATCAGGTTGGGGCTTAGGATTTCAACATATGAATTGGAGGTGGGGGGTGAGGGGCGACACACACTTAGCCAACAGAATCTGTAAGTGATAGAAATGGAAAATATCTTAAAATACAGTAAATAAAATTCATATAAAAGGAACTCTATCTCTTACACAAGAATAAAGGCCTCTCATAAATAACTTTGAGACTTCCTAAGAATAATAATACAAAAAGTTCAATAAAAATGACTATGAAATTAGCCAGTAGGCCACATCTTCAGCATGGATTGAGTTGTACATCTATTAGTGAGCTGAGGCACCAGATATAGTAGATAATCATCTTCAAAAACAGTAGTGCTCACCTTGATGGCCTCAAGATTATTTCAAGAGATCACTTGTTGGGCAGCACCTGTGGCTCAGAGGAGTAGGGC
>NW_003852408.1:11280714-11287535 GCF_000181295.1 Otolemur garnettii | reverse complement strand
CTAGAATTACTTACTATTACCCTAAAATATTTTTTTCCCTTCTGGTATCACTCCCTGACTTGCCAGGCCATAGATAACAGCCTGTGGAGTGGTTGGTGGGGCACACTCAAGCCCAGCTTACCTTTTATTGATTTTTAAAAATTCTTTGTCAACAACAAGTACATCTTGCCTGGAGAGGAACTCCTAAACTTTAATCTATGAAAATCAGTTTTCAGACTCCCTTTGTCCTCAGCTGAATATGCTTGGAAACTTTCTACATGATTAATTATAATGGAAAAATCTTGAATTTTTGGTTTAGAACCTACTTGGCCCATTTCTTTGAACAAATAAATTATATCTGTTTACTGTGGACTTATAATAAGGGTTCATTTTGAATTAAGGTCACCCACATAAAACTGGTGAGTCTAAACATGTCTTCTTGGGGCGGCGCCTATGGTTCAAAGGAGTAGGGCGCCAGCCCCATATGCTGGAAGTGGCGGGTTGAAACCTAGCCCCAGCCAAAAACTGCAAAAAATAATAATGATAATAATAATAATAATAAAGATGTCTTCTTACATATTTTATTTCACCCAGTTTTAATATATATAAACTGTATATACAGTTTTTGTACAAATACACACACATGTATGTGTTTCTAAGTAAACATTTTTATTACTTAACTATAGAATTTTCAGACCCTGTAAGGAAATCTAAAATTTTCCTGCCACCAATTTTGAACATGGAAAACCTTCTTGTATAGAGAGAATCAGATGAGAAATTTGACTCCCATTCACTGAGTTGTGTGTTATATTCAATCATCACTGTTGATAAAAATCCTTTTCTTCTATATAAAATTGTTGTGCTCCTAATAAAAAAATGTATCAAAGATAACCAATACATTTTAACTGTTATGTATAAGGCTTTCTCTAAATGTTTAACTTCTATTAAAATTCCCCTACCTATATAGTATTACACACAGAGAATGACTTTGGGAACACAAATCCTTTTGAAACCAATATGTGTAACTAAATCACATGGTTCGTTGAAAGGTCACAAAGTCCAACTTTTTTTTCTTTTCTTTTTTTTTTTTTTTTAGAGACAGAGTCTCACTTTATTGCCCTCAGTAGAGTGCCATGGCACCACAGCTCACAGCAACCTCCATCTCCTGGTCTTAGGTAATTCTCTTGCCTCAGCCTCCTGAGTATCTGGGACTACAGGTGCCTGCCACAAAGGCCAACTTATTTTATGTTGAATAGACATATTTGGCAAAGCAGATGATTTTGAAAAGAAAATAGATCAGTGGTCTCTTTTAAAATAAGTTCCAGTATAGTCTGGGCCACTTGGTCATTACATGGAGCTGGATAGGTAGCAGGATAAAGTATGTCCTCCAAAAAAAGTCCACATAGGAAATACAACCAAACTACAGGAGATGGTTTTGTCTCAGAGTTAAAAGGGTTGTTTAAAAAGTGCTTGTATTTTAATAAGTAAGTTTACAAAGAATATTTCTCACTCTCTCTTTTAAACACAATCAGTTGATTTAGAAGTTTTCTGTTATTTGACCAGAACTTCAGCCCCAATTTCCACCAAAAACAGATGACAATATGCCACAGATCCATATTTAATTATATCAGGAATACAACACATCCATAAGTTTATCAGAAAAGTAAAGTGTATTGAAATAATATCCACATTTAAAAGAGTGTCAAAAATCAGGGGTTAAAAGACATGAATTTGGATATATGTGGCACTTCTTCTCAAGCATATGGAATGGTAAAAAGGGTTTCGTCTTAGAATCAGATATGTTTTTGAAACTCCAATAGATTCTGAAGACTATTTGCTCAAAAATTAAATGTGGAAAATAAAATCGCCTTATGGAAAATGAAAAATAAAGTATACACACACATATCTTTTTGAAAGTATCCACCACTTACTAATTTCTTTGCCTCCCACTAATTAGTGGAATGAACGTGGGAAAGTCACTTCACTTTAATAAGCCTCCATTTTCTTATCTGAAACAAGAGCAGTTGGAGGGTGTGATATCTAACATTGTATCGTTCTTAGGAGAGAGAAAATTCTCTGAAAACAAAGTACATGAAATAGAACAAAATTTCTGCCCGCCCCAATGAATGAATATCTGTTGCTTTTCTTTTTTAACATCAGAAGCTGGTGACCTTCTTCTAATCTCCGTTCATCTGGAATCTTATTTTTCCCCTCACTTTAAGATTGATTTACAATCAAAACCAGATGGTTCGAGGCCACCCATTTTCATATCCAGAACTGATTCCCTAATTAACAAATCTTCAGCAAAAAGACCTTAATGTGGATTGCAAATACTTGCAGAAAGCATGATTATACATATTAAATATAAAGAACATATAAGCATATATTTGTGTATAAAGTTGGGCTATATTTACACAAAGTAAGCATTTCTATTTAAATGTCACTAGATAACGTTGGCTACGGGACACTGGTATAACAAGACTCTGTATGGAATAATAACAATGCCTTGAGCTTATCCTAGCTTGTCACTTGATCTCTTTGACCTTCTTCAAATGACTTGACCTCTGGGAGTCTTCATTTCCTCATCTTTTAGATGGAGCTCTTAAATTAAGTGAGGTCTTGGGTCTCACTCAGCTTTAAATGTTATTATCTCTGCTAAACGTGGATGTGCAGATCATGAAATCATACTCAAATATAGAGAAACCTGCCCTATAATTTTCAGTCAGTTAAGAGTCATTATAGACTATCAACTTGTGTAAAAGTTCCAGAATACGTAATGTTTAGTTTTAATACAACTGAACTTTATTGTTACAACCAGACCACAGGTGTTGGTCTGGAGTTCACCAATGTAAATTTTTAGTGCTTAATGCCTGGTTTCTCCCTGTCAGACTTGGTAATAAAAAAACATACTTCTATTTTTCTTTGTCCTGTCCCTTCTTTCTCTTCCACACTTAAAGAATATATGGGGAAAATGTCGTTTACAATTAGGAGTAGTATTTGTGCTGGAAAATGCAATCTGCAGAAGACAAGGAATGAATGTGAAGTAACATTGGTAAGATCCTATTATGTGCCAGACATGGTTTGCACAGTAGGCATTTAACACATGTTATCATAATTACAAGTTAATTAATATGAATTATTAATGACTACAACTTTGTAGGGAAACCTACTACTAGTCTCCCATCACCATAGAAGAGGAAATGACTACTAAAAGAAAATTCAGAACTTGCAAAAGGCCATGTGGCCAGTAGGTGAGAGAAAAATAACATGAATCCCATCTGTCAAATTCTTTTCACAAGATCATTCTGTCCCAGAAACAAAGCTATTAGCAACCTCATAAATTAAACTGGTACTACCAAAACAAGAGTCGTGAGCCTTGTGGTCAGTCACTTGGCATTAAGCGAAATGCTTTTTCATTTCAGGCGCTGTACTAGGCACTGAAAATATGAAAATTGTCCCTACCTCTGTGAGCCCTTCATTTCTGGGTGATAGGACTGAAAGTGATTCTGGTTTTCTCCTAGTGTAGTTTTCTCATTTTAAAAATAGTCAATAACATACATATAATATCTTTTATCATCAGGAAAAAGTATTTTAAAGTAGTCTTTTATCTTTGACAGTTGTGCATAGGACAGATATTGATTTTATTTCACCATGTCTGAGTTAGGCTATCGTTAGCAGAAGCTATGTATTCTTTCAGGAAATTATTTTGAGTTTATTTGAGATAGACATTTTCAGTGTTTATTTCAATGTGATGACCAATACAAGGCATAAATTAAAAAGGGTTTGTATTTAAATATTTTTAAATGAATGCTTAATGAAAAATACTCATGTTTGTGCTTCTTATGTATTATAGCCAAACAAGCTCAATAGCCACTCACTGCCCAATGCCATGATCCTCACCTTACCTTCTCCTACGTCTTTACATTTTTAGGTTCTTACTTGATTGAACTAATTCATAGAGCTAGTCATTCCGAAACATATCCTAAACTTGCTCCAAAAAATAATTCTTTATTGAATCCATCATCTGTGCTCTGTGTTCTAGTGATATTTTCTTTTCATTCTTAACACAGTGCACTTCGATAATGTTTTATGTATTGGACTTTTCTTTTAAGTTATGAGCTTTTTAAGGACAGAGCTTAGTCATGTTTCAATCACATGTTTTGTATTTTTTTTTAGAGAGAGTCTCACTCTTTCACCCTCAGTAAAGTGCCATGACATCACAGCTCACAGCAACCTCCAACTCCTGGGCTTAGGTGATTCTCTTGACTCAGCCTCCTGAGTAGCTGGGACTATAGGCACCTGCCACAACACCCAACTATTTTTTGTTGCAGTTTGGCTGGGGCTGAGTTTGAACCCACCACCCTCGGTAAATGGGGCCAGCGCCCTACTCACTGAGCCACAGGTGCTGCCCCATGTTTTGTATTTTTTAATGGAATAAATGCAAATGAATATTTGTAACAGTCAAGTAGTACTACCTGGATTATAATGAAAAACCATAGTCTTCAGTACAACTCTCAAATCTTTTTTCGAGGCAGGCAACAAATTCAGCCCTCCCAGGGATTTTTCTTTCCTGTATTGCTTTTATATTTCTTGATAATGCATTTTTACTGCCATTTTTTGATTTATCAATTTCAGACATTGGTTTCCTATACGAAAGCCCAGATGTACCATTCAGCCAATCCAGGTCTGACTTTCTTCTCTTTATCTTCTCATATTTTATCACACATTTTTTTGTTGAATTAAAATTGTCTTAATCTTTTTTATATCTATGTAAATGTTGATTATTTCTCAGTAAAATGGCACACTATGATTACATTCCCTTTTTAATAACTTTTTAAAAAAATTTTGAGAATAATTGTGTCCTTTAAAAAATGCTTGGTTTTTAGGTAGCTATCATTAATTTCTCCCAAAGATTATAATTCAGTTTAAAACTCCTCTTAATGTTATTTTCCATGTGGTTCAAATACATACAGTATGATCTAAGTGTTTGTTTTGTTTCTGTGAGTTTTTTCCCACCCGGAAATTCTCTGATGCCTTTCTATAATCTATGATTGCTCTCAAAGTTTGGCACAAACTAGCCCAGCATTTCACTTAGATTCTCTTTCTTGTTTATTCCTGTTTGCTACTCCTCGTTTTGTTCAGCTCTCTTCATTTATAGTATGTTAGAGCGTATCATTTGGTCACTTTCTGAAAAAAAAAAAAGTGTACGGTAGGAGAGTTTTAAAGGCGTTGAATCTCCGAAAATATCTTCATTCACGCCACTCATTTTATTAATATTTTTGTTGGGTCTAGAATTGTGTAATAGGTTGAATATCACCTAGAATTTTAAGGCAATGTTCCAGGTCTCTACCTTTTGATGCTGCTCTGGAGGGTCAGTGCTACTCTTATCCTCATTCTTTCTCGTCTAATCTTTTCTGCCCACTCCCCCATCTAGAAGTCTTCTGATCCAATCCTTGCCTTTGGTGTTCTAAACAGCACATAAAGTTGTATTTTGTTACACGTTCTTCTCATTTATTGAGCTGGGCTGACAGTGAGTTCTTTCAATCTACGGATATAATTTTCAATTCCAGAGAATAAACTTTCTTGCATTATTTTTATTGATCTTTTTTACTTGCATAACTTCTAAAATAATTTTCCCCTTCCCCCCATTTCATGTACTCCCTCTAAACTTACTCTTCCTTGGACACTGAGCCCACTAAATGAACACTCTGATTTTCTTATCTTTCCTTCTCCACTTAAGAGTGTTTTCTGCTACTTTTAAATGATTGGTTTTCCAAGTCTTCTATGGAATAATTTTTATTGTATGTTGTCAATTTTTTGTTATATTTCTCAGAGCTCTTTCTTCTTTAACTCTCACATATTATAGGATCCTTTCCTTGTTTTGTTGCTAGACTATATTCTCCTATTTCTCTGAGAATGGTGAATACAATTGAGTCCCTTGGTCATTGGAAATTTCCTTTTCATCTTTGCCTGGACTCTGATTCTTCTGTGTTTTCTTTTCTTATTTTGGCCTCTAACTTTTATGTTGGAAGTTTTTCTTAAAAGTTATTGAGGCACTAAAAAGCTGGGTATAAACTGAGAACAGGAGGGGTTTCCAGGTGCAAAGGGTCTTGACTATTTTGTTATGAGATTCCCAAATGTTAATACTCATTCTTTTTTTTTCCTCTCCAGAGCATTGGTTTCTTCAGAGATATATGCCTGGTTTCTTGAAACTTGGGGGCAAAAAGAGGTCATAGGTCTCACCATTCAATGTGTTTTTGGAATATAGTGATGTGAGGGTCTCTATGAAGCAAAAAGGTTCTCTATTTAATGCTCAAGCCCATGTAGGGGAGAATGTGGACAAAACGGTCTTCTAGGGCCTCCCTCCTGGAGAATCGCTGTGTGCTCTAGTCTAAGAAAGGCTGCCTGCCTTCATCTAAATGAAAAGTTCTGTGACCAAAGTTCCCTTTATCCTTTCTTTTTTCCTCTTTTTCTTGTTAAGGAGGAAGAAAAAGAAGGACATCCAGGATTGTATACCTCACAGGTAGGACAGTACGTACAATTGTATTTCACCTTGTGACATTGCATGACCATGAAACACATCTTAAAAAATAACTATCTAGGTCACAGCTGTTAAATAAAAATATAATGCCAGCCACAAATATGTGCCTGAGAACTAATTTAAAAGTTTTTTCTCACTACATTTAAAAAAAAGAGAAGTGGGAAAAATTAATTTAATATTATATTTTATTAAACCCAATGTAGCAAAAGTATTGTTTCAATATGCAATCAACATGGAAATTATTGTATTAAGTTTTGAACTCCAGTGTGTATTTTACTCTTATAGCTTATCTCTTTTTTTT
>NW_003852408.1:11228259-11280408 GCF_000181295.1 Otolemur garnettii | reverse complement strand
CTAGCCACTTATAGCCTAACTTAACTTAGATTAACCACATTCCAAGTGTTCAGAAGCCAGGAGCAATTAGTAGCTGCCATATTAGATAGCAAATATTTAAACAAAGATCTTGACTTAGTGGCTAGTGTACATGGTGTCTACCCACATATAAAGTTGTGTGTGTGTGCTTGGGAGAGTTAATATGGCTTTGTCTTGCAGACATTTTTTTTTTTTAAGACAGAGTCTCACTCTGTTACCCTTGGTAGAGTGCTGTGGTGTCACACCTCACAGCAACCTCAAACTCTTGGGCGCAAGTGATACCCTTGTCTCAGCATTTCAAGTGACTAGGACTACAGGCACCTGCCATAATGCTAGTTTTTCTATTTTTAGTAGAGATGGGGTCTTGCTCTTGCTCAGGGTGGTCTTGATCTCCTAAGCCAAAGCCATCTACCTGCCTCAGCCTCCTAGAGTGCTAGGATTACAGGTGTGAGCCACCATGTCCAGCCTATTAAAAAATGTTTAAATAGGGGACCACACATAAATAATTCCAGATTTCTAGATGTTCTTAAAAATTGGGAGGTTTCTCTTAATGGACACAATGTGTGCAGGCTACAACTACGAGAGGAACTCTACCTAACACATGCAGGTATTTTAACCTAGTTATTTGGTATCCTCACATTAGTCTGAAAGAAAAAAAAAGGGAGGTTCACAACATTCGGCCGTTTGGCAACATTCTGCGTTTGGTGTCTCATAATCAGCTAAAGCTCAGTGATGGCTGCTCCTGCCCAGCTGGTCACATTCATTTACAGACCATTTCATACACTAAGGTTACCTGCCTGGTCCTCACAGCGACTTACAACTCCAAATCTAAGCCAACCCTTTTTTCTTACAGATAATAAAACTGAGTTCCAGACAGTTGAAGTCACTTTTCATGCACGCTACAGACGGTGACAGAGCTAAAACCAAAATTTGGGCCATGATAATGATTTCTAGGGATGCCACATGACTTTCCTAGGCTCAAACATAAAGTTTTCCCACTTTAATTAGCTTATTTCTTCTTTTTTTGTTCACAGATATATAGAAGAATTGCTCAGAATCTTTCCTCTAAAAGCAGCTCACATACAGTCCTCACAGATGTTCAGTTTCTAGCTAATCTTAGCTCCTCTTACTGTGATAAAAACAAACTTGACTTTTGAACAATGAGAAAAGTGTATTGTTTTGGAACTTTTGAAAATGTGCCTCTTTACTAGTCTTGGTATGGTCCATTTATAATAAAACAACTTTAAAAAAAACTTCATTTACAGATTTTTCATTTTAAAAGAAACTAAATGAAATCTTTAATTGCAGCATAACTAAAACCAAATCTGGAAAAATTACTTTCCTTGCCATTCTCCTCAACTGACCTTAGATTGGCATTAACTATTCCTGATTTTGTATGTGAATCCAGACTAAAGCAGGACATACGTAATTCAATTTATATAAATTTCAAAAACATGTGAAACTTAACTGATGGAAATAGAAGTCAGAATTGTGGCTACCCCCTGGAGGGGAAGAGGTACATTAATCTGGAAAACACGTATGGAACCTTCTAGACTTCATGTTTTAGTGTTTGATGGAAATAGTGTTACACAGAAATAATTATATACACACATATGAGCAAAAAGTATCACTTGAGATTACTGTAGCTCTATACATTATCATGTATGTGTTATACCTCAATTTAAAAAAGAAGAAGATAGTGGCTTTTTTTATTGATTCACAGGTTTGTTTTAACTTCCAACTGAGATACATAAAACTTTATATACTGAGTAAAGTTTAGTAAATAAAGTTATAAGCAACAGAGTGCTGAGAATCCGAGGACTCCAAAAAATAGAAGAGAGACCCAAATACAGAGCTGCTCGCACGCTAATGGCAGTTGCTCTGCCAAAGAAGCGATACACAATAATCAGAACTTACACGTGCTAAAATATACAATCCTCCAGTTTGGGATATTTTCAAATCAAATTTTACATCTGCCTGCGCCCCAGGACATTCAGACAGTGACTGATGCCAGTAAGCCTAATGTGTGACGAATATAGGCAAATTGCATTTTTTCTGGTTCATTTATTTTGTTTAAATTGTGTTAAGTACTTATATAATTAGTTTAAACATGCTCAAAGCCAAACAAAAGTAAAAATATTGCGAGGGAAAAGAGAAAATGTGTTCGCTTTTATTCTTAAACCAGCGGTGTAGTGCACGGACTTTAGGGTGATTGCCCGTTGGAATTGCTTTTTCTGGAATGAGTGAGAACCATATCCTTGTTCCTCTGCCACCACACATACTTAGCCGACACTGGAATGTCTCTCGCGGTGTATTTGTGGGTTTATATCATGTCATTTCTACTAGAACTGTAATCATTAATTGCTTAAGAGTTCATTCAGTTTAAAATATTTTCCATCAAAAGCCACTCTGAAATAAATACTTAGAATAAAATGGGAAGTAGTGTGGGGTTTCTAAAGTGTAGCTTTTAAAACTCAAAAGTTAACTGTTTCGTATCTGAAAACATAAATGGTGCCTATTTCTAATCATCTCACATGGTAGATTCTTTTTAATCTATGAACACAAAATAATTTCTTGATCCCATACTCTTTCATTCATGTTGGTTTATAGAGCTCAAAAAAAAAAAAAATTAAAAAGACATTAAGACAGAAAGGTCTCACAGTCTTTGGCAGCTAATTCAGAAACTTCCTTAAAACAAACCTGCAGTGGATAGATTCAAGTTGGAAATTGCTTTTAAGCAATTTTTTCTTTTTCTGGTGATGTTTCAACAGTGTAGAATCAACAATTTTTTCATGTTGTATGAGGAGGTAAAAAAGATAACATTTTTAGATAAATTTCACTCTTTACATAGAAGTCTTTAAATATTAAAATTTTATTTTCTTTACTCTTGCAGGAAGTAATGAATTATTGCCCTCTGATACAGGGAAATCAATAATTGAGGAAAGCTAGCTCTCCAGTCCCTTGGTAATGGATCTCCTGGTATTCAGTAGCCGCCTGTAGAAATGGGGTGTTTGCTTTTTAAACTTTATTTACAGATTTTGCCAATGAGGATGTATCCCGTGAACTATAATTATGGATTTCCAGCTGTTACCAGAAATCTTGGTATGCACTGCTTTGGAGCCCAAAGCATGTTTAAAAATCAGATACTGGTAAGCCTAAAATAATATCAACTGTTAGCGATCAGTAAACCTACTGAGCAAAGGCTGCTGATTCATGAAGAACCTAGAATTACAGGGGTGAAATGTTCTTAATAAGCCTTCCCATTTTTTGCTCCACTTCAGGCTTGAGTCAACTATATTTAATTGAGCCTAAATGCAGGAGACATTCTGTCTTTTAAAGACCAACCATTACAGCAATTCAGCACCTCCCTTCAGAAACATACTATGAAGCTTCGCCACCCTCCTTTGCAGAATATTTTTTTCCTTATTTGTAATCAAAAACCTTCTGGTTGCTGTTGAAATTTGAGCTGAGCCTGTAATTTTTCTACTTTTTGAAAGGAAGTAGAATATTTTCTGGTCTTGTATGTCATAGGCTGGAACTCCAACCCCTAAGACAGAGAAGCCATCAGAGGGCTGGAAGAGGGTGGTGCTGATTACTCTGCCCCCCACACTCACACAAACAGGCACAGTCACTTTCTTTTTCCATCTTTTTCTAGGTGTGCTTACATAATTTTTTTATTTCACCATTATTTTATTTTACTTTATTCTCCAAAAATAAATGAATGAGCTCTCCCTAATTCTTGATTTAGGAACGAAAGACTAGTAAAAATTAAACTGAAATTGTCCAGGCAGCTGATAATGTAGTCTCTTTGATTGACGACATAAGTGACAATCAGCTTATGAAGTGGCCTGGCCAGGAAGCTGTCCGGAGCTCTGTAACGAGGACAGAAGTAAAGACAACCGAATTCCCCGATCCTGGCCTGAGCACAGTGGCAGACCATTTCCAGTTGGATTTAGTCCTGAGCCTATGTGTGAAATACCAAAGTTTTTAAAATGCTGTGTCCTGCTTCAGGTCAGGGTTGGTGCTGAGAATGAATGGTACAATAAGCTTGTTCGCATGAACGCTATGGTTACTATATGAAAAGGGAGAGGAGGGTTAAGTCCATAAACCAGGCCAGACCTGAAGAACTTCTATTTGCCAGTAGCAAAAGTATTATTAAATATCCAATGAGAATGTCATATAAACTATAGCAACTCAGTGGAGTATTTTGTAGTCAAAGTCATGACTCTGAATAAACAGCAACATGAAAGTATATGGTGATATTAAGCTTTTTAGTTGGCTAGGGCTGCTGTAACAAAATGCCACAGACTGGATGGCTTAAACAATAAATACTTATTTTCTCACAGTTTAGAGTCTGGAAGTCCAAGGGCTGGTTTCTTCTTAGTTTGTAGATGACTAATGTTCTTCTTCTTGTGTCTTTATGTAATCTTTTCTCTGTGTGAATGCATCACTGGTAGTATCTCCAAATACTTTGTGCGTCCAAATTTCCTCTTATTATAAGAACATCAATCAGACTGGGCCTCCCCCAACGGCCTCATCTTAACTTCATTTCCTCTTTAAAGGCCCTATCTCCAAATAATTATATTCTAAAGTACTAGGAGTTAAGAATTCAACACATGAATGAGGGTAGGGGGACAAAATCCAGCCTGTCATATAAGCAATAGGAAAAGAATGTTTTAAAATCAGATTAAGATGACCCGGGCTCAGGCATACATCACTGGACAAAGTTTCTTATAAATTAACTTCTTCAAATCTTGCAGGAATATCAGCCACCATTTGAAAATAAGAAAAAAGAGACTCAGAGAATAAAATAATTTTCCAGAAGACTCACAGTTACAAATATAGGAACTAGGATTTAAAGCTGAGTATAATTTGAAAATTTATATTCTTTCCACCATGCTAAATTGACTCTCATGCTGACAGACTTATAATAAATTTGATTGTTATATGATTTTTCAAATTATGTACCATTATAGTGTTATTTTGCAAACAAATAAAAGAGAGATAAACAAATAGAAAATTCGAAAATTTAATATGCGGCAAGACACTTCACTAAGTGTCAGGCAGGATCATAGTAGATTGTTCTGTTGATAAGCTATAATCCTTCTTTTTAAGGGGAGGGGAAATTTGTATGTGCAAATGAATAAACAGCTACAAGTTCGAGAAATAGATAACTATTTTCTTATTTATATTAATTTTTTTGTAAAATCATCCAGAATTTCTCTGTACTGTATATTGATATGCATTCATTCGTTCATTTACTTAATATTTATCAAGACTCTACCCTGCCTGATGCACCAGGATATAGCCATGAATTAAGGAAAAATGATTGCTTATAGCTTCTAAGCTGGAGAGCGTTTGCAAAAGTGAGATCCTGAGACTATACCCATAACATCTATTTGAAATGCCTTTCTAAAAACACTTATTTGTGGGCTCTATTCAGACCCATTAAATCAACTATCTGAAGCTGGGAATATCTGTTTTGAAGAGCTTACCATCTAAAATTTATGATCTACTAGCCTGTAGGGAGATTCAATAAATGTGATGGGTCTTAGAGTACCTATCCACTGCTATTTAACAATTTACTCCAAAATTAAGAAGCTTAAAACAAATATTTGTGATCTGATGGCTCTATGGGTTAGGATTTAGGCAGTTTACCTGGGTGCCTCTGTGTTAAGGTTTTCTACAAGCTTTTCTCTTGCTTGTGAGCGAGCGAGAGAGAGAGAGAGAGAGAGAGAGGCGAGAGGAAAGACAGAGCCTCTGGGCACTGTTGGAAGGGTCACCCACCCCATTAATGGAGGAAGTCACCAGGTCTGGCCCAAAGCCAAGGGGAGGGACACACAAGGTCATCATACTGGGAGGCAGGGATGACAGGGAGCCAGGCTGGAGGTGCCCCCCACGGGTCCTCTCCCCAGACTTAGATGAGCAGCAGATAGCATCAAAGCTCAGACCTAGGTGAGTAACCAACATGGGAGGAAAGGGAGAGCCCCAGGACGGTTCCGAGGATGCAGGGAAGCCCTAGCACAGCTCAGAGGCTGGAGAGGAGGCCGCACGTTTAGAGAAAACTCATTGTCTTTCAGACGTCTGAGATAGGTTCAAATGCACAGTATTTGTTTTTATTTCTAGAAAAAAGTGGGTTAGATTCTAAATTTACCAAAGTCCTTTATGAAATTTAAACCTGCTTTGTATAGGTTTTTGAGTTATATGATTGAATTATACATTTTTATTAACATAAACTAAAATTCAACAATTAAAATACAGGGTACATATAAAGTTCACGTGCAATTTAAAGCAGTTTAACATAGTCAATTACACATGAACCTGGTAAACTGGGTTGTTTTCTTCCAGTGTGTTTTTGCTGTGGTGGAAGATACTCACTCACAGTGAATCTTGTTTTCTTTGTTCCATTTCAGCCTTAATTCTCTATCATGCAAACATGGTCCAGGTGTAGGCCACACATTAAAGAAGAAAAAGAAGAAAGAAGGAAAGAAGGGAAGTGAGAAAAACAACAAAAGGAAGGAAGGAAAAGAAAGGAAAGAAAAATGGAAAGAACAATTACTTTGGACTTTGTGTTGCTGACAGAAAAAATTCTTCTCAGTAGAAGCCTAATGCTAATTTAAGGGACAAGTGGATTGGTATAAATTTATTTGAATTTTTCAATTTGTATCATATAACCCAAATTTTTTTTTGGTTTTATTTTTATTTATTTATTTTTATTTCTTATAGCATAACTGTGTACATTAATGCAATCATGGGGTACAGTGTTCTGTTTTCATATACATTTTGAAATACTCTCATCAAACTGGTTAACATAACCTTCATGTCATTTTATTAGTTATTGAGTTAAAACATTAATACTCTGCTTTTTGAAAGATTCACTTGTACCCTTGTAAGATAAACCACAGAGGTGACCCCACCAATGACCCTTCCTCCCCATCCACCCTCCTCACCTTCCCCTCCCACCCCCTTCCCATATTCTAAGGCTATAATTAGGTTATGACATTCCTATAAAAGCTATGAATTAGTTTCAAAGTAGGGCTTTGTACATTGAATACTTTTTGTTCCATTCTTGAGATACTTTGCTAAGAAGAACATTTTCCAATTCCATCCATATAAACATGAAGGAGGTAAAGTCTCCATCCTTCTTTAGGGCTACATAGTATTCCATGGTGTACATGTACCACAATTTATTGATCCATTCGTGGGTCGATGGGCATTTGGGCTTCTTCCATGACCTAGCAATTATGAATTGGGCTGCAATAAACATTCTGATACAAATATCTTTGATGTAATTCGATTTTTGGTCTTCTGGATATATACTTAATAAAGGAATTGCAGGATCAAATGGCAGGTCTATTTTTAGTTCTCTCAGTGTTCTCTAGATGTCTTTCCAAAAGGAATGAATTAATTTGCATTCCCACCAGCAGTGTAGAAGTGTTCTCCACATCCACGCCAACATCTCTGGTTTTGGGATTTTGTGATATGGGCTAATCTTACTGGGGTTAGGTGGTACCTCAAAGTAGTTTTGATTTGCATTTCTCTGATGATTAAGGATAGAGAGCATTTTTTCATATATCTGTAGGCCATGCGCCACTCTTCTTTAGAGAAATTTCTATTCAAGTTCCTTGCCCACCCTGAGATGGGATCGCTTGTTTTTTTCTTGCTAATATGTTTGAGTTCTCTGTGGATTCTGGTTATTAAACCTTTGTAGAAGACATAACCAGCAAATATCTTCTCAAATTCTGAGGGCTGTCTACCCACTTTATTTACTGTGTTCTTGGCTGTGCAGAAACTTTTAAGTTTGATCAAGTCCCAAAAGTGTATTTTTGACATTGCTTCAATTGCCCGAGGGGTCCTCCTCACAAAATTTTCACCCAGGCCAATTTCTTTCAAGTGTTTTCCCTACACTTTCTTCTAGTATTTTCATAGTTTCATGTCTTAAGTTTAAATCTTTAATCCAGTGAGAGTCTATCTTAGTTAATGGTGAAAGGTGTGGGTCTAGTTTCAGTCTTCTACAGGTCACCATCCAGTTAGCCCAGCACCATTTGTTAAATAGGGAATCTTTTCGCCACTCAATATTTTTAATTGGCTTATCAAAGATCAGATAATGGTAGGTAGCTGGATTCATCTCTTGTATAACCCAAATTTAAAGTGAGGAATTGTGGTATCCTAGAAAATGCTCTGACCTCAGCATTGGGGAGAATATGGTTTTGCCCATCTTGGTTTAGCCACTAGCGTGATGAGTGAGCGGGGATAGTTCAGTGAACTTCCAGGGCCTGCGTCCGTATCTAGTACATAAAAAGTTGGAGTGAGACCAGTGTGGTTCTCACAGTGCGGCCATCAGAACAGCACATATCACATAGAAACTTATTAGAAATGTCTGGAGCTCCACCCAAGAACTACTGAATCAGAAACTCCAAAAGAGGGGGTAAGTTTAGCTATTTTAACAAGCAATCCAGTTTATTCTGATGCATGCATAAATTTAAAAGCCACCGAACAAGATAATCTCACGTCCTTTCAAACCCAAAATCTGTAAGATTCTGAAAATTCTAGGGAGTAGCAAAAAATAAGAGAAATGGTTAAATTTTCCAATGAAAAATTAATATTGTTCTGCACTACCTACATAAAGTAGAAGCTATCACATAATTTTCTATCACAACATTGTTAGGAGAAACAGACCAATGGAAACTATATTTAAGCCCCTGTATTGTATAGACAAGTGGAACGAGGCCTAGGTAGATTCTACTCCTAGGTAGATTCTACCCCTGTTACTGTGTAGGGTCACACAGTAGTCCTGATTCAGGGTCCAGGTATCCTGATTCCTGGATTAGTATGTCTTCTCCTAACAGGATATTACTACCTCTGTTCCAATGTGCTTGGATTTGGTTACCACATTTTGCCCAAATATATTTCTTCAATGCAGAATCCAAGCGTTATCTGTCTGTAAGTATACTGAGTCCTTTTCACCTATAATATCAGTGGTCATTTTTGAAGGCTGTATCACTATAAAAACAAATATATAAGTTATCTTGAGAAACAGAGATGTATGCGAGTTACAGTGAATGATTTTCTGTGAAGCTCCTAAGCTTTGTAATTCTATTTTGGCTGGATGCCTACAACTAAAGTTTCCTGAAGTTTCCATTCAAACTTTCATCTATAAAATTAATAATGCCATTAAAATAAAGGGGCACAGGCATTAACTGTTCAGTAATTACTGACTATTAGATCATTCATGGTACTTGAAAACCATCATCCTCTCAAAAGATATACCAGCTAATGGCCTAATTTTCTTCTAACTTTTATCAATTAGTATTACAAATATTACAAATGTAATAAACAGACATCTATTTTGTGAGTCTTGAGGAAGTCTTAGGCCAAAATAAATTTGCTAATGCCTTCTATAAATTGAAAAGGATATTAACCAGACACTCATGGCCATGTGTCCACATTTGTGAACCTGTATCCTTGGTCATAGGCTCTTTCTAAGGGTTCAGGACTGCTGCTGTATACCACTTCCCTTAATTTGAAATTAGGAAAAAAAATTTCATAAATAGAAATACATGTGGTCTAATATAGCACTGGCCACACAAAGCCTTAAAACATCATATGTAGGAGAAAAATACTTTATTTATAGCATCATCACCCTATTTAAAAATATTCTTTAAAATATAATTTCTTTGATCTTTAACTTCTTATATTTTTAGACATGGCTATTTCTTATCACTTAAGTCCTCTTCTATTTTTCTTCCTAGGTCACGGCTTGGAATGTGTTGGCATGTGTAAAAAGAAGACGTGGCTGATCTCGGGGTTACTAGGCCACCAAGTGAGATCAGCCTCTGTAGCATGTAGGAGAGGACAGAGGTGGCCTGGATTAGACATCATGAGGGTCATGTGGCTTTGATCCTGGCTTTTAGTTCCACCGATAACTTGTGTAGGCCCTGGCCTAAAGCATTTAAGTTCCCTGGGCTTTGGTATCTTCATCTATAATTCCTTTTAGCTCTGACATGTCATTAATTTTATCCATTTGGCCTAGAAGCAAAGTTGGAGTCCAAAGGCTTTTTCAGGAAGCTTCACAGACTTCCTCGGAGAGGGGAATGCTTACAAAGCAGTGTAGCTGCCACAATGCCAAGGCCTCCATGCCCACTTCAAAAGCATAACTTGTCGCTGTGCCTCTACCTCCATTCTCGTTACATAGGACGAGAGATTCCAGGTAAGATTTATTTAGGGGGGAGTGGGAAGAGAATTCCAATGGTAACAATTCTTCCTGAAAACCTTGTGCAATGGAATAAAATAAAGTACAATAGAATAGTATCTTACAATGTAGAATAGAAATCATTCATTTCATGATTGTCTTTTAGGGTCAAGGTTCTCTTTACCAAACTATAAGAAGTTTAAAATTGTCATGTTTTCTATAGAAGAAGTTGACAGACTTTTTTGGGAAAAGGCCAGAGAGTAAATAATTTCACCTATGCAGGCTACAGACTTGGTTTCTGTTGCAAGTGGTCTGTAGTCATCGCATGAAATGGGCCATAGACGATACCTAATAAATGGACATGGCCTGAGGACTTGACCCACAGGCCATAGTTTGCTGATACCTGATAGACATTAAAGAATTCACCTGTAGGGTGGTGCCTGTGGTTCAAAGGAGTAGGGAACCCGTCCCATATGCCAGAGGTGACAGGTTCAAACCCAGCCCTGGCTAAAAACTGCAAAAAGAAAAAAAGAACTCATCTGTTAAAATGTTGAGGAAATTATGTAGAACTATCATGAAGATTTGAGAACTTTTTGAAAAATGGCTGTGGAAAAGATTATTTTATGAGTATATTTCATTACTCTTAAAAATAATATGAAGTAAAAATAACTACCTTACCTCCTATACCCATTCTTACTTGCATTTTACACAACACACATTTTTTTTTAATTTGGAATGAAATGAAAATAATATCATTATAAAAATAGTTCTAAGCTTATGGTTGTTTCATTTTGCAATAATAATATGCCCTTAAATATCTCACATTAGAATTATGTATCAGAATATCAACTCTACCAGTATTTGTTATCCTTGAATTTTGATTTATAAATAATTCCATTATTTTTAACATGCAGCTTGATGGCCTTTTTTTTTTTTCTTTATTTGCTCTCACCTCTTAAAAAGTCTATTGCTTCTCGTGGGATAGAATTTATTTTTAACTGCTGAGAAGTCTCAAGGAAAACATTTATATTTGCTGTAAAATATAAATTTTTCAATTCAACGTGTTTTCATGTATTTATTTTTCAATCTCTCTGTCTCTTTTGCTTATCTTTTGTTCTCTCTCTCTTTCTTTTTTCCTTTTTTTTAAAGACAAGTTCTTGCTCTGTCACCAGGCTGAAGCACAGTGCCTGTACACAGGTATCATCGACATAGCTCGCTGTAGCCTCAAACTCCTGGACTCAAGCATTCCTCCCATCTTAGCCTCTGAAATACCTGGGACTACAGACATGAGCCACTATTCCCGGCTTTTCAATCTATGTTGATGTTTGCATAAGATCATGATTCCTGTGAGGGATGGTATTATAAAGACCTATCTAAGCAATACAACCTCTTGATAGAACATTTGTGAACAAAACAGTATAGTGTACATAGAAGACAATAAATAGTATTGAGTTAATGCATTGATTAAATTGATTTAAAATTTCTAAAATACTATGAAATTAATCTTAAGCAGGACACAGCCAAACCAGAGGCTTGATCACTTCATTTTAAAAGCCTGTACTTATACTGAGTTTAGATTATTCTACTAGAGAAATAAAAATGCAAAAAATAAGATAAAGACTAAAGATATCAGTAACCCAAGTAGTAGAATAAGGCTTTTCTATTTCAATGTAATTATGATTGGTAAATAACTAAAACATTAAACATGGTCCTTATAGTATTTTGTATTCCTACATTGGCTGGTTTATCTCAATGCCACAAATTAAAGAAAAATGTAAAAAAATAATTAAAGCTATTGAAGTCTCTCAGATGACTTGTCAGTAGGAACAAAGGCATGGAGGCTAGACTTTCAACATGGCAGCAATTCCATGGCCCCAGTCCGCTGACTTTCTGAAGTATAAGGAAGCATTCAAGTTGCCTGGGAATACAGACCTACGGAGGCTTCTAATTTCACTCCTCAGCTCAAACCTGAAATAAAGGGTTTTGTGATTGCCCGTGAGTTGAAGTAAGATGTATACCGTGGAATACAATTCAGCCATCAAAAAAGATGACTTTACATCTTTTATATTAATGTGGATTGAGTTGGAACACATTCTTCTCAGTAAAGTATCACAAGAATGGAGAAGCAAGAATCCAATGTACTCAATTCTAATATGAAGCCAGTAGACAATCTAATATACACCTTCATAAGAGAAAAACTCAAATCAATTCAAGGTAGGGGGGTGAGGGTGAGGGAACAAGGGATGGGTGTGCTCCCATTTTAGGGCCACGACATTAAAGTGTATCATTAATGTGTATGGCACACCTCTTGGGGGCAAGACATAATTATAAGAGGGACTTGACTTAACAAATACAAACATTTACCTACATTGCAAACAATGTAACTTAATTCTCTGTGCCCTGGATGAACCTAAAACAAACAGAAAACTTGAACTTTTATCTCACACACGGAGACACTACATATTTGGAAACTGGAGCAGATTTCAGATTTCTGGCCCCTCCCTTTCAGGCTGATGTGCCTGTAACACTGCTGTAGGTTGACTATAAATTTCCCGCCAGCAATTCCTCTTACGTCTGCATCTGGCCACCACTCATCCTGTCAAGAATGATGTCCCTTTCTCCTTGCCAGGAATCTGGGCTGGCCTCGTGACCTGGTTCCACCAATAGAATGAAAGGAATATGATACTGTTCTGGTCTAGGTACAGCCCTTCCAAGGGCTGGTAACTTCCACTTTCACTCCCTGGGGCCACTAAGTAAAGGGCCACAGTCACCTTGCCACAGAGAACACCCAGGAAAAGAGAAGTCCCAGCTTCCTAGCTGTCCCCACCAGAGCCCCAGGCATTCCAGTGAGGTTATGCTGGACATTCCAGGTCAGGCATGCTCCTAGCTCAGTGCAGCCAAGTGAACGATCCCAGCTAATGCCATATGGAACAGACGAGCCACCCAACTTAGTTTAGTCCATGCAGAGAATTATGGGAAATGACAATAATATGAATAAATCAGTAAGTCATGGCATGATCTATTATGTTTTAATAGAGAACTGGAAAAGCATGACCTTATTCCAACTTTTCAGCTTGTCTCTATAGCATGTTAAAACCATTCTGATGTATTAGCCCAAATGCATTTTGTTGAAGCTTCATTTTTGTCTATCTTATAACTGAATTTCTCACACACACACCGTAATGTTTATTAGAATTGGCCAGGATCTATGTGTACTTTTCAATACTGTTTTTATTCTCCCATATTCTGTCTTCGAGGTGTCAGTGAAGTATCAAAAGTTACGTCTTTTGATTATTTTCCAATCGTTTGTACCATATACCAGTGAATTCTGCAATTGCTCCAACACAGCTTTGTTCCTAAGCAATTAGCTATAACAGGAACACACCAGAAAAAACAAAACAAAACAAAAAAACAGCTGCTGTGTTTGTGTGTATGTGTGGGCACTTGGATGTAAACGTGTGTGCATTTTAACCTTCCCTCTACTATAATTAAACTTGTCCGTGCTTGTTATAATCTTGTGATCTGGAAGGCTTAAAATAAAATTTAGCTGGCTCAATCCCCAGAATGTCTAAATTTTCCCAGCTTTAGGAAGAATGACTTTTGCGCCCCCTGTACACATCTGTCCCCCATACTGCAGCAGTCAGCTTCCCTCCACCCCACCATTAATCCCTTAGGTTTCTTCTTGCCAAAGATGTTCTGCTGTTTGATAGAACACTAATCTCCAAGAATCTCCAAGTATCAGCTTACCTGTGAACGCCCAGAAACTGTCTCCATCCTTAGCCTCATCCCCTTTTATGTTTTCTTCATCTTTGAACAAATGGATTGCTTTCTGTCTGAGAATGAGGCTTACATTCTGTTGTGGTTAGGAGGGATATTGACCTGAAGGCACATTGTTCCCTCTTAAGTCAAAGACTCAAGATCAACATTCAGAATTGCTTAGTGACAAATATCAATTGGTAGAACGGGTCACCCATGGGCAGGAAACTCCAGTAAATTCAAGGAAGTATCCTTTGTTACATTAACCTGGAGGCTTTTGCTGAGCTAAAATAAGTCTTGGGGAATGAAATAAAAGGTAGAAGTTGCCAGATAAAATGTAACAGGGGAAAAAGTTCTCTTTCAATATTAATCTCATGTCAGCGTCCTACACATTTGTAACAGGAGAGAAGAGGTGATAGGAAGGGAAAGTGCAAATGGACAGTCTGAGGACTCCAATTCAGGTCGATTTATTACTACAGACGAAGTTGAGCTGTGAAAATGAAAAACTCAGTCCTTGAGAGATGAAGGGTCTGAAGCAAGAGTATTGCCTCACTGAGAAACTAGGAGATTTAATAGAATCCTATGAAAGAGAGACAAGGGTTGCACACCTCTGTGTGGGGAAGCCAAGTTTTTAATTCTAATGAGCAGCAAGGTTCTTCTACTTCAGGGTAAATGAGGAGGCGTGAGGAGCTATGTTTTACTGGAATTGCCTGAATTACACTTGCTAACCACACGCGTAACCTCAGCAGGCCCACAGGTAATGTGGGGATTAAAGAGAACGTGAGGGTGTCCGGCCATATCCCCTCCTCCCAGTCACAGTGACACAGAGACCCCTCTTCCCATATCTGTGCTGTTGACTCAGCTAAAAGCCCTGGAGTCTCCTTCGATTGAGACCAAGATGGTATTTGGAATGTTGACTAATACATCTCAGGAAATGCCATGATCTAACAACAATGTTCGACAGCATTTTAATGTTTGCCAGATTGCTGGTGATCAGTACACCATATGTACGCTTCCAGGTTCTCTAGGCCCATGGGGAGGTGGGAAAAATAGAATGATATTCATGTGAAAACTCTGAGTCAGAATACGCCATAGTGCATGTGTTTGTGTAGTGATCACATGGAAAGTTGACGTTACTTCTGTAGATCCCAGAATGCCACTGATGTGGTATGGTGGGATGCTCTGGCTGTGAATTGACACCTGGCAACAGAAAAAGCCGACCTCCTAATCTTTCTCATTGTACATGAAAAGCTGGGAAGAAGGAATAGAGAGATCTGCATGCTCAGAAGGTAGAAGGGTACACTTCCTTTGGAAATAGAAATTGAAACAAGTCTAACATACGGCCAAGATTCTTTTGCTCTTTCCCCTTCGCCTCTCAGTGAGATTGTGGTGAGACCACACCTAGACTGCTGGGCTGCGTCTTGGGTACCTGAGTACCCAAAAATTTGGACAGAGTTCAAAGGAGATGATTAAAGGAATGGGGGAATTGGAAGTGATTGACTGATGAGAAAAGATTAAAGGAGCCCAATGAAGGGACCTGACTGAGCAATAGCTGAGGGGCAAAATGATAAAAGCTACAAATACCTGGAATGTGCAAACACCAAGTAAGGAAAACATTCCTCGTTATAAATTAGCAGAGGAAAGTTTTGGCTGAGAATTAGAAAAATCTTGTGAGCGAAAGTATTCAATTAGCCAGCTGATTACTAAGTAATGAAAGTCGAGGCTGGATCACGAGGAACATTTTACAGGCGGGGAGAATGTATTTCCAGAAGGTAGATGGTAATGAACGCCCTGGCACTTGGAAGGCACCGTGGCCCCAATGACCTATCAGAACAAAATTCCCATAATTGAGACTAGTTAAGTTTAAAATTACATTAATTACATTAATTTGTTCGGTCTTCTAAAAGGTAACTGGTTACTATAGAGGAAGGGCCACAAAAACCTGCAGAAATCGTAGACTCAGGAAACTAGGCTTAATGTCAAACAATTTACTACAAATTATAACATGGAAATTAAGTGCATAGCATCTTACCAGACTTAATGAGGTGAGCAACAACGGCAAAGACTTCTAATGAAAAGTGAAAATAATTGAAAAAAGGCTTTTCTTGTAAAGGCAGACTCCAGTAATGAGGCCACTTTGAAGCTTTCAAACAATCTGTTCTGTTGACCAAAAAGGATCCCTTTTGCTTGAGGAAGTCATTTTTTATTAAATAGTTGTCCTCATAAAATTCCTAGTGTGACTTTGCTGATAAAAGTGTGCTGGCTTTCCAAGGCAACTGTTTTCCACTTAGACTCACACCTGTAATCCTAGCACACTGGGAGGTTGAGGCCGGTGGATTGCCTGAGCTCAGGAGTTTGAGACCAGCCTGACAAAGAGCCAGACCCCATCTCTAAAACTAGCCTAGTGTTGTGGTAGGTGCCTGTAGTCCCAGCTACACAGGAAACTGAGGCAAGAGGATTGCTTGAACCCAAGAGTTTGAGGTTGCTGTGAGCTATGACAATACAGTACTCTACAAAGGGCAACAAAGTAAGATTCTATCTTGGGGGTGGGGGAAGAATCTTAGAACAAAGGTTGTAGAAATCTTAGAAATAATTTGCATAATAATCAACTAAATAACATTACAACCATCTCTTAATTTAAGCTTTGGACCAAGCTCTTAAGGATAATCCTCCCCACCTCTTCATTTTTAAATCATAAAGTGTTTAGTAGAATCTAGTCCTGCTTATTCACTTACTGGTGAACCTACTTATTCACCTGTAAACTATTCTTTTTTTAATGGGGTAGGATTACAGACATGTTGGATCTCTTTTTGATACAATATTTCTGATTTCTTCTTAATTTTTGTCCTACTTCAGCCTCATTTTTCTGATAAGCTGGACAATTCTCCCTGTGATAAGTTTCATCCTCTGCCCCCATTTAAGTACACACACCCACCCCAATTTGCTCAGTTGTAAATTTTACAAGCATCCGCTACCAGAATTAATAATATGAGCCTGCTTTAATTTGAAATTCCAGTCCTTTGCTACAATAAACACCCCCATGGTTTCCTCCAGAAGCACTTAATAATCTGTTTAATTGTGCTGCAGACACAGGTATGGGTAATTTGAAGTCTGGCCATTCCCTCCTATTACTACCCCTTTATCCCCAATTAGTAAACAAAACAAAACTAAACAAAAATGTCCAGACATACATATATTATCCTAGTGCTTATGATGAATGTTATTGTTAATTCTAATTATTATCTTTGCCATTTTCCTTTCTTTTTCCTTAGAAGAACACACAAGCCTTGCAGAGCTGAAGACCCTCAGCCGAAGCATGTACCACAAAGCAGCGTCGATTTCGGCTCTCACCAGCAATTTCAGCTTCCTGCTTGCAGCACGCAGCTTTGTTTCACATCGATAATGGTTCCATGCAGAGAATAAGATCTAAACGTCAGGAGAAGCATAAGACAACATCCCCCAAATAGCTGTCACATAACTTGAAGTGGACGGGAGCCCAAACATCAGGAAAGAAGCCCGGGGTCTGAAAGCCGAGTGGGATCAGATACACCGTGTTGGAGAAAGTTTTCCAAGATCGAGTTCCTGAAATGACAATCATTCATCTCCCCGTGAGAGAGAGAAGGCACACGTGCGCTCACAGGGGCCTGCTAAAGGGTCTAGGGTTTCGCAGAAACATTTCCTTGCACTCTTTTGCTCTTCTCCAGGGAGTATGTTTTTATACAGAACTCTCTTCTTATTACCTAGAAAATCCAGTAACTTATCAATAGATTAATTGCCTCCCGTGACTTGTCCTTCCTAGAAGTAGTAAGACTAAAGGAAGGAAATTTTTTCTTTTCCGTTTCAAAGTTGCACGCTGACTACCTTCACTTGTTTTTATTACCTTTAATTAGCTTAATAATCTTCACATCTCCTTGTTGAATAACTGCTAACTTAATGTGTTGCCATAATGCATTTTTAAATTACTGCTTTAAAAAATTCAGTGCTGATTTCCAGTTTCCGCTCACTGTATTAATTATCTATAAATATGTGTGAGATTTCCTTCAGCAGATTTTCACAATCTCCTTATTATCACTGTATAGACACTTTAAAGAGCTACAACAATTCAAAGTTCAACATCCCTGTAATTTACCCAGCCTTATAATTGATATTTATAAGCTCCGCAAACCTGGAAGGGAAGAGAAATATTAGCCAGCCCCATTCAAGTTCAGAGACCTTTAATTTGGATGTAATTGTGGGGATCTTATTTTTGGAGACTAACAGGCCCGCCTGCCTTTGTGCTCAGATATGTGTGCCTCCTGGGACACAGTTTCTCCTTTTAAGCAAGAGATCTTTCCCTGAACCTTGCCCGGTTCCTATAAGCTCTGGTTGAAAAGGAAAAGTGAACAAACCAGTTTGTAAGCTGTGATACAGACAGTTGTCAGGCTCTCTTCAGCATGAACAGGGTAGAATTAAAAAGAAAATGCCTAATTCCCAGCTCTTACTACACAGTGCTGCACCTTGAGGATGGAGTCACTTGCAGTCACAGAACCTCCGTTTTCTTATCCATACAATGGAAGTGAGATTTGCCAAAGATAAAGCCCAGCACTATTGTGAAGAAGGAAGACAATAGAGACCAATGCTTTCAAAATAGAGAAACACCATAGAATGTGCAAGTGTGATTATCAAGCTACTAATTTATGGGGGTGGGGAACTAGTCCAGTGGTTCTCAAAGTGTGTTCCCTAGATGAACAGTGTCGACATCACCCTAAAACTTATTAGGGTCTTCACACCTAAAATTTGGGGTAGGCCCAGCACTCTTGTAACCAGTCACCCAGGTAACTCTGACGCCTACTACAGTGGAAGAAGCAGTAACCCAGCCTGCATCTGTGATTTGTCAAAGTACTTTTGGGTTGGATTCTCTGTTAAAAGTCATAAAATGGTCTAGAGCCCACGGAGGGAACTAGAAAAAGCTATTCTTTCCTTCATTGAGCACGGTCAGTGAGGGTAGGTCGTGGTTAAAGGTTTGAGTCCTACAATCAGATTGCCTAGAGTCAGATCTTGACTTTTCTAGCTGGGTGATTTTTTTGGACAGTTACCTCACACCTATATCTCAGAGGCTTACCTGAGGATGTTATGAAGTAAAAAAATGAATTCATATAAAAGACAGGGCCTACCATGTGACAGATAACTGAATCCTATTATCTTTGTCACATTCTCGGTTTGACTGGTTGGCCAGCCCCCAATAGTGTATTTGAACCAGCTAATTACCTAGATATGTAAATGAAATGAAAATAAAGAAAATACTATACCTTATTCTGAGGCTATATATGCACATATAAATGCAAACACACACACACAGATTTTCCATGTGGACACAGGCAAACTCCAAAGGCCAAATCACACAATAATCCCTAACAGTCTCCCCAGCATACGAGTACCCCAGACCTTCTCTCCCTTTCATTTGTTGCTCCGATGCTGCAGATTTATTACTCCCCACTGTGCCTCTCTGCAGATGGAAACTCTTATCCATCTACCTTCAAGGAAGGAGGAGGCAGACGTGAAGGAGAGAAAGAAAGCCTAGCTGATTATTTTTATGAACACATAGAGTCAATTTCAAACAGACACAGAGAAAAGAATCTGCAAGAATTCACCCTTTAATGGAGAGAAGGTAGTCATTAATTTCATGAAAAAAACACACAATATATATTCATGAATCTATTTGTGAGGTGCTTAGAATTTTCCAGGTGCAATGCTTATTACTGGCATGAAATGTATTGCACTTGCCAGAAGCAGACAGTGAAATAATACAAATAAATCTGTGTGTATGAAAAAAAAAGCCTTGGGAAATCTGTGAGACACTACAATTAAGGAGAGATAGACTGTGACTCTTCTGAAGAAGAAGAATGAGGGGAATCAAGGGCTTTCAGTGTGGCTTCATGAAGGATTATTCAAAGATCTGAGGGCAAAAGAGAAGCCCTACAGGGGAAATGGAAAATACAGGCTGGAACCAGAGAGAGTAGAGGGGAAGATAAGGATGTAAAAAAGAATGTCAGGGTGTATCCTACAGGGTGGAGGAGGCTCAGTGCAGTGATGTTCTGTCCTAGCAGAAAGAAGAAGACAGTAGGAGGATTGTCCCTTAATTAATACAGCCAGCTCTTAGCTTGCTACTAACCAGTTGCTAAGTTCATTTATAAGTCAGCCGAGTTAAACTCAGAAAACATTTTCCTATGGAAACATTATTCATAGTGGTTTGGCTTTCTGGACAACCCACAATAGACTTGTGGGATTCACCCAAAATGAAATTGAATATAGAAGCTAATTCTTAAAAATATGACTTCAACTGTATCTAACTAGCATGCTTTTTTAACATTTGGGACTTTGTAAAAATAAGAGTTCAAGTTCAAAGGTGGGATGTATCAACTAAGTCCTGGACCCAGGCCAGCAACTTGGCCCATGTCCTCTCTTCCTGGAACGTTCTTCCCCTAGATGACCACAGGACTTCACACAAATAGCACATTCTCAAGGAGGTCATTCCTGACCATTTTATCTAGATTTTTAACACACTCTCTCCATCACATTCCCCAATCCTGTTCCCTGTTTTATGTTTCTGTGTACCATCTAATATACCATAGATTTACTTGTTGATATACTTACTGGTTAGTGTTTTCTTGGAGAATGTAAACTCAGTGAAGGCAGGAATTGTTGTTTGCTCAACCAGTAATGAAGCCCCAGTACCTACAACAGTATCTGATACACAGTAGACACCCAAGGAATATTTGTTGAATTTTAACTAGAGGTTGATGAGCTGGGGCTGAGCCAGAGACCAGGTAGATTCTCCTGGATCCATGGCAATGCGCAAAAGAAACTGAGTCCCTAAATTGATCTTTCCACAAATGATCATAATTGGAGAGAGAAGTGGGGTGGGGGAAGAGCAAGTGTTATGCGTGAAAGATTCAGGACCTGGGAGCAAAAACACACTGGGTTCCCCTCTTGTTTCTGATACTTACTCGTATATGAGCTCAGACAAAACACTGACTCTCCAGAATAACCGTTTCTTACTGTTTAACAGAGAGGTCCAACTTTTTGTATCTGTCAGGGCTCTTGGTGGAGATTAACTAAGAAAGATCAACATGCAATCTTCCCGTGAAGATTGACGTGTGAAAGTGCTCTGCAAACAGTAAGTACATCCCCAGATAAGGACCTAGCAATGGTGAAGGGTGAAGGGCCGTCTATACGGATACATAGGGAGATTGATCTGCAGTGATCCTCTGTGGCCTGCTAGGGCTGCATTTTTCTGAATATAGCTGCCTACAATGCCCAGCTCATAGTTATCACGTGTAAAATAAGCAGGAAGACTAAAAAAAAATGTAGGTACAATTGACATTCTTAGCACAAAGGAAAAGAAAAGGTTTGGGAAAGTATTCTATGAAATATTATGCTAAAGCCTTTTGAGTTGGAGAATTAGATCTTAGTTCAAATATTAAACTTTCTCAGAGAAGATTTCCCAGTGGTAGCCACACCTCTCACTCTTCTACCCATTAAAACTTTGATCTCTCCCTAATAGCCTCTATCACAATGGGTAATTACATGGGTAAAACATATAATTTGTTCATTTACTACCTTGCTTTCCCCACCACCTCAGTACTGTAAGTTCATGTCTGTGTCTGTGTAACATACCGTCTAATACACCACAGATTTACTTACTTACTGGTTTGTGTTCCTTGGGAGAATGTAAACTCAGTGAAGGCAGGAATTATTGTTTCCTCCAACAGTAATGAAGCCCCAGTACCTAAAACACTATCTGATACACAGTAGACACCCAATGCATATTTGTTCAATTTTGGCTATAGGTTTAATTACTACTAAATAAATTCAACAATACGTTAAAATACTACCTTGTTTTCCGCACCACCCCTACACTGTAAGGTCCATGACTGCAAGATAATTTTTGTCAGCCCAGTACAGTACAAGCCACATTGTAGCAATAACTCAACAGACATTGGTAGGATGACCAAATTAAAGTGTAGATAGATACATAAATAAATGAAGCACAAGTGAGTGGAGACATGAATGTACACACATGGGCCTCCACACAGGCTTGAAGGTCCAGGGCTTAACAGGAGAATCCATCTGGCAATTCCTTCCAGGCATGAGCTAATAATAAAGTATTGCATTCTGTTTTAATAATAAAGTGTTGCATTCTGTTTTAGCAAAGAAGCCTTACCTGGTTAAATCATTTAACAGGTGCCTGATGAGAAGAGCTAAAATGGTCTGTGAGCCACTGATTTGCTCCTACTTTTCATTCCAGCTTTGTCTTTGGCACAGGCACAAGCAAGTCTGGCTTGACTGGCTGAACCTGTCAGGTAAAACCCTCCATAATTACAGGCAAGTAAACCTGGCATACCATTTGCAAGTCCGTCTTCAGACAGGTTTGTTCAACAAGATCCAAATATGTGTGTCTGTCGTTTCACTCTGGCTGGCTGCTCTGCAGTGGGAGGGCAGCAATCTCACAGGGAATCAAAAATATCCGAGTGATGTCCAGCCGGAGAGCTCTCTCCCTGAAAACTTCCAAGACATGGATCTGACCCAGATGATCACATGGGACATGAAAATCTGGCATTGATATATGATAGAATAGGCAGGCATGAATAAAGATAAGGCCCGGGGGGAGGACATTCACCCAGGTCTCCAAAAGTGCATATCCCATCTTTTCTGTAATATCTATTGAATAGAACTCTGGCTTTGGAGTCAGGTATCCAATTGATTTGTGACTGATTTGCTTATCGTGTTATGTACACTTTTCTTTTTCTCCATTTGTAAAATGTGAATTAAAAAATACCTATAGTTCAATGTTGTAAAGTTTGGAAGTCCATGTGTGTGGAAGGCATATAGTGAGACTTCAAAAATTATAGTTATTATTGTTATTTCCTGGATGATAGGGTTGTCTCATACAAATACTTTGCACAGAGGTATCTTTCTCTAGTTTAACCTTGGCTGTCCAGAGTGGGTAACTTGAAGAGCTTTAAAAAAAGACTCAGGCCTGGGTCCTACCTCCAGAGATTCTGAAGAAACTGGTCTGAGTTGCCGGCTGGAATTTCACATTTTTAAAACTTTCCCAGGTAATTCTAAAGAGCAACCAAGGTCAAGAACCACTGCTCTGGCTGGAGACCTCGCCACCCCAAAGCGGACATCAACTGTAAAACAAAACTCATTCTCTCTATTCCACAAAACACTGACACGGGAAGTCCTTTCTTCAAGAAAGTCAGCCCTTTTATTCTCAAATGAATTTACACAGAAATACTCTTGGAAGGAGTTGCTCACTGCTAAGTTGATATCAGGATATAAAGAATTTCTCTGGAGCAAGTTCTAAGAGAAGAAAGTAGGATGGGACATTCAGCAGGAAGAGTGGGGCAGAGAAGGGAGGCTGGAGGAGACAGCACATGTGCCTTAAACCTACTTCCCAATATCTCACCATCTTTTTTTGTTTTCTCCCTGGCAATTAGCAAACTTAGAACCCAACTTTGTACTCAACTGCCATTGCCATGGCCTTAATTACAATTTTTTTTTCATATTCTTCTTTTCCTGTTTTTCTATTTAGCCCTCTTAAACATTCTGGACATTCTGGATGATTTCCTTTTTTTTTTTTTCCTATGACAATCACCTTTGGGCTTCTCTCACCTGTTCCTTTATTGTGAGACTGTGTAAATAGGTTTGGGGAGAGAATAGGGAGTAAATAAATGAATACAACAGTTGACCATTTTGCAGAAGGTTTGCCTTGCATCACTTACTAAAAATACAAAGACGCTACTGATCACCAGTAACTCAGATCGACTCTCAGATAGAGTAATAGTCACAGTCCTGGTGGCAATTATAATATGATAATAAGCAAGTAAAGGCAATCATTTTTGAGCACTTATTGGTGTCACATGTTATTCTTAGTAGTTTTCACTTATTAACTCATTGAGTCTCATGACACTATACGCTAGATAATTCTCATTCTACAGATGAGGAAATATATGTATTAAATAACTTTAACAAGTTTCAATAGCTAGAAAGTAGAAGAGGTAGAAATAGGGTTTCCCGAGAACCTATAGTTTAAGTTTTAAGCTAAAAAAGAAAAAAAAAAAAAAGGTTTTTGGTATAATTAAGCCTCAAATAGTACACAGGATAACTTTTCTTTTAATTCTTAGTAATATAACTTTGGGGGATATTGTTACAGAGTAAAAGTTATTCACTGTGTCTCTTGAATTTAAATTTAATTGGATATCCTGGACTTTCATTTGCTAAATCTAGAAATCCTAATTAGGAGTCAAAGATGACCTGATTCCAGAGCATGTGCTGTCTGTATCATCTGCCGCCTCTGCCTTCAGGAATGATGGCCAACTCCATGGTTCTGGAGATCTGAGAGCAGGAGGTGAAGCTGAAGATTTGGTTGCTGTTTCACATGTACCCTTATAGGATAAATCATAGGCATGATCCCACAATCACCCTCCTTTCACCCATCCTCATTTCAAATATAAATGTCTTAACACAACAATTATGAGAAAGATATGATGGATATGTTGGCCAATTGGATGAAAGTATTTCAAATTGTATATGGAAACAACATACTGTATCCTGTGATAGAATTAATGTACACAAATATGATTTAATAAAATAAAAAGATTTGGTTGCTGTGTTCCACAGCCATGTTGGCGCTCATCCTCTTTCTCTTCCTCTCCCCAAGGGCAACAGCCTTGCTGTTCGCCTTGCTCCCAATCCCTAACACAAAGTGATGGCTTTGACCCCGCTGATAATGACATTTTAGGTTTCTGAGTATCTTATAGCCCTTCAGCCATGACATGGCATCCTCCATCTAAAATGTTCTCTCATTTTCCCTCCTATCATCCATCCACTGTGGGCCCCAGCATTTCAATTGCTGGACTTTGGTCTTGACTACTGTTCTGAGTGGACACTTCTTTAAAATGATCTGTGCATCTTCCTCTGCCAAGGCCGAGATCCTGCCTTGTTTTTGTTATACCATCTCTCAGGGATTAGAGTCCTGCACCTACGTTTTAGCCTAACAATGTTGCTACCCATAGATAAGTTTTACTGACCTATTTCTCCTATAGACTTGGGCATAGCATTCACTTCAAATTCCCCACTGCTGAGTGACTTGACTTATGAGGATGCTGCCAGCTCTTCACCTTGAGTTTTTGTCTATCATTACTTGCTTCTGAAACATCTGACCTTGTGCTACAAGTCTTGGCTTGTCAGCTAGAACCTCATCTGCTCTTAGCATCCTCTGCCAACCCTTGGTCTTAGTCCTCCCCACCTGTCCTGTCCAGCTGCAAGCAACCAGCCCAGCAACCCTGGCGAGATCCCAGAATACAACCCCATGATCAGTCTCTTCCCCTGGCCCCGTCCTAACCCTGTGCTTGATCCCTTTTTAGTAGCATTTGAATTCACTATTTTGTAAACTTGGACCCCTGTCTGAAAGTTTAAAATGCTTATAGATTTTTAGGGGTGGTGGCAAAAGGGACACACAAAAGCCTTGTTTATCTCCCAAGAAAAGGAATTAAATGGTATCCAATAAGCCTTGAAGCGAATACTGGGAGAGGAAAAACCATCCAAAATCAAGAACTACAGGAAACTTGGGTTTATTTTTTTTAATAACAAATCATGCCAGACAACATAATTAGCATTTTGATGGTGTTATGACATGACTAGTTAATGTAGCAGTTGGTGGTAATATCCTGGATCTTTCTTTTAATGAATCATTTGATAGCATCTCATGAAATTTTTACTCCCTGTTATCACTATGTAGTTTGTCGCAATTTGCTCGATGCCTCTTAATAAACATACAGACAAACAAGTCCCCTGCCCAAGGCAGCTTACAATCAACGGGAAAAATCAAGCAGAGAAGGGGTTCCTACGGAAAGGAAAATAAAACCTCTATCAACACAGCCTGCTCTTACCAAGTGCACTGGCCACATTAACATCCTCAGAAACACTGATTAAATGCTAATCCACACACAGTGATGCGTAAGGATCTAGTTCAAGGGAGGGAAGCAGACACTTTCATGCCCTGTAGAAATTGACAATCCAGAGAGCTGGAGAGAAGAGGCTGTACCACCCTTCCCTGCTCTGCAGTGGCCAGGTAGCTCCTGGAATCTACAGTATTCTACTTGGAAGGACTGTTTTCCTCCCTGTGCTTGGGGATACAGGAGTTGACCTCTTCAGCTTCTGAGTCTTTTTCCCTTAAAATAAATCAGATTTACTTTTGATAGTTTGTCAAATCTGAAGTCTCTCCGCATATAACGAGGCCCCCTTTTAAAGATCTCTCATTTGGGATTCTTGCTTAATTCTTAACATATGTCCGAGTGTGCGCTGCTCATCTTTCAGGAACAGATTTCAAAAGAAACTTTAAAGTATCCCCTTTCAGATGGTGCACTAAATCTTAATGTAATTTGCATGCATTTCTGTGTATACATGTACATAAACCTGTGTGCGGACACCTTTATCCTCGATTACCTATGACACACAACGTGAATGTGTAAAAGGACAATCAGGATTTGTGGGGCGCTCCCCAAGTTTCATGTACTGCTCTGGAATACTCATCTTCTCATTTAATTTCACAAGCCTTATGGAAGAGGTAAGATTATCGTTTATGTTTTATAGATGAGAAAAGGAAGAAACAGAGAGGGGTCACATAGTCAGTCAGTCATAAACGTAGGATATGACTCCAGACTAAGACTTAGAACATTACATTGATTTTACTTTTCTTTTTAAAGTTTCTATGTGTAAAACCCACCCAGATTCTGAGGCCCAGCCAGTTTGAGAAGCAGTGATGCACAGAATGGTGTCACTCCACTTGCCCTGTGAGATAGAAGTCTGCGGGTCCCCGGGGGGTGTGCTAGCCACACATCCCTCCCTAAGCTGCTCCTGCACACACGATTCCTCGGCTGGTTCTGCCTTCAGTGCCCGATCCCAAGACCTTTGTGCTAGCACTGGTGACTTTCACCTCGAGCTCACAGCCCCTTCCCTGACTTGTATCCCTCTCACTATCCAACAGCCGTACATTTCCAAAGAACTCTCAAACACAACACAATTTGCTTTTCTGCGCAAGTGAAGATTTATGAGGGCCCTGAGTATGTACTAGCAGGTAATTACAGCCCACTTGAAAATGCCGTTGCAGAAGGCTGAAATCAGATAAGGAAGCAGGCTGAAATTCTCAGAGGAAGTAGACCCCCCATTCTGCTTTTGCCAAGTTCAAATCATCCCAATTTGGGAACACAGTATTTTTTTTAACTTTCACAGGTCACGTTTTGCGTTACGATATAGGACACACTTAAATGTTTTCTTCCAGGAGCATACATAGCATTGGACCTTACACCCACCAGATGGGACAGGTGCGATGTGCTCCAGCCAGCCTGCCCACCTTGAGAAAAATTTCATTGCTCCCAAGACCATGCCTCAAAGTAAAAGAGTTAAGAGCAAATAAGTCATTATGCTTTTCACTATCTGACACCACAGCCTTTGCCACAAAGCTGATTAGATCAAGATTGTTACTTGACCCAAAGCAGCAATTTATAGGGTGCCCAGTGATCCATGAAACAGCTGTCTTTGAGAATTCTACCCCCAACAGGGTGCCTCATACTGGGGTAAATATTAAAGGACCTTACCAATTCCTCTGTCTCCCAACCCCCAGAATTTAAATATAAGAAACAGTAGAAACCAGAAGTATAAATGCAAATAGAACTAGGAGATAACTGGAAAGAGGGAACAGAGTCCATTAGTTTTTAGGACTAAGAGAACCAGCTGTCACCATAACGGCTAGTCTTGGGAGTGGCCGTCTCAGACGCTTGTTGCTGAGGTGGGGACCAGAGAATCAGAGAGCCAATGTAACCTTCCATGATCCTCCTGGCAGGCTTCATGGTATGTGACCTATGCAGGCTCCTTGGCCCTGAGTGAGAAATGTCTTTAAATGCTCTGTTGCCACCATCTTGAATTTCTTCATAAGATTTGAGCAAGGAACCCTGCATTTGTAATTTCCACAGGACCTGGCAAATTATACAGCCAGTCCTGTTTCTTTTCTTTTTAAGGCCCAGCCTTTTCAGTCCTTGAGATTGTTTTCTGTGTTTTCCAGTAAAATATCCAAGTTTTTGTGGAACCTACAACTTATCTAACATGAGTCCCCTGAAAGTAAAGGGAACCAAAATTGTGATCATAAAAGTAGGTCTGAAGTGGCTATCTAAAGAAGATAATAGATAATAAAAAGAAGATAAATAAAGCACAACAAACCCTACACACTTTAGAAAATCCAGAAATATTACTGTCTGATATTCCTGTTTCTAACGTTTTTGCAGCATTCTCTTTAGTTACCTTATTATGTGGCAATGATTTTAGTGTTTTTTTTTCTTCAGTCTTTCACGTAGCATAGTCGATAGATTTTTTTTATTTTAAATTAATATAAGGGAACATATGTTTAGGTGACATCATTTGTGTTTGTTAGGAAATCTCTGAGTTGTGTTTGAGTCCTTCACACAGGAAGTGTGCCATGCACCCTTACATTGCACCTGCTAGTTGGGAGCTTACTGCACCCCTTGTTCACTCCCCCCCTTCTTGAATGTAATTGTGTTCTTTCTCTCATGGGAGCCTGTAGTTGTTCATCTACTAGTTTCAAATTAGTAGTGAGTACATGGGATGCTTGTTTTCCCATGTTCTTCAACTCCATAATAGATTCGTTTTGAAAAATCAGTACTAGAGAATTTACAACTTGATTTAGTAATATCATGTTCATTTTTAGAATTGTTGTCAAATTTGAAAAAGAATACTGGTTTCATTTACATGTGAGCTCAGCATCGGTCAGGATCCTTTACGCACAGACATGCCTTAGACTCCCTCTGAAATAGCAAAGTCATGGAGCAGCGTGTTTGTGATGTCCTACATTGCAGCACCAGGTAAGTCACCAGAAGCCACCATGGGAGGATTTCTGGAATTCATTATCATTATCTAAAAGTGACAGGACCCATACATATGAATCACATACCCCAAACCAAAAGTATACACTGCCCAAGTTATCCTTAGCAGAATTCCAAATTACCTGCATCCATTCTCATTTGATCTAGCAGAGGGGAAGGGTAATTCAGGAGAAACTGGAGAGAAAGAAATGTTTTCCCAATTATGGTTAAAATATTTTACATTTTACTTTTGGACGTTTTACAAAATCATGGGGTTTTTATTTTTGTTGTTTGTTTTTTAAGACAGAGTCTCACTCTGTCACCCTGGGTAGAAGGCTATGGTGTTGCAGCTCACAGAAACTCTCAGGCTTAAGCAATTTTCTTGCCTCCGCCTCCTGAGTAGCTGGGTTTATAGTTGTCTGCCACAATGCCCGCGTAAGTTTTTTTGTTTGTTTGTTTTCAGTAGAAATGCAGTCTTGCTTACACTGGTCTCGAACTCCTGAGCTCAGGCAATCCACCTGCCTCGGCCTCCCAGAGTGGTACCTTTACAGGTATGAGCCAGTACACACAGCCACAAAATCATGTTAATATATTTCTAGGGTCTCTTCATGCAAGGAAGGGGCCCTGATAATGTGTAAGCTTCTTTAGCTTTTGAGTACACTTAGAGGACGTGCATATTGAGATCTCTTTGCTCCTTATAACCAGAAAGAAGCCAAGTGGCACCTAAGAAATATGCCTCTGGGTTGTACAGAATTCTGGGATTTCCTGTTCTCCAGTTTTAGTCAGTGAAAATACTTTCTTTTACTTTATTGCCTCTAAATTATCCAGACATCAATGTATTTTGTTTATCATGATATTGTTCTTACATCTTAAGCTATTGTTCAGCATACAACACACCATTAATACTCCCGATTCCAGACCATCCGAAGGGGGAAATTTTCTCTGTCTCCAAAAATGTTTCACACGTTTCTATTCTTATAACTTAGTTTAAATCCAGTTGTCCTTTCATGTTGTAGATCAGGATAAGGAGGAGAGAGCGAACCCATCTCAATTTCATCTAGATCACAGTTTGATGATGTGGCCTATGTGAAAGTTCTTAGCATAATATCTTATTCACAGGAGAAATTCAATAAATACTTGCACTATTTTTTGTTTCTCTAAATTCAAAGGTGTGCAAAATATATGGAAGATAAACATTTTAAATATCTTCTGAAGTTCCTTTCTCAAAAAGAAAAATGTGACCCAACTTTCACCGGTAAGTCCATGTGGTAAAGTTCAAAAATACTTTTCTCAATTTAATTTTCTTCTCTCAATTTTCTCAAAGCATAATTCTAAATTCTAAAATGTGCAGGGTGGCCTTAAATTAAGCTAATTATTAGAATTGGTCAAAATATATCACAATCTCTTCCAACTTTATTATGGTACTCTGGGCTTAGGGCAGTTAATAGTTCGAGAAGATAATGTATTAGCAGTCAAAAATATGAATCAATGATATTACTCGAATATCATTTCAGGAGCAACCAGAATGGTTGAATTAATAGCATCCTATTATTTTATTATTGCATAAAAATTTATAGCTATGCTGACACCGCACCAGGACTAATTCTCTCCTTTATTGGACTTGATTAGACAACGTGTGGCGAGGCCTTCCCTAGCGTCTCTGGGGAACCCCACAGTGACCCAGGCCAGGTCACTTTCTTAACCCTCCCTGAGTAGCTCATCATTCTTTTGTCTCTCCAGGTTCACACAGAGTTCATGCATAAAAGTACCTGCCTATAGCAGAGGGCAGCCAATCAACAAGGTAGCATTGGAACACTGATACTTCAAATACAACTTGGATTTGATGAGACTATGTTATGGAGTGTTTCCATCAATAACAAGCTTTGACACAGTGATCTGTCTTGAGATTTACACTTTAAAACATTGATTACAAATACTTTTGTCTTGCTGTACGAAGTCTGAATTTGTTGACCTACAGGCTGAAGATATGTGGGATTGTAAATTAAAGAAAGAATTTTGTTTGATATGTCTTTCTCAGCAAGAGAGTTTAGGGAAGTTATAGATCTCCATAGGCTGAAAAGGGCAGTGTCTTACATCGTGAAGTAAAATTTAGGTTTTGATCTGCTATTGTTGTCTGCAACTGGGATAACTGCTTATGGTCTAAGCATCAGTCACAAAAGGTGGTCATCCTAATCACTATTCACTTGAATAATAAGTACTAGTCTGGTACAGTAGCTCATGCCTGTAATACTAGCATTTTGGGTGGCCAAGGTGGGAGGATTGCTTGAGGTCAAGAGTTTGAGATCAGACTTGTAATACACAACAGGAATAAAAAATTTTAAAAAATTAAAAAATTAGCTGGACATTGTATTGCATAGGTGTAGTCCTAGCTACTTAGAAGGTTGAGACTGGAGAATTTCTGGAACCCAGGAGTTTCGGATTGTAGTAAATTAGGTTGATGCCACTGCACTGTATCCCAGTTGATAGAAAAGACTCAGTCTCCAAAAAATGATATTTATTGAGCATCTAATATAAACTAAGCCTGGTGCGAGGTGTCAGGAACTCAATGTGGAACAAGACATTATTCTCCTGGAGATTATATTCCAGTTTCCTCCCTGATCCATTGATATCATTTATAAGGCATTGACACTACTTCTTTCTTCATAGAATTAAGGAAGTTCTGATTCGCTCTTTTCCATTGCCCCTTCATTCTAACTTAAGCAGGAACCAGTTTTGTTGTTTTCATTTTAAGTTTATAAGCCATTTATATTGAAGGCTCACCCTCGTGCCAGAAGATAGCAATGGCCACCAAAAATCATTATACTATGTTACATATTGAGTAAAGTTTTATTCATGGAAGAGAAAAAAATTAGGCCAGTGTCATTTAGCTATAATTACATTTCAGACTCAGGAGAAGAGATTAAAAAATTATTGTATTCAGCTTTACTAATACAGATTCCTTCTTTCTATGATTTTCTTTTTTTATTCTAGGTTTATACCACTCAGGACAATATTCTTCTGTTTCTCTAAGAGACAAAACAAGTAAATATAGAAAAGACTTTGTGAATCACCAATCCAAAATGTTTCATTTGTGTGGGAGAAAATAGCCTTTGCTTATGCTGTTTGCACTCCTAGAATGCTAAAATTTTCAATGGCAGGGATCGTATCTCTTTGGGTATTTCCATTTCTCAGCCAGCAGGTGAGACCCTACGGTGTCTGTGAAAGTGATAGAAGTTACTAAGTTTATAAGGAACTAACAGCACATCAAGGAATAAGACACAATTCTCTCAACTCACGGTGTTGGGTTCTTTTTACAACAGCACATGAAGAAGTGTGTGGGAAGAGAAAGGCTCATAAATAGAAAAGGGCAGCCTTTGAACAAGTCTTCGTTAAATCCAATTAATGACATTAATGGGAGCTTTTGCCTCAGAGCCTTACCACCCACGCTATCTCATGCCTAGTCTTCAGCTGCTTAACATGAGCAATTTCAGCTCCAGTGGAAGAAAGGGAAAGGGAATGAACATTTATTGACCACCTGCTAGGTGCCAGGACGGTATCACATACTATCTCATCTAAAACCAAGTTTCTGTAGAATTATACCTTCTGATTTGTTTTCTCTTCATTTTTTGGTTGGTAAAACTCTTTTGAAATATTTATAAATGGGAAAAGAAGAAATTAGACCAAAAAGCTTTGGGATATCCAAGGTTTCTTAATAGCCTATAGAAGTGATAATTGTCCTAATAACTTTCTAAGAAGCTGAGATGAAAGATGGTGGGAAACGCACCAATATGTTAAGCACAGCTGGATAGACGATGAGATACAGGCTCTCCCGCGTCATCTAACTTGCAGGCTTCCAACAAAGAACAGGAAACCTGGTGATAATGAGTTAGTTAAGACAGTCTGCAACTTTGCGATTCTTTTGGTCTTTTCTTTGTAGTTATTACTCTATAATTTCTAGATGTCCTTCCTAGAGCCACATGTCTCAACTTCTTCAAGATAGAAATAAAGTGAGAAGGAAAAGTGCCAGCCACTTTTATGCCTTTTCTTGGGGTACGCAAATTCAATAATACCCATTAGGTTATTCTTATATCTCATGTATCAGAACAATATCACCTGATCACCCTTGCCTATGTAAAAAACAGAAAAGTTCAGACAGCCTGCAAGAATGCAGAGAGTGAGAAGGATATTGGGAACAGCCATCAGGTATCTACCGTAGAATACATAGAGTGGGAAAGATATTGGGAATAGCTATCAGGTATCTGCCTGAAGCTCCTGGAGGTGAATTGAGGTTGGGAGATACATCAGAAGACTGTAGGTTTCTACTGGGGAACAATCATCGTTTCCTCTTGGCTGTGTCCTCAGAACACAGTGGGAGTTTAATAAATGATGATGTTAGTCACTGGCTGGATGGGAAAGCACATCACAGATGCATGGGAGGCATTGGCCTTGCAATGGGAATACAAAGGGATTGAAGGCTGACAACGCTAATGAGAGGTGCTCAGAACTGATAGGAGAGTAGAAGAACCCTCCATCAAATTCCAACATGACACAGATTTGTGTCACCAATTTTCTATGACACCAGCATCTATCCCTTCTCTATGACAAAAACAACAGGAAAGATAACAGTGTTAGCACCTGGAAATGCATGTCCCATTCCTGGATCCCTTTGTCAGTGAAATTTGAGTCACTCACATTAGTTGAACTATAGAACCAGTTAGCAGTTTCTAGAAAGCCTGGAGACAGGTTTTGTCTGACTTTGTTCCTTTTCCTCCCTCTCCCCAACCCACACACACCAAGTAATTATGAGTGTACACTTTTTTTAAAAAATCTTAGTTTTTTTTTAACTCTATAGAAATGTGTTTAATTGGGCCTTTGTCATTCAGGGAGAGGGAACAGATGGAGGAAGAAAAATTATTAACTAAAATTTCCCACCTCATTGATGGAACCATCAAAAAGAAGATTAGAAAAATTGGAAATTTTTTTATCATGCTTTAGAATGTGATCATATAAGCCACCAGACCGTTTTAGGACTTCCCAAACAACGCTCTTTAACTATCATTGTCATCAGCATGATCTATATCTCTAGCTTAGGGAACAGAGGAAGTGTATCTTCTGTTTTTTTCTTTCAATTTTACTTGCTCCTCCTCACACCCTCTTATAAATCTAGTATTTCCAAGTAAATCTCCACTCACTGCTGGAATAATCTGGATTCAGAAGGTTGCTTCTTTAGTCCCAAGTGTTCAGGCCCGTCTCTAACTCCTTCCTGGAGGGCAGACTGAGATGTCCCGAAAACCTCCAAGTGGATGATTCTTTTTTAAGTCCTCCGATTATAAGAAATTCATCTTATTTCACCTTGATGTTCTTTATCATATTCTATCTATTCAAAAAATGTTAATTATAACCCACTAAAATAGTTTTCTGTATTTCCCATTCAACTTGGGGCAGGGGGTGCAATGTTCAGCTGTTGCTGTCACACGGCCTTGCTATTGACAAGCCCGATGCTTCCACACCAACCACCGCAATGACAGCATTCCTCACTTTCCAGAGTGTGCACTCTCCACAGTGCTTCTCCACCATTCCAACTCCCACAGTAAGAGCTCTTCGGACATGTTATCTCTGAAATATGAGCACTATGCCTTGTGTGACAGTGGGTATAAGGTTGGTGGGCACATCAGTAGGAGCCTAGCCTTGGTAACGCACAGGGCAAGATGCCAGCAGTTCCCTTACACACTCTAAATTCTCGTTGCATACTCTCTTGGTCAGTTTTCCCCAGGGTTCTCATAGGACCCCTTTCATGACAGCTATAAAGCCAGAATCATATTGAACCTTGCTTAAATCCCAATGTTCCTACTATTTGTGTAACCAAAAGCAAATTGTTCAAAATCATAAAATGACAACCTGCTCCATATATGGTCTCCACCTGGACAGAAAAAGAGCCAGTCACATTTTATATTGCAACTTCCCTGGATTAAAATATCAGTAATAAGAATGATAACATTTCACCAAACAAGGCTCCGGTCATCTGATCGGGGAGGACCAGGACTCAGGTCCAGCTCTGTTCAATAATAAGCTGGGTCATGCTGGTCAACTTGCTTCCTCTTTCCCTACCTGGCTGTTTCTCCACATCTCAGACTGAGGTCACAATATCTTCCTTGCCTAACTTCAAATTTATTATGAGACTGTTTTGAGATATCAAAGGTAGCGCTAGAAAATGTTCCAAAAATTACCTTGATATAAATATAATATGATCATCGATGTGACCTTAAGGCTCTCTCAGGAAGCTCTTCTGCTGAAAAATTGAAGTAGGTATGGAAGAGGCCACGTTTCTAAGAACATACTTCGCTTAAAGTTAAAAATTACTTTCCTAGCCCTGAGAACTCTATGGATTTCATTACTGTAAATTTTTTTTTCTGGAATCAAAACTGCCTTCTCTGCTCACCCTTGAAGCCACTTCAATAAAGCTACTTCCTAGTGGGCACTCAGAGGAAGTCATTTGTTTGATGTATATATTTAATTTTGGGTACATTTTTGCGCCTCATCTGCAAATCCCGCTTTCAATATTTATCTCAAGATCCTCCAAGGCCCGCTGATGTAGTCTCTGTCCTGAAAAGAAAGAATTCATGGACCCCAAAAAAGTTGGGGTTTTTTGTTTTTTCTTAAATAGGAATAAATAGATTTAGAAAGCAAGGTCAAAGTCAAGGTTGGTATCATTTTATTGCTCTTAAACCTAAACTGTACAGTCAAGTCAAAATATTGGGCTGATTTTCTGTCCTCATGGATGACTTCATTGCTAGATTGGATATATAACATCTTCGCCTTGAAAGAATGAATGCTTTAGAGCAAATTTTGTCTAAATCATTTTTCAAGATTTCCTGTTACTTCATCTAAAGCTGCTTCCCATTAATAATTCCTCAGTACAAAGCATCTAGACACACAGACACCCTAATTAGGGGGATTTCAATTACCTATGTGAGGAGGCAGGTAATTGACAATCTAATTAGTCTCATTTCAATTACCATTTTTCTCTTCATTAGAGCAGTTAGTTGGAGAGAGAGGAGGGTTTGTAAAATATTCCAAGACCATGCATTTTTTCAAGGTAGATTTACTCAAGATTAAGGTTGGACTTTTCTAAGACCAAGGAGCATGAGAACTATGAAGGCAGGGGCCAAGACAGCAGCTGTGCAGACAAACCAGACAAGTATATTGGAAAAATGCTCATCAGAGCATTCTGGGGTAGAATCTGGCTAGTTGCTCAGATCAGACTCATTTGCTGTCTGAAGGAGAGGGTATTTGAAACATGCATTATTTAGGGAATTTATAATCACTCTCATTTATTGAGTGCTTGCTATGGATCTGACACCACATAAGCACCCACTATGGGTGCTATGTTCTCTCACTTCTGTGCTCACATCGGTTCTCTGCAGTTATATTAGCATCACCATTTATACATGAGGAAATAGATGGACAGGGAAATTATATGTTTTTCCTTATCCAGATATTCTGACCCTGGGTCTCACGCTCTGAAATCCTTTGTTCATTTTCTGACATGTAGAAGAGAACGTGGCTTTTGGATTTCAAAAGATCTTTGGGGCAAATCCTGACTCTTCTACCCACCAACCAAACCCTTCAGTCTGGCCAAGTATTAGAGTCCTCTCAGCCTCAGTTTCCTTATCTAGATACACACAATAATAGTTGTACTCTTGTCTTATTGTGAGAGTTAAAGAAGCTAATGTTTATAAAATACTAATCAGGATACCTGCAATGTGAAAGCTCCCCTAAACATTAGCTTTCCACTTGTCTTCCTGAATAAAACAAGAGTTGCCTTTCTCTTGCTACTGAATATATGCAATATGTACAGGGTGGCCATAGAGTTCATGTGCAATTTAAAATAGTGTGCAATTTGAAATTGTACACAAACTTTATGGCCACCCTGTATTGTGTGTGTGTGTGTGTATCTGTATAAAAATACTCACATATGCATCTAAAAAAGAAAAAGTGCCTAAAGTACAAAAATAAAATTTCAAGGCCAATGGTGACATGGAATGACTTAGAGGAGATTCCAAGAGTCGTCCAAGCCTGTAGTGTCTCTTCTCTGAGCCCTACTGCTCTGTTGGGTGCTTCTTGCTCCCAGTCACCCAGTGCTCTGTGTGTCTCCTCTGGCATTTGGTGTGCTGGCCAGACTCATCCTTGGTTCTCAGGTCCCTTTCCCATCATGACTTTCCTGAATCTTCATACAAAGTAAAATGTAAAGAAAAGTTGGCACAAAGGTGATAGATTTTTACTCAATGTGTATGGCTGTCAGGAACATACTGGTTTATTTCTAGGAAATATTAATGGTTTAATCGATAAGTTATCAGGGCCTCTATCCATAAGAAGATGGTCTTCAAAATGGAAAATCAAGTCACTACGCTTTCCCAGCCATAGCTGGAAAACAGAAATATAATAGACACAAACTCAAACCAGGTATGTAAAAGCAAAGTTTCTAAAAGCAACAGAAAAAATAGCAAGAGGAAAAATCATTTAATCATATTTTATTTAACACAGCATAGCCAAAGTATCATCATTTTAATATCTAATCAATATAAACATTATTATTAAGATACTGGGTTTTATTGACCAAGTCTTCAAAATTCAGCATGCTATTCCTGGGTTGGTGGACATTTGGGTTGTTTCCATATTTTGGCAGTTGTAAATTGAGCTGTGATAAATAGTCTAGTGCAAATGTCCTTATGATAAAATAATTATTTTTCTTCTGGGTAGATGCTGTCATGTGTGTATCCCATGGAATACTATCCAGCTATTAAAAAAGATGGAGACTTTATATCTTTTGTATTAGCCTAGATAGAGTTGGAACACATTCTTCTTAGTAAAATATCACAAGAATGCAGAAGAATCCAATGTACTCAACTCTAATATGAAGTCAGTAGACAATCAAATACATATCCACATAAGAGAAAAACTCAAATTGATTTAAGGTGGGGGATGGAGGAATGAGGGAGTAGGGAGAGGGGAGGAGTGAGGGAGACTGGGGATTTCAGTATATGGCACACTTCTTGTGAGTGGAACACAATTATAAGAGGGACTTTACCTAACAAATGCAACCAGTATAACCTAATTCTTTGTACCCTCAATAAACCTGAAATAATAAGAACTAAATATTACTACTAGTTTTTTTTTTTTTTAGTTCTCTTAATTGTTCTCCAGATGTCTTTCCAAAAGGAATGTATTGCCATTTGATCCTGTAATTCCTTTACTAGGTATATATCCAGAAGACCAAAAAGCACACTACAATGAAGATATTTGTACCAGAATGTTTATTGCAGGCCAATTCATAATTGCTAGGTCATGGAAGAAGCCCAAGTGCCCATTGACCCACAAATGGATCAATAAACTGTGGTATATGTACACCATGGAATACTATGCAGCCCTTAAGGAGGATGGAGACTTTTCCTCCTTCATGTCTACATGGATGGAGCTGGAAAATATTCTTCTTAGCAAAGTATCTCAAGAATGGAATAAAAAGTATCCAATGTACTCAGCCCTACTATGAAACTAATTTACAGTTTTCATAGGAAAGCTATAACCCAATTATAGCCCAAGAATACGGGAGAAGGGGAGAGGGAGGGTGGAGGGAGGGTGATTGGTGGGATCACATATGGTTCATCTTTTAAGGGTACATGTGAATCTTTCTAAATGAAGAATATAAATGTCTTAACACAATAACTAAGAAAAAGACATGAAGGCTATGTTAACCAGCTTGATGAAAATATTTCAAATTGTATTTAAAAATAAAATAAAATAAAATACTACTATTAATAATTTACCATTCAGCCATCAAAAAAGATGGAGATTTTATATCTTTGGTATGAACCTGGATAAAAGTGGAGCACATCATTCTTAGTAAAGCATCACAAGAATGGAGAAGCAAGAATCCTATGTGCTCAATTCTGATTTGAGGACAATTAAGGACGGTGGGGGGTTGGGAAAGAGAAAGGAGACAGAGGGAAGGAGTGAAGGGAGTGGGGGGTCATAGACAGAAAAAGGGAAGGGAGTGGGGGGTCACAGTGTGTGACACACCTTTGGGGGGTGGGACGCAATTATAAGAGAGACTTTACCTAACAAATGCAATCAGTGTAATCTGGTTTTCTGTACCCTCAATGAATTCCCCAAAACAACAACAATAATAATAGTAATAATAAGAATAATTTGGCGATAGTAATATATAAGTACATCTCAATTCAGACAAGTCCCATATCAAATACTCAACAGCCAGCTGAAGCTGGTGTCTATACCTTAGACAGTCCCAGTCTAGGCTTATCATGAATCTTATTCATTCTGCAGTCAGAACCACCGGAAGAGTTTCCATCCATCCCAAGGATACGATGAGCTCCTCTGGCACAGAATGGAATTTCAGCCCAAATGCAAAAAAAGAGCAGGCTTGAAAACAGGGGTGAACATCTAACTGAGCTCTTATAATGCTTTGATATTCTATTCTTTACCTGATCTGCATTGCAAACCAGTACTTTATAATTCTCTTTTTACAAGTTAAGTTTCTATTGATTACTGAAGGATTCAGATATCATATGGTAGTGGTAGGATTTTGTATAAGTAACTTAACATCTCTGACTTTATTTCATGTTTATGTAATATAAAATCATAATTCCTGGCATGGAAGGTGATTGTGAAGATTAGAGAGAATGTGTATAAAGTGCCACAGAGTAAATGCTCCAACAGGGTAGTAAATATTTAAACAGTGAGGACGGCAAGCACATATTCTTTGTCCTAGATCATGCTTTCTACATAAACAGGTAAGCCTGGAAAATTTTACACACAAAAATAGACAAAAGAATCTAAGCCTCTGGCCAGGCAATTTTTCATTCAAACAATGCTCTCTTTGATGCTACAGCCAATGTTTTATAAAAGCCCTTGGTTTTTAACCTTTCTACATAGGTCCTGACCTAACTTTGTAGATTCTCTGGCAAAGATGACTTGGACTATGACATAGGGGTCTTTTGAAGAGACTTTCGTTTTGCTGGGGTGCTTGATGGACCTGGATGGCTCAACCCTGTTAGTGTTTAATTTCCTTCTGTGGAAAGGATAACTCGATAACTTGACTTTGGCCAAAAATTTAGAATTCTGAACTTTTGATATTACATTTGTTCATGAATCAGAATTGCACTGGTCATGTCATCACAAGGAGTTACCAGGGTAAACAGGATGGGTGGCAAAAAAAATGTTTGCAAGTTTAAAATATTGGCACTGTTCATATAATCCTATGTGAGTACCTGCTCCTTTTCACTGCACATGAGTCCCGTTCTGATTATAATAAAACCTCTGCCCTCTGGCTTGACTCCTTTGGTTTTTACCAGAAATAACAATTTCATCCTGGGTAAAATTTATTTGGCGCACATAGATCACACACTTTCATTCCTGAACTTTTGACAGTCTTTTCACTACTCCCACATGCAGAAAAAGAGGCCAACGTGAAGCAGATTTTGAACCTTCCTATTTGTAATTCTAAAGTGCTATCCTGTTTATCATAAGAGGCTTATCACGGGTGGCAGTGGAATGTGAGATGCAGAAGTAGAAGGAATGTGAATAGACTTTCAACACTGGGGGAGCTATTAGAAGAGGTTGGAGCACAGACAAAAATCAAGATTCAAAATGGGCAAGATAAAGGTTAAGGGATGCACAGAACATACAGGAAGTCAGAAATCCAGGTGCTCAACATGAAGGTTAAGTGATACTGACTCTTCTGCTCTCAGGTGAACTTCAGTTTGTCTCTTTCTTATGCAATTGTTGCTTTTTAGATATTCTAATTTTTTTCTGAGTAGACTCTGCCTGTAAGGAGCATAACCCTTCTTTCCTGGTTTGTTCTTTGAATTAGAGCAGATAGCCGGAGTTATTTATTCAACCTAGCACCCCTGAGGGACTATTGTTTTCTATTAAAGCATTTTTTATGGCCCTGTTGGTTCTGTATAATAATCTCAGGGTTCAGATATTGGAGATCTCTGACCACCTTTCTAACCAAGAGGGAAAGATAAAGCTACTTGCTGTCTCCACGCAGAGGCTTGAAGTTGGCTGACATCATGCTGTGACCTCGACTGCGGAAGACTTCCTGAACTTTCAAAGAGTCAGCATGGATCTTCCAACTCCTGACCATGGCTCAAGCTAAGACCATCTACTGCTGAACTAGTACAGTTCCTCTCTCAAGTACAGTCCTGGAACTTGTACCTAGTGGCTTGAGATCTCCAGTATGCTTTTTAGAATATGCTGTATATTATTTTAAAAATGTGATCAAGCGGGAGACTTTCTTCCCTTTTAAAACACTTCAAAAGGGGAGGAACAAAAAGAACAAATCCATCCCCACCAACAAAAAGACAATGTTCAGTTAACCTTGTACCTTCAAATGCCCACGGCTTCTTTGGTTCACCAACTGTCATAAATTTGCTCCCTCCTAGCACAAAAGCTTTCTTTGAGGTTCAGAGGTTGAGTTTTATCTGCCTCCAGGGATACAGGATTGCTCTCCTCTGCATCCGAGGGCCCTGGAGTGCTGTGGTTGGCCTCTTTTGAGACGGGGTTGGTATTGTAATGAATGAGTTGTGAAATGAGTTCCGAGGCTCCTGAGGAGACAGATGAAGCCGCCTTGTCTTCCCCAGCATCGACTGCATCTGTCCATTGCACATCAAAGCAAAACCAACACCTAAGCAAATCAATCCATCCCTAGAACTTCTGTAAAACATTAACTCCCAGAAGAGCAGGATGGTGGCCTGACTCACATTTTCTCTGTTTCCTTTTAGGTAAAGAAAAACAGTGCTCGGTTTGCATCCTGTTAGAATTATTTTCAGGTGGCGAATTCTTTCTATTATTTGTCATAACCAAGCCATTAGCTAAGACCAACTCTAGGTTAAGGATTCAACATTTCAAAGGCACACCAAGGAAGGACTCTCATTAGAAAAAATCAAGTTAAATTCTTAGATAGAATTTTGTACCATCGGGAGTCATTGCCAGGAGATCCATGTTCTCTAGCATTTTTTTTCTAAATGCAATTATAACAAATCTATAGGACTATAGAATCAACAGGGAACATTCTATTAGGAATATAAACAGGAGAGAACCTAGAAAGCTGTAGAAGTTCAAGTTTTTTTTTGCAAACATTTCTGTTATTAAAAGTCGTAGAAACTTTAAAAAAAGAAGAAGTTTCAAGCAAATCATAAATAGAAGGCAAGGACTGTTCACTTTCTATTACTGGCAGGGACTGGAAGATATTTGAAAAGAAATGTTGGGATGCCTTTGTGAGGGCCACAGTCTCCTAGTCTAAGCTGTCGTTAATGAACTAGATCCACCGAGCTCAATACTTAAACTGTATTTAACATTTCTCAATTAAGTACATTTGGGGCATAGTCACAGCTACCTGCCATGAAGCAGATTTGTTCTGTTTTGATAGCTAAAAATAATAGGGACCAAACGTGTGCAATCAATGGAGGCATTTTGATCACTTCATCAACAATATGACTCTCCAATTGTTTTACAATTGCCAGTTACGTGACTTATCACAATTGAAAGAAGACTTGAGATCCCCAGAGAATGGTTCCTTCCAAACGATCACGTAGCAAAAGTTTAATTGTTTTTTATCTGCTTCTGTAAAATGTGAGACATGCGGTGAGCAGTATTGTTCTCTTCTGGGAGTATATTGGGAATGCCTTTTTATTACGCCCTCTAACATAGCTCTTCAGGCCTTTCCAGGCCTTTATTTGGTTTTCCCTTCATTATGTGGAAAAATTTCTAACAGTAGGACAAAGATGATCACATGCCTTCTGCTTTCACTTATTTCTGAGTAATAATGATAGGAGTTACATCTCTTACCTGTTTCCTTTGCACGGAGCTGCACAGCTTCTCGAACCCAGCATACAGTCCCACTTTTGTGGGATGATTGGATGGACTTTCTATCTGAACTGATTTTCACCGGAAAATTCGCACTAATTTCCAAAGTAAGAATGATGATACCATTTGGCTCATTGAGTGACTGTAGGATTATCTGGGGTGAATAAACTTCCCCAAATTAAATGACAGAAATCTCTCACGTCCAAACAAAACAGAGAGCAAAACTTCCAGGCCCTCCGTAAGGACCTTGACCTAGCACCTGTTAATATGAGGATGACTCAGCCATTCTTCCTCAGAGCAGCGATCAGCTCTGCAGACTAGGCTCTACTTTGGAGGCATTTTAATCAAGGATAAGAATCATTCTTAGAAAACTGACTCTGTCTCATTTTGAACAATGTAAAAATATTCAGGTGACTGCAGTGGTAACAAACCTCCGTGATTATATTATGCACAATCAATTGTGTAAACTACAGGTATATCAGTAAGAGGATCAAGTAAAGCTCCAGAAACACACAGGTGCTTATGCTGATGAGGAATCATCAGTCCCATTTTCTCATAAACTTCCATCTACAATTCTGCCCTGTAGTATCTACGTCTAATACGAGGAGTTATCAACATGTTGGTATCTTGCCTCCTTAGTATATACGATGCTCACCTATCAAATCAGAACCTTAGCATATTAAGTGATTTGATAATTCCTGCAGCAAAAGAAACTTTATTTTCCTCAGTATCACATAATCTCCAAATGTATTCAACTTAGAAAATATATCTATATAATATATATTATATATATATTTATATATATGTAAATTTTTAAAGCCACAGTTATGAAGCAGCATGCTAGAAACATTTTGTTTAATGCCCACTCTATGCCAGGCACTCAGCTCTCTGCTGGTGATGTGGTATTGAGTAAGTCAGACAGGTTCTAGACTCCCAGGTTTTACATTTCACCAGGGAGAGAGAGGAGGCAACAGAAGCATAAGCGAGGCCTTTTATGGTGCCGCTAAGTGCTCCAACCACACACAGGGAGACACGAGAAGGGCAGGATGCAAGGGCGAGAGGAGCAGTGGGGACAAATGTCAATCTTGGGCAAGAACTCTCTGAGCAAGTCCCTCAGACTTTGGGATAGGCTGCTTTATATAGACTACATTAAAAAAAAAAAAAAAAGGCTCCAGGTAGGATAGAGACTGTTCTATAAGAAAGAAATCTAGTTTATAATCTCAAGGCATGAGCAGCCCAGTAATTAGGAACTCCATGTTCTAAGTTCCTAGGAAATATTTGAGATTGGGTTTGCTGAAAACTGGATGGCCCCTCGCATTTATGTGAAACAGCCCCCCTTCTTAGACCTGCCGAAATGTTTTAAAGCTCAAATAAGTTCCAATACGCCAATGATTTTTTAAATTTTCCCACAATAGCATTCATTGTTACATCATCGAAGGCTCAGATGCTCTTGCATGGGAGCTGTTCTGTGTGCTACTTCTAAAACTAGTTCACGGTCTCTCCTGTAGCTTTCCTTGCTGTATCTCCTAGCAGGGTCAGCAAAATTTTCTGTAAAGGATCAAATACTAAACATTTAGATTTTGTGAGTTACATGTGGTATCTGCTGTATATTTTCCTTAATTATTTTCCAAATCTTTATAGATGTAAAACTTGTTCTGAGCTCACAGGTGATACAAAAACAATCTGCAGACAGGATTTGGCCCAGGGACTACAGTTGGTCAACCACTGCCTAGAACACAAATCATGTAGCAAATGGGTCCTATGCATGGGTTTATTAAGAACATGTACATTTTCTAGAGTAATCTCGGTGTCAAACTCTTTTCTAAGAATGAGGCTTACTTAGGTAATATTAAGCCCTCACACAATGTCACTGACATGCACATACACACATATTTGCACACTCACGCACCTGCCACAGAGGAAGGCAATCTGATGAAATAGAGAGCACCAGTGGTTCACACCCTGGACATACATAAGAAGCATCTGGGGAGCTCTTTAAAAATGCCCATGCTCAGGCCCCACTACAGATTAATTAAATCAGAATGTTTGGATGGGAGCCCAGGCATCTGTATTTTTTAAGGCTCTCCAGGTGATTTGATTTTGCAGCTTGGTTAAGAACTAATGCTTTATAACTGTGGCTCTCAAATTTTGTGTGTGCATCAGAATCACCTGAGGGCTTATTAAAAACCCAGATTGGCACCATGCCTGTAGAGTTCCTGATTTAGTTTCTGGGGTGGAGTCCTAGAGTTTCTTTTTCTAACAATTTTCCAGGTGACATGCTGTCAGTCAGGAGACTGAACTCTGAAAATCATTGTCATAGAGAATAGAAAATTGGTCCAGGTGACAGCTTTCCTCTAGTTGAGATATTTTGATTGGTTAAGTCATTGATCTGTTAATTGGGGTTTCTGTTTTATTTTTTCCTAAACTTAGAAGTTTCTAGGTTTTAAGCAAAAGAAAGTTAAAATAGTTAACTTGAAGGCAGGGATCATGTGAAGGCACGGAGTAAATCCTTTTTAGGGGGTGGGGAGAGAGTCTCACTCTTTGTCCTAGGTAGAGTGCGGTGGCATCATAGCTCACAGCAACCTCAAACTCTTGGGCTCAGGTGATCCCATTGCTTCAGCCTCTGGAGTAGCTGAAACTACAGGCACCTGCCACAAACCCCAGCCAGTTTTTCTATTTCCAGTAAATCCAGGGTCTCACTCTTGCTCAGGCTGGTCTTAAACTCCTGACCTCAGACAATCCACCTGCCTCAGACCCCCAGCGTGTTAGGACTAAAGGCATGAGCCACTACTCCTGGCCACAGAGTAAATCCTTAACAAATACTTGTTTAATTTGGAACATGGCAAGATCTACAAAGAACAAGAGAATAAAATGGTTTTGCTCTCTTAGTGAAGAAAGAAGAAACATTGAGTAAATAGAAAAGACATTTTAAAAACTGCTTTGAACATATCTCCCACTACCGCAGAGAATGAATGCCTATGCTGAGGAAACACTTCCACAGCCAACAATACCAGTCAAAAGAGTTAGTTGATTAGGCCAAATATTTTGGGAAACTCATCCAAAGAGAAAATACAGCAACCTCCAAGAAGCCAAGGCCACGAAAACTGGCACAACTGCATTTCCAGTTGAAATGTTCAGACTTAGTTTAATAAGTAGAGAATCCCAGATACTCTATATGGTTCCAGATGACTCTGTCAGCAATTCCTGCAAGAGAGAAGCTGAGAAATCCTTGCTACTCAAAGTGCGGTCCTTGGACTAGCACCCCAGACTATCCCCTAGGTGCCGGTTACAAACAGGGCTGCTTATGACTCCTGTGGGCCACAGCACTTTTGCATCCATGGGCCTCTTCTTCCATAAGGAAAACTGAAAATTATATTTTATGATTACTATGAAGACAGCTACTAATATTTTCAAATACTAAAACTTTGTCTTCAATCTAAATATTCGGGTTTTTTCTTTCCATTTTAAGAGAAATTAAAGACATTGTCTTGGGCCCCTAAGAGTATTGTGAGTCCCAGGCACTGTGCCTCTGTGCCCTGGCCCTGGTTGGACATACAGACCCTCAGACTGCATCCCAGAGTTACTGAATCAGAATCCACATTTCTACCAAAACCTAAGTGACTCAAGTATGCATTAAACCTCAGTACAGCTTAACAAACAAAAAGTAATCATGACTTTTCCATCCTTTCTGAATCCTAAAACTATGATACCGTGTTCTCTGGGCTCCACAGGGAATGTGTATCTCCAACATCATCATTAGCCTTAGGACTGAGCTAAAGTGACAGAGCTCTGGAGCAGGATGGGCACAAGGTCTATGAAGGGAATTATGTCAAGGTTCTTACCCTCCCCCCGCCTTTTTTTTTTTTAGAGACAGAGTCTCACTTCATTGCCCTTAGTAGAGTGCTGTAGAGTCAGAGCTCACAGCATCCTCCAACTCCTGAGCTTAGGCGATTCTCCTGCCTCAGCCTCCCAAGTAGCTGGGACTACAGGTGCCTGCCATGGTGTCCGGATAATTTTTTGTTGCAGTTTGGCCGGGGTCGGGTTTGAACCCGCCTGCCTCGGTATATGGGGCCAGTGAGGCACAGGCACCGCCCAAGGTTCTTATCCTGAGCAGCCACAGAGGCACTGGATTCTAGCAGCCTGGATATACTCACACAATATATTTGACTGCCTAGAACAGATCACAAAAAACTAGTGGAATCCTGACATTATTTTCTGATATCATCGATGATTATTTTATGATAAGAGTGGTGATTACAGAAGACTTGTATATAAGTCGAGGCACCTTTTGTTCTGTGAACTAGACTAGGGTTATACGTGTATAAAAGAACTAAGTATTTTCACTCTACTTTTCAATAACATTCATGAACGTGATGAAAAAACCCGATGCTAATGTTGAAATAAAGCTTCATATGGAAGAGAAAAAATAGCAACTCAGCAGGATGGAATTTGTCACCAGTGTCTGGGAGTTATTCTCCCACTGTTATCACAGTGTTTTAAAACCTTTTCAGCAATAAATTACTTTAAGATTCTAAGCATTAAAAAATAAATAAAAATTAACTCAGGATGGATCATAAACCCAAATGTAAAACATAAAACTATAAAACTTCTGGAAGGGAGTGTAAGAAAAAAATCTAGGTGACTTTGGAGTTCCTGATGACTTTTTTTATACAACAACAAGAACGTGTGCCATGAAAGAAAAAATTGACAAGTGAGACTTCATTGAAGTTTAACATTTTACTTTGAGAAAGATATTGTTAAAAGAATAAAAAGGCAGGGCATAGATTGAAAGAAAATTTCTGAGTAACACATAAATGATTTAAAAAATCTGGTATCAGAAATAATTTTTAAAACTCAACAGTCAGAAAGCAAACAACCCAACTTGTAAATGATTGAAATATCTAAACAGAGACTTCTCAGAAGAACATATACAGGCGGCAAATGAGCATATGAAGATTGCTCAACATCTGAGGTTATTAGGGAACTGCAAGTCAGGACATTGAGATACCACTGCCTATCTATTAGAATGACTACAATCCAAAAGACGGCTAACACCAACTGCTGAGTGGGATGTGGAGGAACAGGAACTCTCAAGGGAAAATGTAAAACGAGGCAGCCACTTTGGAGATCAGCTCAGCAGCTCCTCACAAAGCTAAAGATAGCCTTACTACATGACCCATTCTTAGGTGTTTTCCCAAGTGAGCTGAAGACGTAAGTCCCCACAAACCTTGCACATAAATGTTCGTAGCTGCCTTCTGCATAATTGTCAAAAATTGGAAGCAACCAAGGTGTCCTTCAATAGGTCAATGCATAAACTGTAGAACATCTATCCAGAAAATGAGCTACCGAGCCATGAAAAGATGTGGGGGAAACTGAAAAGCCACTGATTCTAGCTGTATTACATCCTGGGAAAGACAAAACTATAGAGATAGTAAAAGGATCAATGGTTGCCCAGGGCGTGGGGGAGGAAGGGAGGGATGACTAGGTGGAGCGTGGGGGATTTTTAGAGTAGGGAAACTATTCTGTACGATACTGTGATAGGGGGTGACATTGTGCATTTATCAAATTCTATAGGCCGATACAACACAAAAAGTAAACCCTAATGTAGACTCTGGACTTAGAAATGATCTAGCAATGGTGGTTCATCAGTCGTAGCAGATGTATCACACCTTTGCAAGATGTCAACAATAGGGGATATTGTGCAGGAGGAAGAAGAGTTTATGTACAAAGAAATTGTCTTTACTTTCCATAAAAAATAGTTCTAGGGTGGTGCCTGTGGCTCAAAAGGGCAGGGTGCTGGCCCCATATGCCAGAGGTGGTGGGTTCAAACCCAGCCCCGGCCACAAAAAAAGAGTAAAAAAAAAAAAAAAATAGTTCTAAATGATAAAGTCTATTAATTTAAAAAGGTAAAACAGTACTGTTTGCCATGACAGGAAAACAGGAGGCTCAGAAGCTTCCTCACCAATCCCCTCCCAGAAGTCATGCATCACTCCATGCAGGCTACGGAGCTCATCGAACTTTTTATAACAAAACAAAGTGAAAATAACTGAAAGAGCTGCCAAGACTCCATTTTTGACAATATATGGGCTTGGCCCACATACACAACTATCATGTCAGAAAATCCTAATGAATGCAGCAAGAATAATCATAACTACCACATACTAGGAAAGGCAACCATCACTTTGCATCTTTGTATTTAATATATTTTAATTTCACATTACTGTGTGACATGTGTTGTAGGGAAAAACAAAACTCAAAGATGATCTGATTTCCTCAAAGTTACATACCTAATTGCTGGAGAAGCAAGTTGCAAACTCTGATCCACTAAATGCCAATATTTCTGCTCTTTCTAGTATGTAATTCTTCCCTTCAATCCTGTAGGAATTCTCTAGAGTTATGTGCGTGCAGTGTTTGAGGTTGGTACAGTGTCCCTAAAACATATTTCTAACAAGTTATTTACATGTCTTCTCTACAAATTAACATTCTCATCATGACCAGCACGTTTGTTGCTAGTTCATTCAAATGCGAACTTCTCAACCTTCAAATATACCCCTGCTACAGCCAAACATAGCCCTCATCTTGTTACTTTAGGTCACAAGGAGCAGCAGGCCACAGCTATCATGGGAGCAGGATATAGGTAAGATTTTTAAAAGTCAGCATTCTCTGTCCAGGAGCCAAAATAGTAGCATATTTTCAAAGAAATAGATGGGCATTAGTGATCGGGCAGTAAGATGAACAAAAACATGAGAAAAATATGGAATCAAAAAATCCACTCACAGCATGAATGACCAACCCAGAAATAAACAGAGATAAAACAAAATAAAGACAGAGCTCAACCAGCAGGGAGAGGCTCTGAGCTACTCTAAGCTGCTCTACTTTGTCCTCAGAAATTGTATAGGTTTCCTCAGAAAAACAGATTTACAGGTTGAAATATATGAAGCTTACCTGTCTGGAGTGAACGCGTGAAGAAGAAGGTAGGTCCTGTGATATACTTTTACTTTCCTGATAATAACATCAATGAAAAAAAATTTTTTTGGTAGTGTACTTTTTTCTTTTTTATTGTTTGGGGTTCATTGAGGGTACAAATAATTAGGTTACACTGATTGCATTTGTTAGGTAAAGTCTCTGTTATAATTGTCCCACCCTCAAGAGGTGTGCCATACACCGTAACCCCCATTCCCCTCCTGCCTCCCCTCTCCCCCTGCCCTTGTTCCTGTCTCCCACCTTAAATTGATTTGAGTTTTTCTCTTATGAGGGTATGTATTAGATCATCTACTGGCTTGATATTAGGATTGAGTACATTGGTTTCTTGCTTTTCCATTCTTGAGATACTGTACTAAGAGGAAGGTGTTCCAACTCAAGGGAACACTTTTACATTGCTGATGGGACTGCAAACTAATACAACCTTTTTGGAAGGAAATATGGAGAATCCTCAAAGAACTCAAATTAGCAATGACAATTTCTTAAATATTTAAATATGTGCCAAGTATTATGCCTACACTGTAATATATTATCTCAAATAAAAGTCAAAGAAAACACAATGAAAAAGACAAAATTGTCCCCATTTTATAGAAGAGGAAGTATACCTCTAAAAGCTTAAATAACTTCTTTTTGTAATTAAATCATAACTGTGTACGTTGATGCATTTATGGGCTCAGTGTATTGATTTGATATACAATGTGAAATGCTTACATTGAACTGATTAACACCTCCATCACCTTGCTTACTTATTTGTTGTGGTAAGACAATTATACTCTTTTTAAAATAGTTTTGAAATGTACCATTGCATTATACACATTAGGTGAGGTCCCCCCAAATACCCTTCCCTGTCCCAGTCTCCCTCTGTCTCTCCCCTCACTCTCCTCTTCCCTTCTACCTTCTGGACTGTAGTTATGTTTCACTATTCACATGAATGTGTAGGTGATTATATATTGATTTCATAGTAGTACTGAATACACTGGATACTTTTTTTTTCCATTCTTGAGATACTTTAATCAGAAGAATATGTTCCAGATCCATCCAGGTAAACATAAAAGATGTGAAGGCTCCATGTTTTTTTATGGCTGCATAGTATTCCATGGTATTCATATACCACGATTTGTTAATCCATTCATGGGTCAGTAGGCATTTGGGCTGTTTCCATGTCTTGGCAATTATGAATTGGGCTGCAATAAACATGCTGGTGCAAATGTCTTTGTTTTAAACTGATTTTTGATCATCTGGACATATACCTAGTAAAGGAATTGCAGGATTCACCTGGTAGGTCTACTTTTAGTACCTTGAGTATTCTCCAAACTTCTTTCCAAAAATGTCATAGTAGCTTGCATTCCCACCAGCAGTGTAGAAGTGTTCCCTTCTTTCAGCATCCACACCAACATCTGTAGTTTTAGGATGCTGTTATGTGGGCTAATCTTACTGGAGTTAGATGATATTTCAAAGTGCTTTTGATGTGCATGAGATAATGAGCATTTGGGGGGGGGGCTGGGGCTTGGTTTCAACTCGCCACTTCTGGCATATGGGGCCAGCGCCCTACTCCTTTGAGCCACAGGTAGTACCCCGATAATGAGCATTTTTCATGTGTTCGTAGGCCATGTGCCTGTCTTCTTCAGAAAAGTTTCTGTTCAGGTTTCTTGCCCACATAGAAATGGGGTTATTTGTTCTTTTCTTACTGATTAATCTGAGTTCTTTGTAGATTCTAGTCATCAGAGCTTTGTCAGAAGCATAACCTGCAAAAATCTTCTCCCATGCTGAATGTTGTCTGTTTAAGCAACTTCTTATAGTAAGTTTGAATCAGCATTTAGATACAATGTCAATTCCAAAATAGGCGAACTGAGACACCATAACATACCACCTTACTGCTAAATATTGGATGGCGATAAACCACTACTGTCTGACATTTTTTTAAAGATCTGTTTTATTCATTCTTATCTTAGCCATAATTGAAATGGAATGGCCTTTTGGGGCCATGAAGCTTTAAGCTGGTGCACAGTGTGGGTGAGTTGCACCAGGCTAGTCAAGCCTGTGACACAATACTGAGACTTGGTAGGCCTTGCCATCCATTCTGGCATGACTGGAACTTCATCTTCCTCTCCTTTGATGTGCTAAGCAGCAACTATCTTGCCTGAAACTTAGCAAGTGGTTGACAAATGCTTGCAAAGGAATGATAAAGGTATATCCTTGGCATTAAAATTATAAGAATAGACTCAAAGTCACATATACTCATGTTCAAATCCCAATTTCACTTATTCAGTATATGAAATCCCACTGAGATTCAATGTCCTTGTCAATAACAGAGGCCATTATAATACCTAACTCAAACTGTTGAAATGATTGAAATGAAATTAGATATTTAACACAGTAAGCACAGTGCCTACTACA
>NW_003852408.1:11226310-11228239 GCF_000181295.1 Otolemur garnettii | reverse complement strand
TTTTTTTTTTTTTTTTTTTTTTTTTGGCTGGGGCTTGGTTTCAACTTGCCACTTCCAGCATATGGGGTCAGCGCCTTACTCCTTTGAGCCACAGGTAGCACTCTGATAATAAGCATTTTTTCATGTGTTTGTAGGCCATGTGCCTGTCTTCTTCAGAAAAGTTTCTGTTCAGGTCTCTTGCCCATGTAGAAATGGGGTTATTTGTTCTTTTCTTACAGATTAATCTGAGTTCTTTGTAGATTCTAGTCATCAGATCTTTGTCAGAAGCATAACCTGCAAAAATCTTCTCCCATGCTGAACGCTGTCTGCTTAAGCAACTTCTTATAGTAAGTTTGAATCAGCATTTAGATGCAAGGCCTGTCAATTCCAAAATAGGCGAACTGAGACACCATAACACACCACCTTACTGCTAAATATTGGACGGTGACAAACTACTACTGTCTGACATTTTTTTAAAGATCTGTTTTATTCATTCTTATCATAGCCATAATTGAAATGGAATGGCCTTTTGGGGCCATGAAGCTTTAAGCTGGTGCACAGTGTGGGTGAGTTGCACCAGGCTAGTCAAGCCTGTGACACAATACTGAGACTTGGTAGGCCTTGCCATCCATTCTGGCATGACTGGAACTTCATCTTCCTCTCCTTTGATGTGCTAAGCAGCAACTATCTTGCCTGAAACTTAGCAAGTGGTTGACAAATGCTTGCAAAGGAATGATAAAGGTATATCCTTGGCATTAAAATTATAAGAATAGACTCAAAGTCACATATACTCATGTTCAAATCCCAATTTCACTTATTCAGTATATGAAATCCCACTGAGATTCAATGTCCTTGTCAATAACAGAGGCCATTATAATACCTAACTCAAACTGTTGAAATGATTGAAATGAAATTAGATATTTAACACAGTAAGCACAGTGCCTACTACATAGAAGGTCATGACCAGTAACCCCTGCTTCTTTATTTTCTTTTCTCTATAACCTATTTCAGTGTTTCATCAATAGACTAGAGATTACAGTATTTGAAATATACACTCCTATGATTTATATGAACATATCTATCTCATTTAGGGCATCAATTTTTGAATATAATAGATGATTTTCTCAATGAAAGTTAAGTTATTTACACAGCAAGAACACTCTTCTTTGCAAATTAGGATCCTTGTCCCACAAACCTGCTATCTGTTCATCCTTTGAATTCCATCATTCTTCAGTTCTTCAGGTTGTGGCTGTTTTATGGAAGCCACAGTGAAACGAGGCTCTGATTTGTCAGTTACACTCCATAGATATGAGAGTCCACAGATAAAAATCTATTAGGCCAGCAGGGAGCCCATTAATGTTCCAGTGGCAGTAATTAAATCCGGATGGAAAAATAACTACAAATATTTTCCCAAAACTGAACCAGATGTTTGGCAACTGCATGAAGGCTCAAACCTGAAAAGCTCCACATGCCATGGGCAAAGCCTCTCCAGAAGCAAATCTTCTGTGAGCCGCAGACTGCACACTGTCTCAGCCTGCTGGCAGTGTTCAATAACAGCAAAAAAAAAAAAAAAATTAAAAAGTACTTCTTTATGCAGACTGTAGTCCATCCAAATGCACAAAGAAACAATTGGAAGAACCGGACATTTATTAAAAACTCCTCTAATAATGAGGCAAAAAGATTAACACATTCATATTCCCACGGGTGAGGCCATAGTCAATCCACAGTGGCACTCCAACTTAGTCATGCCTCATATATCATCATTCTAGGTAGCTTACCGAGGATACAATTTCCTAATTAATGGGCAGTAAAATATTAATTATTGTCATTTTCATTTAGCATTCAATTAACAAATGAAAACATAAAATGCATTTCCATGGCTGGCCAGACATGACCTGGAGGACCCCTACTTATTTCTCTCTTTCAGATTATTGCTTGCTTTCCTTTTTC
>NW_003852408.1:11225306-11226087 GCF_000181295.1 Otolemur garnettii | reverse complement strand
TAAATAATCAGGATGGCACTGGTTTCCATCAGCTAGGTCAGCAGCAGTGGGTGAAGGGAGCCTGGGAGCAGCTGGACTTTGAATTAGTCCAGTGCACCTTGAACTTCAAGGGAGGGATAAGAGCCACTCCCAACCCCACAGCCATCATGTCCACCAAAATGACACCCACTACTGTCTCCTTATACCAGTGAATTTCATTCTGTCAAGTCAGTTGCTACCCTGGTACCTCTCCTATTAGCGTTAATTTATCTCCAGTGCTAAGGAGGTTAACGACACTGTTATTTTCCCTGCTACTGAGTTTTCCTGCATGTCTGTGGAATAATATTCCAAGTAACCTCATCAGAGGGAGGAATCACAGAAAGGACCTGCCTAGACAATAAATAACCTTTAAAAAATCATGTGTCCTTCAGAGACAGGAAATCAAGCAGTGTAATGTTAATTGTGGAGACTACGGAGGAAACATTTTTCATCCATCAAAAGAGACAGTATAATGGTCATGCATTCCGTAAAACACTATCACACAAAGTCTTACCTAAAGAACTGAAGCTTCAATTTCAAGCAGTTCTTGCTAGTTCACATTGAAATTCTCTAAGGTAAGAGTTACAAATCTTTTCTAATTAGGCTTCATAATTCTCCTTGCTCGGTTTTTTCTGTCAAACATTGCTTTATAGGCATAAGTTTCCGAAGGTGGAGAAGCCCAGTTAGAAGATAGTTTCTGAACTCTCTCAGTGCCCACAAGCCATATATTCCCAGTCAAAGAATTTCCTCAAGTGTTGGTCAG
>NW_003852408.1:11222812-11225168 GCF_000181295.1 Otolemur garnettii | reverse complement strand
ATTTGATGGTTCTGGTGATTTGAAAAGACTGTTCTTGAAATTCTTTGGGAGATGATTAGTTCATTATTATGTTTTAGAGTTAGCTGCCTTTTTCTTCTTTGTAAAATTTGACCCTTTGGCATTATATTAAATTCCACCCACACAGAGAAGAAAAAAAACTTCTGTTCGTGAGCTCTTGCTAACCAACAAATTTCCAACTACTACAAATGATTCCCAACATAAACTGCAGTGAAATGAGAGTAAAACTTTTAAATAAGCCCTCAGACTCTTAATATTCTCTTGCTTGAAAAACAGTTTTATGCTGACTGAAGCAAGTACTAAAATGTTTCCATGTAACCCTGCGTCTTACTCCTGCATAGGATGTATGTGGAACTTCACCCACGCAGGTCCCAGCTGCTGCGGAGGTCACAGTCAACTCTTTAACATATATATTCTTTTAGAGAAAAGCAGATATCTGTTTTTTTCCTCTATCTAGTAATTGTCTCTTTTCCTTGCATTTTTTGTCCTCCTCTTTTAGAAAGGCTTTCTCCAAAATAGAACCTGTAATTTGATAACTCATGAGAGTTACAATGTACAGAGGAATTAGTAGAAAAGCATAAAGATGAGCTGAGATGTTTTATGTTGGGAAATCTGCTGAGTTTGACTCACTAGCTAAGTGATTTGCTTTTTTGTGCCACCCTTGCAGAATACTGTTCAAACATTCATACACTTCATCAAGATTATAAAGTATTTTGTATTGTGGTTCTCCAGGAATACTTTTAAATAATCAAAATTATAAATATTTCCATGAACCCCAGTAGCCACCCAGAGACATGTGTATGAATATGTAATTTGTCCCCTGGCCTTTTGAGACACAACTCTTTGAGTCATTCCTCCCCTCCCCTCCCCTCACCCCTTCCTTCTCTGTCCTTCCCTCCCTCCCTCCCTCCCTCCCTCCCTCTCTCTCTCTCTTTCTTCTTTCTTTCTTTCTTTCCTTCTTTCTTTCTTTCTTTCTTTATTTCTCCTTCCTTCCTTCCTTCCTTCCTTCCTTCCTTCCTTCCCTCCTTCCTTCTTTCCTTCTCTCTTTCTTTCTCTCTTTCTTTCTTTCTGACAGAGTCTCACTCTTTTGACCTGGATAGAGTGCCATGATCATAGGTTGCAGCAACCCCAAACTCTTGGGCATAAGCAATCCTCCTCTTCAGCCTCCCAAGTAGCTGGGACTACAGGTTCCCACCACTATGCCCAGCTAGTTTTTCTATTTTTAGTAGAGATAGAGGTCTCACTCTTGCTGAGGCTGGTCTCAAATTCCTGAGCTCAAGCAATCCACTGGCCTCAGCCTCCCAGAGTGCTACGATTACAGGCATGAGCCACTGTGCCTGGCAATCATTTCTTTATAGTCCTCTCAGTATAGACAATAGTTTCCACTGAATGTGTTAATTAATGGAAGTTGTAAGAGGAGAAGAAAGATATGGGTATCCATGTTTATTCAGTGTCTACCAGGTATTTCAGACTCATGAACTCTAATTATAACTAGAAGAGTATAGGCATTGACCCCAATGAACATATGAGGATACTAAAACTTAGAGAAGTTGGGTACTTATAAGGGTTGCACAGCTGGTTGTGGAGAAAGAACCGACCTCTAAGCTTGGGAGCTTTGCACAGCACTTCTCCCAAAGTTCTGTACCTGGTGTTGACATGTCTCATCATGGGAAACAATGAGCATCACCAGGCTAAACATTAGTCCAGACACAAATGGTGCATCCATGTTGACATTGGTCATTAACTCCGAGCACCCCAAGGTATCTGTGTGGGTTGTGAATCACTGTGTTTTGCAAACCATCCACATGTCCCTGGTAAAACTTAGAGATACAAAGATTAACTTAATTATTCCCATCAGTACTGTGGCTTATACAGTATATTTTTCTCATTGTACTGTCACATAAATATGTTGTTGGTTACAAGCACAACCACTTGAGGTAACTTAAGCTCTAGTGATTCAGAAGTGTAATTGCTTTCTGAATGAGAAGAGTAAAAAAGCCCAGTTGGAAAACAGGAAGTGGGCAAGGAAGGAGAGGGATGGGAATCTGGAAGAAAGGCAATCACCACTGCCACTGTACAGCTCTGGTATCACTGAATGCAAACTCCATTGCATCATCACTTCCACTAGGCTATGTCCTCTCAGAGCAGGATCAAGTTACCTATCAGACATCCGAAGTCCTAGGTGAGCACATAGATTGGCAAAGCCTAGGTGACTTATACTCCCACCCACCTAGTTACCAGGGGCTGGGGAGAAATTGAAGAAATTCTGTAGTTAAGTTAGAGTCTGGTTTCTCAGTGAAGACTCACACAGTGGAGTTTCACCAAAACCAACACAAGG
>NW_003852408.1:11221168-11222486 GCF_000181295.1 Otolemur garnettii | reverse complement strand
ATCGAGAGAGGGAGTTGTGACCTAGTAGGGATCAAGTCAAGAATCCTCCTTTCCTGTCATTTTTCTACCACCTATTCCCTATTCCCTCTGCATTCTGTGCTACTGGCATCTTTGCGCCAAGCCCAAGCACCTCAAATGTGATTCAGAGCCAATACTACCCTGGCCGGATGTCTCTTGACATATGGTAGTGCCTGGTACATAGTAAGCATTCAATGACTATTAAATCTAAATGCTTACCTCTTTATAGGCTTACATCCACTACTTGTTCCCCAACACTACTTTGTGCTCTATATCCTAAATACTTCTAAACAGGCAGTTCTGGGTAAGGGTTGCCTGCACTGGGTTCTAAAAACTAAACCGTAACACAAACCACATTCCTCTCAAATCACATTCTCCTCTGACCATTATACGATTGAGATTCTCTCTTCATTTTTCCTGGAGAGCTTCAGGCAGTTCTGGGTAAGGGTTGCCTGCACTGGGTTCTAAAAACTAAACTGTAACACAAACCACATTCCTCTCAAATCACATTCTCCTCTGACCATTATACTGTTGAGATTCTCTCTTCATTTTTCCTGGAGAGCTTCATCAGTTGAAACCTGCTATGCTCAAACCATTTGGATAGGCTAATGTTGAAGTTGGGCCCAGAAAAGCATTAAGTGCACTTTCTGTCTTTTGGGGAGCTTATAAATTAAGTGGGGAACAATGCAGAGCACCCATGTCTACACCAATACCAAAAGGAAGATCGTTACACATTTGGTTACACTAACCAACAACAGCTGTTTGAGCTCAAGGATAGAGTGATCACTGGGCATAGCACCAGCAGGGAAGAGGGAGGTGAGTGTGTGGGGAAAATACTTCTTCTCGAGAAAAGGATTAAAGGGAGAATATAATTCAAGTGGGAAAGAAAAGAGAGAAAGGTCTAGCCAAGTAATTTGGGATGAGATAAAGTGAGATAGAATAAGAATATTTCAGTGTGTCCTAAAGGAAACTAAAACTATTTTAAACATCCAGAGTCTTCCATGAACAACCACAACAACAAATTCATGAATTTCCCCCAATCTAGCCTCTATAATGAATTCCCTTTCTTCTTCTCTATACTCTCTTGCTTCCCTTCTTCTCCTTCTTCTCCATCTTCACCTCCTCTTTCTCCCTTTCCTTTTCTCCCCCCCTTTCTTCCTTGCCACCTAAAACTTAGTGCTAATACATCTTCTGGTCCCACAAAATTCCTCATAACCTCTTTCATCTTGAATTTGCATACTGATTGTTACCATCAAACAACTTTTTAATCAAATTGCTACACTTTATATAAATTCTCTTC
>NW_003852408.1:11202256-11219805 GCF_000181295.1 Otolemur garnettii | reverse complement strand
CAAAAAAAAAAAAAAAAAAAAAAATTGGTTCTGTGGAAATGTTTTGCCAATACTATCCCATAAATTAGTGAAATTATAAAACTTCTATGATAATGTATTTCATCAAAACTTTCAGGCTTTTGCTGCTATAGCACAAAAATACCTACAAGACATAACAGAGTTATGCTCATGGACATAAAACAAATGTATATACTGTACTATAGGAGTCAGAGATGCTCACTGGCGATAAAGGCTCTGAGGCTGACACATGGCATTGTTCACTAGTACTCTCATTCAGTCAACGCCAAGGAACCTGGAGTAAAAGACCTACATGAAGAGTTCCGTTTGTGTATGGCCACCAATAGATATGGAAGAATGATGAATGAAAGAAGAACAAAATAGTGTTAGGGAAGAAAACAAACAAGAAAATGGGTTCCTTTCACGTCAAGTACATTTCCAAGGCATTCTCTGACCTTTTTTTTTTTTTTTTTCTAAGAGTTATTTTCTTCCCAAGTCAAAGATTTGCCTTCTACTATGGATAGGTGGGAAGAGATAAGACTTGCCTGCCTTATGTCATAGTGTATCATTATTTATTCTGTCATAGTGTATTATTATTTATTCCGTTTTTGTTTTTACATAATCAGCAAACACAAATTTAAGGTTTCCTATGGTTTAATTAAGCTACATGCTGGCCTCCCCCAACTATAGAAGGAAAAGTCGTAAGAAGAAGGATTGCGTTTAGAGGAGATTAACAATCAGGTAAATGCTCATATTTATGCTCAACACACACTTCCCTAACATTTGAGCTATCATGCCCAGAGAAGCCTAAATGTATTAGTTATCTATGCCATGTAACAAATTACTCCCAAACTTAGTTGTATAAAATGGCAAACATGTATTATATCTTTGTCTGTGGGTCAGGAATCCAGGGGGAGTTTAGCTGGTTATCTCTGGCCTAAGGTCTCTTCAGAAATCTCAGTTGAGCTGTTGGCTGGGAACATGGACTCATCTGAAGTCTTGACATGGGAAGGATTTTCTACCAAGCTTGCTTACAAAGTTGTAAACAGTCCTCAGTTCCTTGCTAATCAGTGAACTGAACTGCAGGCCTCATTTTCTTGAAGAGCTCTTGGCCTGAGACTTGCCTCAGTTTCTTGTCATATGAGACACTTCATGGGGCACATCATAGCATGACAGTTGTCTTCCCTCAGAGCATGCAAGCAAGAAAGAATGTTTAAAATAAGAGCCCTGGACTTTTGTAACCTAATCTTGGAAGAGCCATTCCATCACTTTTGCTATACTGTATTCTATTTGTTGGAAGTGAGACACTAGGTCCAACCTATACTCAAGGGGTCAGAATTCCACAAGAGCATGGATGCCAGAGGGTGAGGCTCACTGGAAACCATCCTAGAGTCTACCCACAATACCAACCCATCAGCTTGGAGATGTTGAGACCATTTCCTTTACCCATGTCTGGTCAGCTAAGAGGTATGAAGACTAGAAATAAAGTTCCTGAAATGATCAGTCTTGCTGAGATATCCATAGATACCAAGCACAATCAAGTTCAAGCCTATTGTCCTGGTTTTTGAATATGAATAATGCTCCAATTCACTTTCAAAAATGCCTAGATGATATATTACATTAGAGCTAATAAATAAAATGTTTCTGCACGAGCAAAAATATTCTACATCTGTGCTGTCCGATGTGGTGACTCCTAGCCACGTGTCGCTACTGAACACATGAAACCTAGCTAGTATAACTAAGCAACTGAATATTTAAATGCTATTTTATTTTAAATAATTTAAATTTAAATAGCCACACAAAAGTAGTGAATATGGCATACCTATTACATGGTTAACTCTAAAAGCAGTTGTCTTTGGTGGACTAGCGAGCGTGAAATTAGAACTGATCTAGTTTAACCTTCTGCTCAACATGCTAATCTGGAGCACATGGTGTTAATCATCCAGGGATCAAACCAAAAACTCTCACCCATAAAAGGAAGTTCAACTTTGCAGAATCTCTTCCTTTTCCACCTGTCCACGAAATACAACAATTTTGATGGATCACGTCAATTGTATTAATAATTCCAAGGTGTATTTCAAATCAATTCAAATTTTCCATCTCTACTTTCTTCCATATAATCCAAGCCTCCATCATTTGTTATGCAATCTCACAATCGGTCTTGTGGCTTCTGCTCTTGCTTTTTTTCATTCAGCAGAAAGTGATCTTTTTCAAGTAAAATCACTTCACCTTTTAAAATGTTTAAAAATGGCTGACAAGGCTGGGCGCCTGTGGCTCAAGTGGCTAAGGTGCCAGCCACATACACCTAAGGTGGTGGATTTGAATCCAGCCTGGGCCTGCCAAAACAACAATGACAGCTGCAACCAAAAAATAGCCGGGTGCTGTAGCGGGCGCCTGTGGTCCCAGCTACTTGGGAGGCTGAGGCAGGAGACTCATTTGAGCCCAGGAGTTGGAAGTTGCTGTGAGCTGTGATGCCATAGCACTCTACCCAGGGGAATAGCTTAAGGCTCTGTCTTGGGAAAAAAAAAAAAAAAAGACTGACAAACTGACATGTGGATCCAGGTGACCCTAGCACTCTATCACATGGCATTCTCCCTGACCTCTAGACAAAAATGACTTCTTTTAGTTCCTCAAATACACTAAGCTCCAAAGGTTTTGCTTGGTCCATTTCCTGGGCTTGGACTGCCATTTCTTGACTTGGGTAACTTTTCCTCCTCTCTCTCAGGTCTCAAGTCTCAACTCCCAAGATCACGCCCTTGTAAGATCAGTCTAATTGATGTGCCTATTTTTCTTTCAGAATATTCCATTCTTCCTTTATTAACCTTTATTATAATTTAGTGGCTTCATCCATTTAATGCATGAACTGCTCCTCTAGAATGTAAGCTCTGTTAGCCAAGTATTCTGTCCATTTGGTTCCACATTGTATAAAATGACAAGCACCGTGCCTGGCATGTACGAGAAATGCTCAATAAGTATTTGCCAGTTGACTAAGTTTCCTTCCATAATTGTGTACACCATTTGGCATTTGGCTCTATTTAAAATTCCTCGGAGAACAGTTTATACTCTTTGCTGATTCATCTGTGTGTCCTAATCAAGCCTTTCTAATCTATTCTTAACTTCTTGCCAGTTCTTATGTTTGGAAAGTTTATATTCTCCGGCATCTGGGAGGATAAAAAGGACAAAGCAAAGGAATTCAACCTGGGCCATGGGAGAGTGTGCTCATGGTTTTGTCTCTTTAAGACCATGATCTCAGCTCTAAGAGAATCACCAATCAGCTAATCAGAATAACAGGCTATGTAACTGATAAATTCAGTTCCCACTCCCCCTTCAAGTCCATCTGTCTCTTGTATAACTGACCATCTCGTTCCAGGCTGGACTTCTGGCCTTGCTTTTACTGACTTCCTGAACAATGTGATTGAGTCTCTCGAATACTATGGATGGACCTTGCTCTTCTGTATTCCTAGGGTGACTAGTTTGAACCTAATGAAGGTACAAAGGCTACTTTGACATGGCCCCATTGTTGCCCACTCTTCTGTCTCTTTCTCCACCCTCCCCAGCCCTCTTCATAACACACTGCAAGTGTGCAGCTTTTACAGGCAGCCTTGACATTTTCCAGTATGGACAAGCCCTGCTTTTCATTGCTCAACCCCAGAAAGTGTCTTAAACATTGTCTACAAAATTCCTCCTCAATTATATAATGATTTGGGTTTCATTGGTTCACGGGGGAGAAAAAGTGTAATTCTGCTGGAAATTTTGAGTAATAACCCATCAATTAAGGGTACAAAGAGTGACACTATTATTTGCAGTAGTTAATAGTACTCTTCACGGAGTCTTTGCCGTCTATACTTTTGGCATTCTCTGATCACTTGTAACCATCCACTCTAGTTCATGTCACACTGGCTCAGTGTTTCACTAACCAGAGAACCTCTGAGATCTTTCTCATCTTAATCTTCCTGTCTGCAAGGGATGACTCAAAAGACTCTATAAAAGTTCACTGCTTGATTGCTATAATTTCTCATTGTTTATAGTATACAGGGCAAAATCTTGCTTACAGATGCTTCTAAAACAAATTCTCATTTCTCTTTTTATATTCTATACTAAAAAACCGTGTATCTATAAGATGTATCCATATGCATATTTGTTAAATATTTCATTAATACAAAAGTATCTAACCAGTATACATTTTCTCTTGCTCAATGCAATTAACATACTTTATAATTACAATCCCTACACTATTGAGGCTTCTTCCCTTTAGCTAATTAATGCCACTGGGTTCAGATGTCAGATGGACTGAGTCACAGTGTGTCACCATGTAAGCTTCAACAACTCACTGAAGCTTCCTCAATCTCAGTTTCCTCATGTATGAGAAGGACATGAACAGGGCCAGCTGCCTTACAGAATGTGGGTACTAAGTGAGAGAAGTATTGAAAACATATGCAAGGCTCTCGTACATGTCTAGGTATAGAGACTAGCTCAGGCTGAAGCGGACCTTTGTTTGAGGGAGAACCTCCTTACTGTCCTACACGCAGTTACAAAAATACACAGTGAATAGATTTCCATTGTCTGGGACAAAGGTGTAAAAAATCTTGTTTCAAGACCTTGGTAACAATTTCCCAGTTCCTGTAACAGTAAAAATAGTAGGAAATAGTAAAGAGCAACCCAGAGACCACTGGGTCCAGAATCTTGCATCTGACTTCTGAGGTGATGTGAAGTGGCTGCCCCCTCCTCTGTGGTCAGGGAGGAGATTCCACATTGCAATCTGGAGATTGCTTTTCCTAGTCAAGTTTTTGGTCTTCAGCCAGGTCCATGGCTCCCTCCCTAAAAACATACCAGAGAGACCACCATCATTAGCCGAGCTCCTCTGGCTATACCAGACACGACCTGTTTCTTAGACATTCGTCGCCCAGCTCAGCACATCACCATTTTTCTTGCCCACAGCAGCATAGCTTGCATCTTCTTTTCACTCTGTGCTCTCATTGTTTTCTTTTTCTTGAACCGCAACATGCAAATTCAACAATACTTCTTTATTTTCCACGCCTATGATCCTCCATCACGCCTGCTTCCAAATTCCAGTTTCTAAAATCAGTTGCCTTTCCTTTGAAATGTTTTCTGAAATTGCCACTGTAGTGTTCTCACTATAGTCTGGGGTAGTTAGCTGGCACACGTCATATACTCCATAAATATTTTTCTAATGAACTATTTTCTTAACAAACCCAGTATATAAAATATTAATATTAAATTATTTCTAGCTATTCAAATAATATTTAGCCTTGCTGTGACATTAGGGCATCTTCTTCCGAGTCTCACTATGTCACCCTCAGAAGAATACTGTGGTGTCACAGCTCACAGCAACCTCCAACTCTTGGGCTTAAGCCATTCTCTTTCCTCAGCTTCCCTAGTAGCTGGGATTATAGGCACCTACCACAATGCTCAGCTAATTTTTATTGCAGTTATCATTGTTGTTTAGCTGGCCCAGGCCAGTTTGAACCCACCAGCCTCAGTATACGAGGCTAGCATGCTATGGGTTCTAAACCCCTTCTCTATTTTTAAATGTACCTGGTTCTAATATTGTTAATAATAATGATTGTTACATACTAGTTGTTGGCTTATTTATATGCCACCTGGGTATGTGTTTTACCAAAGAACTTAAGATGACTTACAAAAATACCTAGACTATAGCAATATAGCACAAATTTAAAATAGAGAAAAAGTCAGGAAAACAAAAGTATAATATAAAATGGGTTTTGAAATAAAGCTAACACCAAGTTTCACACCATAATTACCCATATAGTTGCTCTGGGTGGATTGCTGCTTTGGCTCTCAAATACCTAGTTACCAGCTCCAAAAAGAAAAACCCAATCAGCTAAAAAATTTACAGTATTTGCAAGACAAATATAAATAAGTCATTTAGAAGAAATATAATTATTTGGGATATTAAGGCCAGACAGAAATGTCTCCCATGGTGGCCATTGAAAAGAGTCCAGTGAACCACATGTCCGCGGCAGACTCACAGGGAGCATGCAGAAGTTTTATAGGGTGTTTGAACAATGTTCCCTACCAAAAGCTCATGGCATCTTTCCCAAGGACAGCGGAGTATAAACATCTTGACAGGCCACGATATAAATGATACGGTGCAGGCACAGAGACCTCTGGTGATCTGACTTAATCCAGAAGTGGATATAAAGATCTGCAAGAACAGATGCAGCGCATAACTTCTAGGAAATGTTCCCTGGAGATGTTTCTTCTCAGCTGAGTTTTGATTTAAAAGTAGATGTCAATCACTACCAATGAGAAATCAGCCACTTCTCAGCCACTATATACATTATCTGGGATCCCCAGAACAAACCTGAGGGTGGAAATTGTTATTGATATAATTTTTCTGGAACTCTGAAAAGTTAAATAACTAGTAAAAAGCCACCATAGCGAGAAAGTAAGGTGCCAGAGATTTAAAATCCAAGACTTAGTTTCAAACTCATCTTATATATATTTGGTTTTTGCTTGTTTGTTTGGGATTCATTGAGGGTACAAAGAATTAAGTTACACTGACTGTATTTGTTAGGCCTTATAATTGTGTCCCACCCCCAAGAGTATTTGTATTAACTTGCATTGAGATGGAAAACATCCTTCTTAGTAAAGCATGAGAAGAATGGAGAAGTAAGAATCCAATGTAGTCAGTTCTAATACGAAGGCAGCCGATGATCTAATACAAGGTGGGGGGTGGGGATGGGGTCACAGTGATTTTTTTTTATTTTGAAAATTCTCAAACATTGAGAAGGACAGAGAGACGAATACAATTAACTACGGTATGCCCACCATCCAGACGGACCAATTGAATTTGTTAATTTTCCCCTGCTCTAGTCAGTACATCAAGTTTTCTTCTCTTAATGCCTCCAGGGTGTTAAAAGTTAGAAATGGCCTAACAAAAAGTGAAGAATTGCTTTTACCTAACCACACATGCAGAGAAAATTCTTGGCTGCTTTCTCTTATAACTCTCTGTCTTTGTCCAAAATGGCTTGGGCTGCATTATTTAAAACACATTGTGCCCTCCCCCCACCTTTATTTAATTCTGGACTTGCTGCTTTAACTTCAATGCTGTTCTGGAGAAGAAAATGCTCAGCTGCTGGTTCATCTGCCAACTTTTGACAAGGGAAAGTGCCAGTTGCCCCACCTCCAACCCCAAAGAATCCTTTATCACTCAAAACACAATGTGTGATTGGACAATATCTTTTTTCTTCAACCTGGCTGACATGAATAAGACATAGTAGAAAAATATCTACTTCAAAGGTGTCCCTTTCTGAACAAGTGAACCTATTAATAGAAACTCAATGGTGAAATTTTATATTTAAGAAATTAAAGTAGATTAAAATCTCATGGAGATGAGTTGATTTAAATACACTCTTCATTTTCCTTTACATCCTATTTAGTATAAACACTGGGAAGCCACAAAATGTAAACAAAAAAAAAAAAAAGAAGAAAAAAAGAAAAGATACTTTAAACAAAAGATGGCCTGAATTTCAGGAATAAGAATTTTGAAAGCTTTGGTTGGTTGATCCCTAAACACACCCTTTAATTTACACTATAACGGTTGGGCATGATGGCTTACACCTGTAATCTCAACACTTTAGGAGGCTGATGCAGGAGAATCACTTGAGGCCAGGAGTTCAAGAACAGCCTAGACAATAGAGTTAGGACCCATCTCTGCAAAAAAATCAGAAAAATCAGCTGGGCATGGTGGCAAACTCAAAGTAGTCCCAGCTACATGGGAAGCCAAGGCAGAGTCTTGCTTGAGCCCAGAAGTTCAAGACTGCAGTGAGCCACTCTAGCCTGGATGCCAGAGCAAGAGCCTTTCTGTAAAAAAGAAACACACACACACACAAACAAAACAAAACAAAACAAAACAAAATAAAACAAAAACCAATGAATTCTATAATGATAGGCTGAAGGTCTAGGGAAGAAAAATGTATTCCTTCTCTTTAAATAATTGATACAAAACTAGGGAAGATGACCTATTTATTTGTCACTGTACTTAAATTAAGAAATGGTTTATCTTTACTTTTATAACTTTCATTTGGGCTATTATGCCTAGATCACCATAAGTTACAGAACCTGAGTTAGTTGTTCTGAGTTCTAAATTTTTCACTATTGGCATCTAGAAACTAACAAGCAATATCAACAACTCCAAAAGAATTCAATTTACTTGGGCGGCACCTGTGGCTCAAAAGGGAGGTGGTGGGTTCAAACCCAGCCCTCGCCACAAACTGCAAAATAAATAAATAAATAAATAATTCAATTTACTTGCCAATGATCTATTCATCTATCTGTTTCAATAAATATTTCAAGTCCTTTGCTTTTTTTAGCTGAACTCTAAAGACTTCCATTGAGTTCAATTTTGTTAAAATAGTTTTTTAAAGCTCCCCCACAGTTTGCTTATATGACTCTAAATAATTTTCTTTTAGACCCGTTTTCCTACCCTGGCACGCAGTAAATACTTAGAATTTACACCTATAAATTATGTAGAGTGGCAGTCAGACAACGTGCCTGTGTCTGCTGAACTAGAGACATAAAACAATCACATGGATCTTTTGGACCAAAAATCCACGTAACTTTTTGTAATTGTGTGTTTCCTAAAAATGCCATTTTAGAATCATAAATACTTACAATTAAGCATTCTTCGGTAACCTATCAATTGGTTTTATTTACTTTTTTTTTTAGAATTATACACTGAAGAAGGAAAGTTTAAGTGACTTGCCCCAAACTACAACATGTCCAAGCTGGTCAGCACTTAGACCAAGCCCTCTGACTCTTCCCATCACTCCACAGAACCTGCACTGGGTGTCTGAATTTCTCAGGCAATAGTTCTTTCAATTTCCCCCTTTTTGTTGTCTTTAAACTTTTCTACTTCACCTTGTGGATGGAGACAACGCGTTGGCTCTGGTTTAACTCAAACTGCAATGATTTTTCTTCCTTCTTTTTTTTTTTTTTTTTTTGTAGCTGTTAAAAAAGAATAAATCTTCTATTTGTTTTAACAGGTTTATTCCTCTAGCTCTCGCAGAAGCAGCCATTGCCATCCTCATTTTCTTAAACACAATGAAAAGATAGTCAAGCCAGGCCAAACATTTTAACACCTTCCCCCTGCGTATTTAACCCTCCCCTCCTCCCCCCACCCCACACACATACTGGAGCAACTGAATCAATTGTTGGAAAGCAATACAATAAAAGAGACAAAGGCAGCCTGCTGCAAAGCCCATTAAAAGTATTATTGCATCACCAATTTCACACTCTTGAGCTCTGGTTGATCCTGGTCTAACATCCTCCTGTTACCATTTCTTGGTGTCCCAGCTCCAACTGGACATTGGATACGGAGCATGAGAATGTCCATTAAGGACACTGGGCTGTAATCAGATACTAAGACAATATTATCTCAGAATGAACACAGGGTATCGTTTTCGTGCTCTTCTTAAGTATTCATAGCTAAATGATTTATGGGCACACAAATGGATATAATGTCCCGTAATATATAACAGGACTAATATTTAATGTGTTTCTTTTTTACTTTGTTTGAATAAAATCCCCCAAAATACTTTTAGCAAATGATCATTAATTATGTGCATTGTCAAATGCTCTTGGGTCCTAATAAGCAGGCTTCAGAATTTACAGTCCCCAGCTTTCAGCCAGTGCCCATAAATTCGAAATGGGTGACGGTACTCAAAAAAATAGCCTCATCACCAGCAAAGCCTCAAATGGTTCACTTTTAGACATGCCTCAGATTTTTTTCCCAATATCTATAACACAAGTAGAAAATATCCTTTCTGAATATTATTCTGAGAAATCTTTCAGAGCATCAGAAGCTGTTTTGTAACAGGACTCTATGACCCACAAGGGCTAAATTTGGCCTTAAGCCTGTGGATTTTATCAGCTGCATCTTGGATAGATGGACTACCTAGGACAGAACTGAAAACCACAGTGGCTTCTTAGGGAATATTTATCACCAAATGTATTTTCCCCAAAAATGGGGAAAAATTAAAGAAAAAAAATGTTTAAATAGAGTTGTGACTTCATGGTCAATTTACTTAATCTTCAATGTCTTTGGAAATCCATTATGCACTTGGGATGTCAGAGGGGTCTACAAATTACCAAGTTGTTTGAAGTTTGCTGCTTTCTGAAGTGGATTTGGTCATTTATTTTCATAGAAATGTTATTTCTTCAATGTATAAAGTATGTAAGAGCAAGGTCTTTTGAGACAGCTGTCTGAATAGAAAATGATTATCCACATTTCTAAAGAAAGGTGACTTGTTCTTTATCTGAAGTCCTCTAAGGGGCATTTACCATTTTAAGAATAAGAAAATTTTTGAAGCCTGTAAGAGATGTCCGTGCAAAGAAGAGAAATGCAGAGAGAATAAATGGAAGGATGTGCTACTTTGACCTGCGGTAAGAGGGGCAAAGGCAGTGCATTTAGTTTTGAGATTCTTTTTGTCTGAAACTCTCCAAATATTTTAGATCAAAAAAGAACAATGTGCGTTAAGTAAAATAAGCCAAACACAGAAAGAGAAATATTCCATATTCTCAGTCGTATGTGGGAGCTAAAAAAGGTGAATCTCTTGAAAATAGAGAATGGCTACCAGAGGTAGGGGGAGGGCATGAAGAGAAGTTGATTAATGGGTACAAATACGTAGCTTGATAGAAGAAATAAGATCTACGATGAGATGGATCAGTAGCATAATCATAGTTTACAATAATCTATTTTACATTTCAAAATAGCTAGGGAAAAAGAATTCAAATGGTTCTAGAACAAAGAAAAGACAAATATGTAAGGTGATGGATATCCCAAGTACACGGATTTGATCTTTACAAATTGTATGAATGCTTAAAATTATCACATGTACCCCAAAACTATGTACATTATCATGTATCAATAAAAAACGAATGACAATACCAAAAAAGAGCAATGTATGAAGATATTGGTTTCTTACTATTTGAATACCAGACTTGAGATTAAAGAAATTTAGGTTCTTCAGTTCACACTAGGATTAATAATTATTATAATGATTAATAATGAGAGTATGATAAACTAGATACTAGGGTAAATGAAAAGTCATGTCAAGACATTTTTTGTTTGTTTGTTTTTTCTAAAAGATCTGCCCTTTAAAGGTTTAAAAAGTGTCCAACTAAGAATAGGAAATTGAATACACTCCCCAGCCATTAATACGCTGGGAAACTAACAATATAACAAGTGAACACTGCCGCTAGAGATTTGGTCTAAATGGTAGACTTCTATTCAGTCTCCAACTAAAACCAACACAAAAAGCAACAATACAATAAAAGGGGGAAACATGAAATGCAGCAAAGCAGCAAATTAACAAAAATAAAGGAGGAGAGGAAACACTACCTGCCAAAAAGTTTAAAGAAGATGAATCGGATTAAGAGAAACAAAGTTAACACCCCAAATCCAAACACAACAATCTTCTGGTGGGGAAATGACACCCATGGGGCGAGGAACACAGGTTTCTTGATTGTCTGGCCAGTGCTTTTACCACGTATAAAGTCTAAGTCTTTGTAGAGCCACAGATGTACGACAAACCACAAATAATCTTGGCCCTTATGTCAAGACTGACAAATTTTGGATGGGACCCAGCCTTCCAGCTTCTTTCCTGAAAACTGGCCTTTTCTGGGTTTGTCCATATATTGTTTTAGAGACTGGTATCAACCTCATCCCCAAAGAAGAAACTCCTAGCCCTGAAACCGTGGGCGCTCACGCAAACTATGGATCGTGCAAGTCATGCTTTACACATGTTTGCTTCCAGGACAATAGTGAGCCTCCTCAGCATGACAAAGAAGGACATGGGACAGAAGACTGCTCTGATCCCCAGGACAGGCAAGCCCCTTTTCTAGCGCGGGCAGGGCTTCCCTTCACCTTCTGCTATCTATCTTTATCTAATACTTCCTTTCATTTGCCATAGTAGTGACCACAACATAAGGAGTTTCTAAGTTCCTTGAAATTCCACCTATATTGTTCAGCCTTCTTTGTACCAATTCAGGATAACTCGTGGATCTTTTAAGGAACCTGCTTTTAGAGTCTTAGATTGACTCCTGCTGCTGCTATTCTGTCTGCATTATTGTTTTAACATTTTGCTTGGTTTTAAAGGGATCCTGCTAAAGTTATTTCCTACAGTAAGCCTTAAGGCAATGTCACCATTTTTTTTTTCCAGCATTTTTGTTTCTGAGCTCTTTGATGGGAGAAGTTATTTATTTGGGTTTGAGGTTGTACTTTCGGAATGGGAAAAGGGGTTACTGGGGTCAGATGTCCCCATTAGGGAAGGAATTGTAACATTAAACAAGAGCACTGGAGCAGGATTTATTATTGTCTGAGTGATTCACCCTTCAGGAAGGAAATATTTGCCTCTCCTGAGTAGAGAGATTGTTGCACAATGTTCATAATTGAAACTAAGGCTGAGAAACATGATTAAACCTAGACATCTCTGAATTTAGACATCCAAAGTAAAATTTTTCTATTGATTTTTATACATTCACGATCAAGCAGTATGTTGGAGGTGGGATTGGAGAGGGCATAAAGAACTATTGAAAGAAAAGTAACTATTAATAATTATGAAGGTAAGAAAGGTGTTTTGAAATTAGGGTTTATCTAAGTACCCACAAAGCAGAGAACTCCTTTTGGTATAAGTTGCTCAAATAGTGATATCTGCCTGGAGAGCTTGAAAATGTTAATTTGTTTAGAAGGATAAGATCAGAATGGTAATTCAATCCTTATCGTATATACCCTTAAAGTAGCAACTCATGAACAAAAGCATCCCAATATTTTGGCAAGTAGTCACATCTGGCAATTTCATTAACCCACAAGTTTTTCATCTGGAAACAGATCCAGATGTTTTAGGAAAAATTGTATTGGATCTGAAAGAATCTGGATCTTTTTGGCAAAGTGCTGCTTTGTGTGATATCAGACCATTTAGCTCCATCTACATGAAAGGGTCCAGATTTTGTTTCTATGTGATTTAGACCCAAAGGAAAGGAAAATGCTTTTGTTTATAATGTGTGTGCTCCATTCTGATGGGTCTGGAGATTGTGCCTCTGCTGGCTTCTAAAGACCACCCATAAAAAGAAAAGAAAAATGACCATCCCTAGACTTTAATGCAGAGCATAAACTTTTACTACTTTATTAGATACTATGTCCTCACAAAAATTGGCTATTCCCATTGAACAAAAGTAAAAGGAACTTAGATGAATCAGAGAGAACCAACAAAGTGATCTATCACATCTCCCTTCCCACTTTTAGAACAGATTATATTTACAACAACTCCAACCAATAAAATATACAACACTTTTAAAGTGCCCTAGAGAAGCAGATGGTATAATCCTTATCGTTTGTCCAGTCTCGTCCTTACAAAATCTTCAATGAAAAGGAAATTGTGTTTATTGGGAGTTATGGGGCATTAGCAACTCACCTTCCTCATTCTGTGGTTTCTAGGAGATCGGGGAGGCAAGGGAAATAGTTGTGATGCTTACTCCTGCATTTCCTGACCTTCAGGGCCATCTGGTCTTACAGTCCAGGGTGTAGGGCAATAGTGGCTGCCACCAGGTAAATCTAATCACACTGATGACCTAATGGCCCTGCCACTTTTGATGGTTAAGGCTCCACATTCAAGTTAGGCTCTCCCTCTTATAAGCTGTGCAACTTTGGGCAAGTCATGTAATCATTCAGTTTCTTTATCTGAAAAATGGTGTTTATCATAGTATCAACTCAATAGATTGCTTTTAGAAGCAAATAACGATTATTTGTATAAAGGGTTTACCATAGTAAGTACTCAAAAATTATTAACTATAATTATGTGTGCAGGAAACTACCACCACTAAATCTTTCTCCTGTCGAACCCTTTGCTCCCTAGACTGGAACCTCTTACTCAGATCTTCAAATCCTCGGCCATAAAACAGAGATTCCCCATAAAACCAATTTCAGACTTAGCAATTATGGATCAATAAATTGTGACATATGTACCCCATGGAATATTATGCAGCCTTAAAGAAAGATGGAGACTTTACCTCTTTTATGTTTACATGGATGGAGCTGAAACATATTCTTCTTAGCAAAGTATCTCAAGAATGGAAGAAAAAGTATCCAACGTACTCAGTTCTACTATGAAACTAATTTATAGCTTTCATATGAAAGCTATAACCCAATTATGGCCCAAGAATATGAGGAAGGGGAAAAGGGAGGGGAGCAGGATGGGCAGAGGGAGGGCAATTGGTGGGACCACACCTACAGTGCATTTACCAACGGTACATGTGAAACTTACTAAATGTAGAATATAAATGTCTTAACACAATAACTAGGAAAATGCCATGAAGGCTATGTTAACCAGTTTGATGAAAATATTTCAAATTGTATATAAAACCAGCACATTGTACCCCATGACTACATTAATGTACACAGCAATGATTTAATAAAAAAAATTTTTTTTCAGGGCAAATGATACTGTCCTAGAACAAAGCCATAGGAACCTTGGCAGGGCCCTTTACCCAACCATTTAGGGATATTGTATTATAATCCATATTCTCTAGTTTTCAGAGTAACTCTGTGATATGTAAAGGATCAATGTGATTATTCCTAGCTTACCAGTGAGGCAACTGTAACTCATAATAAGTCAATAATTCACCAAAAGCCACACAAAACAATGGGTCTTCCATGGTGATTTCATGTCTTCAAACCCATACCTTCTCCCATCACCTCACCATGCCTTGAAATCATATCAGGAAATCCTAATCTCACACTAACTTGGAGCTCAGAGGAGGGGCTCCCAGACCGACATGAGTGTGAGAAAGGGGTGGCCTCCATGTGCTCAGAGGAGCCCAGTGTCACTCAGAAGATCTTTCTCTCTTTCTCTCTCCCTCTTCGCCCCCAAAAGGAAAACATGCTCTTTCTAACTTAACCTTACCTCAGCATATGCCAAAAATCCCATATTTCTTGGCTTTTCCTCCTATGGGAAATATAGCCTAATAATAGTCATCCCCAATTTCAAGTATGTATAAGAATCACTTCCTGAAATTTGACTCGTGAGTCAAGGAGTGGGGCCAGAGGCTTGCATACCTAATTAACACTCAGCAGATACCAATGTATGTGGTCTTATTTCCCCACTTGAACAGGGGATGCTCAGGCCCTAGGACACTGTATATTCTCTATTCTTTGTTTCTCTTGGTAGTAACTTCACTTTGATCCCCTTCCACTGATTCTGCACCCACTAGAGATATTTTTTTCACATTAAATTTGCTGATCATGTAATATGTGTAGGCAGCAAACATCTGTATTATGTAGATCACTTTTCTGAAATATAGCAAGTCTGACAGTGTCATAAAAGAAAATTAGAGTAGTCTGACAGGATTTAAGCAGCCATCAGTTACTTCTTAAGGTGATGTTCAACCAGACGCATTATCTGTACAGAACATTGGATGGATCCTAAATTATTACTATTAGTAATGGGAAGCTTTATTTTATTTCATAGATACATGACCATGATGATACAGTACAGAAGATAGTAACAGACTTTGTTCCTTTACAGCATTATAGAATTAGAGGAAAAAATTAATTCACTTTGCATCTATAATCCTCCCTCCTTCTGTAACCCTCCAAATTTACAGCCTTAACCATTGTACCTATCCTTGCAGTACTGATTCTCATAAGCTTTCCTCTGAGTATCTCAAAATGATTCATACGCTTGGAAGCCTTGTAGACAATCTGAAGTTTAATTTAAAATACAAGTTCCTACAAGTCTGTGTGGATACTATAGTGAGTGTATATATTTGTGTTTGTATGAGTTCATATATTAATTATGTTTTAGCCTTAAAATAGTATTAAAATATATAAAAATATTTGGGAATATTTTTATGATGCCATCTCCTATGTGAAAAATAGATCAAATTTCTACATAATATAGCACATGTGACAAACGTGTATGTATCTATATACAAGCATCAAATTTCTACATTAATCTAGCACATGTGACAAATGTGTATATATCTATATAATGCATACATACATATGAGCGGTAGCATGCAGGTAATGTTTAACTCACTCTTTGGGGGGAGAGACACTAGTTTATAGCGTTTGCCAATTTCCATGGTGTAAATACTCACATTGTAACTGATTTAAAGCTACCAATGGTACTAAACATACACAATTGGCTTTCCTGAACTAGCAGGCTCAGTACTAGCTGAGTATCAATACTGGCTTGAGTATCCTACTGCTATATAGCTCTCTCAAATTCTCTTTATCAAAAGGAAGATTTTTGACAAAAAAAGAGGATTTAACTAACTGCCCTCAAAGTTGTTTTAACATTTAACATTGTGTTTCCTCTATTTACATTTATACACTATAATTAATTGATACAGCTTGAGTAAGAAAGTAGGTGGTCCACATTACCTTTAATCCTATTGAAACTAAAAAGTTTATCAAAGCAAAGATTTCAAGGCCACCACACAAATCTAGGGCTTTGAAGTCCACTGCTTCTTCCAGGGTTTTTAATCCTATGTGCTTGTAGAAATGGATATTCAACTGACCTATTTATCATTGCAATCACTTCTTCCCATATGATCTGCATATTTTCATGTGTGTGTATTTTTTTCCTTCAAAATTATTTCCTTTGTTTTAGATGTGAAAATAAGAAATCTTACTCTGTGCCCTACCAAAAAGAAAAGGGGTACAAAAGTTAATTGTATCTGAACTGAAGTGTAACTGTGGCCCTATTAAAGAGGTGTAGTTATGGGCTATTGATCGCAATGCACAGGAAAAGCTTGTCATGTAAAGTCAAGAGGTTAATGTAATTACAAGAATAGGCAGCAGGATCAGCTGTAGCCCAGAAGTGGCGAATAACTAAAAGCTGCTTTAGAGACACATAATGTTGTCAAAGCATAAATAATTCATCCCAGCATTCGAGAAGAAATTACTCCTCTGTTCCAGCATATTATTCAGCCATTAAAATCTTGCCTTCTAAATACTTCTGAAGTAGTCATATTTTCAGTTCTAAGTCATTCTGAGGCATGCCACCTTCATTAAGCCTTATACTATGCAGTTGTCAAAGTATTAGAGAGGATGTGGAATAGATCCACAATTTGTTTAATAGTCACAATATGGTTCAGATAAGAGGGAAGAAGCTGGGGAGATTTATGCTGCGTCTAGTATCCAAGTAGAAATAGAGATTTTGGAGGGGAGGGGGGTTGGTCCGGGTTTGAACCCACCACCTCCAGGATATGGGGCTGGCACCCTACTCCTCTGAGCCAAAGCGCTGCCTGAAAATAGAATTCTTAATTCTTGAGCTGGGCCAAGTTCTATACACTACAGTTCCTTGCTGGCACCAAGTCCTTGCTGATATAATCCCTGAAGAATTTCCCTAAAGCCAAAAGAAAGTAGAAGAGGCATGGGAAGTAGTGGCAAATCTCACTACCCTTCTTGTCAGTATTCTCACATAAACTGTTCACTAGCTTTTACAAAAGTATTCTGACAGTGTGGCTTGGAATTGAATTTGCATTTCTTTTTTTTTTTTTTTTTT
>NW_003852408.1:11201495-11202236 GCF_000181295.1 Otolemur garnettii | reverse complement strand
TTTTTTTTTTTTTTTTTTTTGGTTGTTATTATTGTTTTTCCTTCGATCTGTGCATTTAGTAACAAAGCTTTGCCTACCTATGGCAAATTGATAGCTGCAAACCCCTCAGAATCAATAACCACCTGCTATCTCTATAGTGGTCACAACTATTATTTAGATTATGTCGTACACAGCACATAAAAGACAGTGCATAAAACAATGGACATAAGAATGAACAAACACATGAAATCATATAACTAAAAGTAAGCTCAGAGGGATAAATGGGGTGTTCTGTTTTGCCACAAATCTATTCCTTACCCTTTGTGCGCTGAACTGTGCCCCAAAAAGTGGGGCCAGAATCATTGACCCTCTGTCTTTCTTTGGGGATCAGCCACGGAGAGACCCCAGCAGCTAATCTGAGAGCAGGAAGGGAGAGGTATGAGCAGGTATATCTTGCCTGTGCCTTGTCTGCTGAGATTTAGTTCTGCAGGTAGCTATGGCCTCTAGAGCTCCTTCCCTAGGCCTTGCTTCCTGGTTTCTGACCTCCAGAGACATTTTAGATCCCTTGTTCTTGTGGACCTATCAGACATTAGCACTGCTGCAAGTCTCTGTGTGCTTCAGCCCATAGGTTGGCTCTTGGTCATTAGTTCTTTTATCAAAAGCCTTCAAAATTCTCAGGTCAATATATTGCTCATTTTCCCCCCGAGGATCCTTACATAGACATATAGCTAGGCAAGGAGCAGGAGGACGACTCCCCGTTAG